>NW_027043257.1:0-303657 GCF_036013475.1 Columba livia
GGGAAAGAAAGCCCAAAGAAAGGGGAAAGAAAGCCCAAGGAAAGGGGAAAGAAATCCCAAAGAAAGAGGAAATAAAGTCCAAAGAAAGGGGAAAGAAAGCCCAAAGAAAGGGGGAACAAAGCCCAAAGAAAGCCCAAAGAAAGGGGAAAGAAAGGGGACAGAAAGCCCAAAGAAAGCCCAAAGAAAGCCCAAAGAAAGCCCAAAGAAAGGGGAAAGAAAGCCCAAAGAAAGGGGAAAGAAAGCGCAAAGAAAGCCCAAAGAAAGGGGAAAGAAAGCCCAAAGAAAGGGGGAAGAAAGTCCAAAGAAAGGGGAAAGAAAGCCCAAAGAAAGGGGAAGGACACCCCAAAGAAAGCCCAAAGAAAGGGGAAAGAAAGCCCAAAGAAAGGGGAAAGAAAGCTCAAAGAAAGCCCAAAGAAAGGGGAAAGAAAGCCCAAAGAAAGGGGAAAGAAAGCCCAAAGAAAGGGGAAAAAAAGCCCAAAGAAAGGGGAAAGAAAGCCCAAAGAAAGCCCAAAGAAAGCCCAAAGAAAGCCCAAAGAAAAGGGAAAGAAAGCCCAAAGAAAGGGGAAAGAAAGCCCAAAGAAAGGGGAATGACAGCCCAAAGAAAGTGGAAAGAAAGGGGAAAGAAAACCCAAAGAAAGCCCAAAGAAAGCCCAAGGAAAGCCCAAAGAAAGGGGAAAGAAAACCCAAAGAAAGGGGAAAGAAAGCCCAAAGAAAGCCCAAAAAAAGCCCAAAGAAAGACCACAGAAAGGGGAAAGAAAGCCCAAAGAAAGGGGAAACAAAGCCCAAAGAAAGCCCAAAGAAAGCCCAAAGAAAGCCGAAAGAAAGACCAAAGAAAGCCCAAAGAAAGCCCAAAGAAAGGGGAAAGAAAGCCCAAGAAAGTGGAAAGAAAGCCCAAAGAAAGGGGAATGACAGCCCAAAGAAAGGGGAAAGAAAGCCCAAAGAAAGGGGAAAGAAAGCCCAAAGAAAGGGGAAGGAAAGCCCAAAGAAAGGGGAAAGAAAGCCCAAAGAAAGGGGAAAGAAAGCCCAAAGAAAGCCCAAAGAAAGGGGAAAGAAAGCCCAAAGAAAGGGGAAAGAAAGCCCAAAGAAAGGGGAAAGAAAACCCAAAGAAAGGGGAAAGAAAGCCCAAAGAAAGCCCAAAGAAAGCCCAAAGAAAGTGGAAAGAAAGCCCAAAGAGAGGGGAAAGAAAGGGGAAAAAAGCCCAAAGAAAGCCCAAAGAAAGCCCAAGGAAAGCCCAAAGAAAGGGGAAAGAAAGCCCAAAGAAAGCGGAAAGAAAGCGCAAAGAAATCCCAAAGAAAGCCCAAAGAAAGCTGACAGAAAGGGGAAAGAAAGCCCAAAGAAAGGGGAAAGAAAGCCCAAAGAAAGCCCAAAGAAAGCCCAAAGAAAGCCCAAATAAAGTGGAAAGAAAGGGGAAAGAAAGCCCAAAGAAAGGGGAATGACAGCCCAAAGAAAGGGGAAAGAAAGCCCAAAGAAAGGGGAAAGAAAGCCCAAAGAAAGGGGAAGGAAAGCCCAAAGAAAGGGGGAAGAAAGCCCAAAGAAAGCCCAAAGAAAGGGGAAAGAAAGCCCAAAGAAAGCCCAAAGAAAGGGGAAAGAAAGCGCAAAGAAAGCCCAAAGAAAGGGGAAAGAAATCCCAAAGAAAGGGGAAGGAAAGCCCAAAGAAAGGGGAAAGAAAGCCCAAAGAAAGGGGAAAGAAAGCCCAAAGAAAGCCCAAAGAAAGGGGAAAGAAATCCCAAAGAAAGGGGAAAGAAAGCCCAAAGAAAGGGGAAAGAAAGCCCAAAGAAAGGGGAAAGAAAACCCAAAGAAAGGGGAAAGAAAGCCCAAAGAAAGGGGAAAGAAAGCCCAAAGAAAGGGGAAAGAAAGCCCAAAGTAAGGGGAAAGAAAGCCCAGAGAAAGCCCAAAGAAAGCCCAAAGAAAGCCCAAAGAACAGGGAAAGAAAGCCCAAAGAAAGGGGAAAGAAAGCCCAAAGAAAGGGGAATGACAGCCCAAAGAAAGGGGAAAGAAAGCCCAAAGAAAGGGGAAAGAAAGGGGAAAGAAAACCCAAAGAAACCCCAAAGAAAGCCCAAGGAAAGTCCAAAGAAAGGGGAAAGAAAACCCAAAGAAAGGGGAAAGAAAGCCCAAAGAAAGCCCAAAGAAAGCCCACAGAAAGGGGAAAGAAAGCCCAAAGAAAGGGGAAAGAAAGCCCAAAGAAAGGGGAAAGAAAGCCCAAAGAAAGGGGAATGACAGCCCAAAGAAAGGGGAAAGAAAGCCCAACGAAAGGGGAAAGAAAGCCCAAAGAAAGGGGAAAGAAAGTCCAAAAAAAGGGGAAAGAAAGCCCAAAGAAATGGGAAAGAAAGCCCAAATAAAGGGGAATGACAGCCCAAAGAAAGGGGAAAGAAAGCCCAAAGAAAGGGGAAAGAAAGCCCAAAGAAAGGGGAAAGAAAGCCCAAAGAAAGGGGAATGACAGCCCAAAGAAAGGGGAAAGAAAGCCCAAAGAAAGGGGAAAGAAAGCCCAAAGAAAGGGGAAAGAAAGCCCAAAGAAAGGGGAAAGAAAGCCCAAAGAAAGGGGAAAGAAAGCCCAAAGAAAGCCCAAAGAAAGCCCAAAGAAATTGGAAAGAAAGGGGAAAGAAAGCCCAAAGAAAGCCCAAGGAAAGCCCAAAGAAAGGGGAAATAAAGCCCAAAGAAAGGGTAATGACAGCCCAAAGAAAGGGGAAAGAAAGCCCAAAGAAAGGGGAAAGAAAGCCCAAAGAAAGGAGAAAGAAAGCCCAAAGAAAGGGGAAAGAAAGTGGAAAGAAAGCCCAAAGAAAGGGGAAAGAAAGCCCAAAGAAAGGGGAAAGAAAGCCCAAAGAAAGGGGAAAGAAAGCCCAGAGAAAGCCCGAAGAAAGCCCAAAGAAAGCCCAAAGAAAGCCCAAAGAAAAGGGAAATAAAGCCCAAAGAAAGGGGAAAGAAAGCCCAAAGAAAGGGGAAAGAAATCCCAAAGAAAGGGGAAATAAAGCCCAAAGAAAGGGGAAAGAAAGCCCAAAGAAAGGGGGAAGAAAGCCCAAAGAAAGCCCAAAGAAAGGGGAAAGAAAGGGGACAGAAAGCCCAAAGAAAGCCCAAAGAAAGCCCAAAGAAAGCCCAAAGAAAGGGGAAAGAAAGCCCAAAGAAAGCCCAAAGAAAGGGGAAAGAAAGCGCAAAGAAAGCCCAAAGAAAGGGGAAAGAAAGCCCAAAGAAAGGGGAAAGTAAGTCCAAAGAAAGGGGAAAGAAAGCCCAAAGAAAGGGGAAAGACACCCCAAAGAAAGCCCAAAGAAAGGGGAAAGAAAGCCCAAAGAAAGGGGAAAGAAAGCTCAAAGAAAGCCCAAAGAAAGGGGAAAGAAAGCCCAAAGAAAGGGGAAAGAAAGCCCAAAGAAAGGGGAAAGAAAGCCCAATGAAAGGGGAAAGAAAGCCCAAAGAAAGGGGAAAGGAAGCCCAGAGAAAGCCCAAAGAAAGCCCAAAGAAAGCCCAAAGAAAGCCCAAAGAAAAGGGAAAGAAAGCCCAAAGAAAGCCCAAAGAAAGCCCAAAGAAAGGGGAATGACAGCCCAAAGAAAGTGGAATGAAAGGGGAAAGAAAACCCAAAGAAAGCCCAAAGAAAGCCCAAGGAAAGCCCAAAGAAAGGGGAAAGAAAACCCAAAGAAAGGGGAAAGAAAGCCCAAAGAAAGCCCAAAAAAAGCCCAGAGAAAGCCCACAGAAAGGGGAAAGAAAGCCCAAAGAAAGGGGAAACAAAGCCCTAAGAAAGCCCAAAGAAAGCCCAAAGAAAGCCCAAAGAAAGACCAAAGAAAGCCCAAAGAAAGCCCAAAGAAAGGGGAAAGAAAGCCCAAGAAAGTGGAAAGAAAGCCCAAAGAAAGGGGAATGACAGCCCAAAGAAAGGGGAAAGAAAGCCCAAAGAAAGGGGAAAGAAAGCCCAAAGAAAGGGGAAGGAAAGCCCAAAGAAAGGGGAAAGAAAGCCCAAAGAAATGGGAAAGAAAGCCCAAATAAAGGGCAATGACAGCCCAAAGAAAGGGGAAAGAAAGCCCAAAGAAAGGGGAAAGAAAGCCCAAAGGAAGGGGAAAGAAAACCCAAAGAAAGGGGAAAGAAAGCCCAAAGAAAGCCCAAGGAAAGCCCAAAGAAAGGGGAAAGAAAGCCCAAAGAAAGGGGAATGACAGCCCAAAGAAAGGGGAAAGAAAGCCCAAAGAAAGGGGAAAGAAAGCCCAAAGAAATGGGAAAGAAAGCCCAAAGAAAGGGGAAAGAAAACCCAAAGAAAGGGGAAAGAAAGCCCAAAGAAAGCCCAAAGAAAGTGGAAAGAAAGGGGAAAGAAAGCCCAAAGAAAGCCCAAAGAAAGGGGAAAGAAAGCCCAAAGAAAGGGGAATGACAGCCCAAAGAAAGGGGAAAGAAAGCCCAAAGAAAGGGGAAAGAAAGCCCAAAGAAAGCCCAAAGAAAGCCCAAAGAAAGCCCAAAGAAAGCCCAAAGAAAATGGAAAGAAAGGGGAAAGAAAGCACAAAGAAAGCCCAAAGAAAGCCCAAGGAAAGCCAAAAGAAAGGGGAAAGAAAGCCCAAAGAAAGGGGAAAGAAAGCCCAAAGAAAGCCCAAATAAAGTCCAAAGAAAGCCCACAGAAAGGGGAAAGAAATCCCAAAGAAAGGGGAAAGAAAGCCAAAAGAAAGCCCAAAGAAAGCCCAAAGAAAGCCCAAAGAAAGGGGAAAGAAAGGGGGAAGAAAGCCCAAAGAAAGTGGAGAGAAAGCCCAAAGAAAGCCCAAAGAAAGGGGAAAGAAAGCCCAAAGAAAGCCCAAAGAAACGGGAAAGAAAGGGGAAAGAAAGCACAAAGAAAGGGGAAAGAAAGCCCAAAGAAAGCCCAAAGAAAGGGTAAAGAAAGCCCAAAGAAAGGGGAAAGAAAGCCCAAAGAAAGGGGAAAAAAAGGGAAAAGAAAGCCAAAAGAAAGGGGAAAGAAAGCCCAAAGAAAGCCCAAAGAAAGCCCAAAGAAAGCCTTGCTTTGCCCCTTTGCCTTACCTTGCCTTGCTTTGCCCTTTTGCCTTGCCTTGCTTTGCCTCTTGGCCTTGTCTTGCCTTGCCTTCCTTTCTCCTTTTGCCCTGATTTGCCTTGCCTTTCTTTTGACCTTTTGCCTTGCCTTGCCATGCTTTGCTCTTTTTCCTTGCCTTGCTTTGCCCTTTTGTCTTGCCTTACCTTGCCTTGCTTTGTCTCTTTGCCTTGTCTTGCCTTGCCTTCCTTTCTCCTTTTTCCCTGATTTGCCTTGCCTTTCTTTTGACCTTTTGCCTTGCCTTGCCATGCTTTCCTCTTTTTCCTTGCCTTGCTTTGCCCTTTTGTCTTGCCTTGCCTTGCCTTGCTTTGCCATTTTCCCTTGCCTTGCTTTTCCCTTTTGCCTTGCCTTTCCTTGCTTTGGCCTTTTTCCTGGCCTTGCCATGGTTTGTCCTTTTGACTTACCTTGCCTTGCCTTTCTTTGCCCTTTTGCCTGGCCTTGCATTGAGTTGCCCTTTTTCCTTGCCTTGCCATGCTTTGCCCTTTTGCCTTGCCTTGCTTTGCCATTTTGTCTTTCCTTGAATTGCCCTTTTGCCTTACCTTGCCTTGACTTGCTATACCCTTTTTCCTTGCCTTGCCTTTTCATGCTTTGCCCTTTTGCCTTGCCTTGCTTTGCCATTTTGCCTTTCCTTGAATTGCCCTTTTGCCTTACCTTGCCTTGACTTGCTATACCCTTTTTCCTTGCCTTGCCTTGTCATGCTTTGCCCTTTTGACTTGCCTTGCTTTGCCCTTTTGCCTTGCTTTGCCTTGTTATGCTTTGCCCTTTTGCCTTGTCTTGCTTTGCCATTTTGCCTTTCCTTGCATTGCCCTTTTGCCTTACCTTGCCTTGACATGCTTTGCCCTTTTGCCTTGCCTTGCCTTGTTATGCTTTGCCCTTTTGACTTGCTTTGCTTTGCCCTTTTGCCTTGCCTTTCCTTGTTTTGCCGTTTTGAATTGCCTTGCATTGCCTTGCTTTCATCTTTGCCTTGCCTTGACGTGTCTTCCTTATCCTTTTGCCTTGCCTTGCTTTGCTTTCTCCTTTTCCCTTGCCTTTCCTTGACTTGCTTTAACCTTTTGCCTTCCCTTGCCTTTGCCTTTCCATGCCTTGCTTTACCCCTTTGCCTTACCTTGCCTTGCTATGCCCTTTTGCCTTGCCTTGCTTTGTCTCTTTGCCTTGTCTTGCCTTGCCTTCCTTTCTCCTTTTGCCCTGATTTGCCTTGCCTTTCTTTTGACCTTTTGCCTTCCTTGCCATGCTTTGCTCTTTTTCCTTGCCTTGCTTTGCCCTTTTGTCTTTCCTTGCCTTGCCTTGCTTTGCCATTTTCCCTTGCCTTGCTTTCCCCTTTTGCCTTGCCTTTCCTTGCTTTGGCCTTTTTCCTGGCCTTGCCACGGTTTGTCCTTTTGACTTACCTTGCCTTGCCTTTCTTTGCACTTTTGCCTGGCCTTGCTTTGCCCTTTTGCCTTGCCTTGCTTTGCCATTTTGCCTTTCCTTGAATTGCCCTTTTGCCTTACCTTGCCTTGACTTGCTATACCCTTTTTCCTTGCCTTGCCTTGTCATGCTTTGCCCTTTTGACTTGCCTTGCTTTGCCCTTTTGACTTGCCTTGCTTTGCCCTTTTGCCTTGCTTTGCCTTGTTATGCTTTGCCCTTTTGCCTTGTCTTGCTTTGCCCTTTTGCCTTACCTTGCCTTGTCATGCTTTGCCCTTTTGCCTTGCCTTGCCTTGTCATGCTTTGCCCTTTTGACTTGCCTTGCTTTGCCCTTTTGCCTTGCCTTGCTTTGCCCTTCTGCCTTGCTTTGCCTTGTTATGCTTTGCCCTTTTGCCTTGCCTTGCTTTGCCATTTTGCCTTTCCTTGAATTGCCCTTTTGCCTTACTTTGCCTTGACTTGCTATACCCTTTTTCCTTGCCTTGCCTTGTCATACTTTGCCATTTTGACTTGCTTTGCTTTGCCCTTTTGCCTTGCCTTGCTTTGCCATTTTGCCTTTCCTTGAATTGCCCTTTTGCCTTACCTTGCCTTGACTTGCTATACCCTTTTTCCTTGCCTTGCCTTGTCATGCTTTGCCCTTTTGACTTGCTTTGCTTTGTCCTTTTGCCTTGCCTTGCTTTGCCATTTTGCCTTTCCTTGAATTGCCCTTTTGCCTTACCTTGCCTTGACTTGCTATACCCTTTTTCCTTGCCTTGCCTTGTCATGCTTTGCCCTTTTGACTTGCCTTGCTTTGCCCTTTTGCCTTGTCTTGCTTTGCCCTTTTGCCTTGCTTTGCCTTGTTATGCTTTCCCTTTTGCCTTGTCTTGCTTTGCCATTTTGCTTTTCCTTGCATTGCCCTTTTGCCTTACCTTGCCTTGACATGCTTTACCCTTTTGCCTTGCCTTGCCTTTTCATGCTTTGCCCTTTTGCATTGCCTTGCCTTGTCATGCTTTGCCCTTTTGACTTGCTTTGCTTTGCCCTTTTGCCTTGCCTTTCCTTGTTTTGCCGATTTCAATTTCCTTGGATTGCCTTACTTTCATCTTTGCCTTGCCTTGACGTGTCTTCCTTATCCTTTCGCCTTGCCTTGCTTTGCTTTCCCCTTTTGCCTTGCCTTACCTTGCCTTGCTTTGCCTCTTTGCCTTGTCTTGCCTGCCTTCCTTTCTCCTTTTGCCCTGATTTGCCTTGCCTTTCTTTTGACCTTTTGCCTTGCCTTGTCTTGCCATGCTTTGCTCTTTTTCCTTGCCTTGCTTTGCCCTTTTGTCTTGCCTTGCCTTGCCTTGCTTTGCCATTTTCCCTTGCCTTGCTTTTCCCTTTTGCCTTGCCTTTCCTTGCTTTGGCCTTTTTCCTGGCCTTGCCATGGTTTGTCCTTTTGACTACCTTGCCTTGCCTTTCTTTGCCCTTTTCCCTGGCCTTGCCTTGAGTTGCCCTTTTTCCTTGCCTTGCCTTGCCATGCTTTGCCCTTTTGCCTTGCCTTGCTTTGCCATTTTGTCTTTCCTTGAATTGCCCTTTTGCCTTACCTTGCCTTGACTTGCTATACCCTTTTTCCTTGCCTTGCCTTGTCATGCTTTGCCCTTTTGACTTGCCTTGCTTTGCCCTTTTGCCTTGCTTTGCCTTGTTATGCTTTGCCCTTTTGCCTTGTCTTGCTTTGCCATTTTGCCTTTCCTTGCATTGCCCTTTTGCCTTACCTTGCCTTGTCATGCTTTGCCCTTTTGACTTGCTTTGCTTTGCCCTTTTGCCTTGCCTTTCCTTGTTTTGCCGTTTTGAATTGCCTTGCATTGCCTTACTTTCATCTTTGCCTTGCCTTGACGTGTCTTCCTTATCATTTTGCCTTGCCTTGCTTTGCTTTCTCCTTTTGCCTTGCCTTTCCTTGCCTTGCTTTACCCTTTTGCCTTCCTTTGCCTTGCCTTTCCATGCCTTCCTTTGACCCTTTGCCTTGCCTTGCTTTGACTCTTTGCCTTGTCTTGCCTTGCCTTCCTTCCTCCTTTTGCCCTGATTTGCCTTGCCTTTCTTTTGACCTTTTGCCTTGCCTTGCCTTGCCATGCTTTGCTCTTTTTCCTTGCCTTGCTTTGCCCTTTTGTCTTGCCTTACCTTGCCTTGCTTTGCCATTTTCGCTTGCCTTGCTTTCCCCTTTTGCCTTGCCTTTCCTTGCTTTGGCCTTTTTCCTGGCCTTGCCATGGTTTGTCCTTTTGACTTACCTTGCCTTGCCTTTCTTTGCACTTTTGCCCGGTCTTGCATTGAGTTGCCCTTTTTCCTTGCCTTGCCATGCTTTGCCCTTTTGCCTTGCCTTGCTTTGCCATTTTGCCTTTCCTTGAATTGCCCTTTTGCCTTACCTTGCCTTGACTTGCTATAGCCTTTTTCCTTGCCTTGCCTTGTCATACTTTGCCATTTTGACTTGCTTTGCTTTGCCCTTTTGCCTTGCCTTTCTTTGCCATTTTGCCTTTCCTTGAATTGCCCTTTTGCCTTACCTTGCCTTGACTTGCTATACCCTTTTTCCTTGCCTTGCCTTGTCATGCTTTGCCCTTTTGACTTGCCTTGCTTTGCCCTTTTGCCTTGCTTTGCCTTGTTATGCTTTGCCCTTTTGCCTTGTCTTGCTTTGCCATTTTGCCTTTCCTTGCATTGCCCTTTTGCCTTACCTTGCCTTGTCATGCTTTGCCCTTTTGCCTTGCCTTGCCTTGTCATGCTTTGCCCTTTTGACTTGCTTTGCTTTGCCCTTTTGCCTTGCCTTTCCTTGTTTTGCCGTTTTGAATTGCCTTGCATTTCCTTGCTTTCATCTTTGCCTTGGCTTGACGTGTCTTCCTTATCCTTTTGCCTTGCCTTGCTTTGCTTTCTCCTTTTCCCTTGCCTTTCGTTGCCTTGCTTTACCCTTTTGCCTTCTCTTGCCTTGCCTTTCCATGCCTTGCTTTGCCCCTTTGCCTTACCTTGCCTTGCTATGCCCTTTTGACTTGCCTTGCTTTGTCTCTTTGCCTTGTCTTGCCTTGCCTTCCTTTCTCCTTTTGCCCTGATTTGCCTTGCCTTTCTTTTGCCCTTTTGCCTTGCCTTGCCATGCTTTCCTCTTTTTCCTTGCCTTGCTTTGCCCTTTTGTCTTTCCTTGCCTTGCCTTGATTTGCCATTTTCCCTTGCCTTGCTTTCCCCTTTTGCCTTGCCTTTCCTTGCTTTGGCCTTTTTCCTGGCCTTGCCATGGTTTGTCCTTTTGACTTACCTTGCCTTGCCTTTCTTTGCACTTTTGCCTGGCCTTGCTTTGCCCTTTTGCCTTGCCTTGCTTTGCCATTTTGCCTTTCCTTGAATTGCCCTTTTGCCTTACCTTGCCTTGACTTGCTATACCCTTTTTCCTTGCCTTGCCTTGTCATGCTTTGCCCTTTTGACTTGCCTTGCTTTGCCCCTTTGCCTTGCCTTGCTTTTCCCTTTTGCCTTGCTTTGCCTTGTTATGCTTTGCCCTTTTGCCTTGCCTTGCTTTGCCATTTTGCCTTTCCTTGAATTGCCCTTTTGCCTTACCTTGCCTTGACTTGCTATACCCTTTTTCCTTGCCTTGCCTTGTCATGCTTTGCCCTTTTGACTTGCCTTGCTTTGCCCTTTTGACTTGCCTTGCTTTGCCCTTTTGCCTTGCTTTGCCTTGTTATGCTTTGCCCTTTTGCCTTGTCTTGCTTTGCCCTTTTGCCTTACCTTGCCTTGTCATGCTTTGCCCTTTTGCCTTGCCTTGCCTTGTCATGCTTTGCCCTTTTGACTTGCTTTGCTTTGCCCTTTTGCCTTGCCTTTCCTTGTTTTGCCGTTTTGAATTGCCTTGCATTGCCTTGCTTTCATCTTTGCCTTGCCTTGACGTGTCTTCCTTATCCTTTTGCCTTGCCTTGCTTTGCTTTCTCCTTTTCCCTTGCCTTTCCTTGACTTGCTTTGACCTTTTGCCTTCCCTTGCCTTTGCCTTTCCATGCCTTGCTTTGCCCCTTTGCCTTACCTTGCCTTGCTATGCCCTTTTGCCTTGCCTTGCTTTGTCTCTTTGCCTTGTCTTGCCTTGCCTTCCTTTCTCCTTTTGCCCTGATTTGCCTTGCCTTTCTTTTGACCTTTTGCCTTCCTTGCCATGCTTTGCTCTTTTTCCTTGCCTTGCTTTGCCCTTTTGTCTTTCCTTGCCTTGCCTTGCTTTGCCATTTTCCCTTGCCTTGCTTTCCCCTTTTGCCTTGCCTTTCCTTGCTTTGGCCTTTTTCCTGGCCTTGCCATGGTTTGTCCTTTTGACTTACCTTGCCTTGCCTTTCTTTGCACTTTTGCCTGGCCTTGCTTTGCCCTTTTGCCTTGCCTTGCTTTGCCATTTTGCCTTTCCTTGAATTGCCCTTTTGCCTTACCTTGCCTTGACTTGCTATACCCTTTTTCCTTGCCTTGCCTTGTCATGCTTTGCCCTTTTGACTTGCCTTGCTTTGCCCTTTTGCCTTGCCTTGCTTTGCCCTTCTGCCTTGCTTTGCCTTGTTATGCTTTGCCCTTTTGCCTTGCCTTGCTTTGCCATTTTGCCTTTCCTTGAATTGCCCTTTTGCCTTACTTTGCCTTGACTTGCTATACCCTTTTTCCTTGCCTTGCCTTGTCATACTTTGCCATTTTGACTTGCTTTCCTTTGCCCTTTTGCCTTGCCTTGCTTTGCCATTTTGCCTTTCCTTGAATTGCCCTTTTGCCTTACCTTGCCTTGACTTGCTATACCCTTTTTCCTTGCCTTGCCTTGTCATGCTTTGCCCTTTTGACTTGCTTTGCTTTGTCCTTTTGCCTTGCCTTGCTTTGCCATTTTGCCTTTCCTTGAATTGCCCTTTTGCCTTACCTTGCCTTGACTTGCTATACCCTTTTTCCTTGCCTTGCCTTGTCATGCTTTGCCCTTTTGACTTTCCTTGCTTTGCCCTTTTGCCTTGTCTTGCTTTGCCCTTTTGCCTTGCTTTGCCTTGTTATGCTTACCCTTTTGCCTTGTCTTGCTTTGCCATTTTGCTTTTCCTTGCATTGCCCTTTTGCCTTACCTTGCCTTGACATGCTTTACCCTTTTGCCTTGCCTTGCCTTTTCATGCTTTGCCCTTTTGCATTGCCTTGCCTTGTCATGCTTTGCCCTTTTGACTTGCTTTGCTTTGCCCTTTTGCCTTGCCTTTCCTTGTTTTGCCGTTTTCAATTTCCTTGCATTGCCTTACTTTCATCTTTGCCTTGCCTTGACGTGTCTTCCTTATCCTTTCGCCTTGCCTTGCTTTGCTTTCCCTTTTGCCTTGCCTTACCTTGCCTTGCTTTGCCTCTTTGCCTTGTCTTGCCTTGCCTTCCTTTCTCCTTTTGCCCTGATTTGCCTTGCCTTTCTTTTGACCTTTTGCCTTGCCTTGCCTTGCCATGCTTTGCTCTTTTTCCTTGCCTTGCTTTGCCCTTTTGTTTTGCCTTGCCTTGCCTTGCTTTGCCATTTTCCCTTGCCTTGCTTTTCCCTTTTGCCTTGCCTTTCCTTGCTTTGGCCTTTTTCCTGGCCTTGCCATGGTTTGTCCTTTTGACTTACCTTGCCTTGCCTTTCTTTGCCCTTTTGCCTGGCCTTGCATTGAGTTGCCCTTTTTCCTTGCCTTTTCATGCTTTGCCCTTTTGCCTTGCCTTGCTTTGCCATTTTGCCTTTCCTTGAATTGCCCTTTTGCCTTACCTTGCCTTGACTTGCTATACCCTTTTTCCTTGCCTTGCCTTGTCATGCTTTGCTCTTTTGACTTGTCTTGCTTTGCCATTTTGCCTTTCCTTGCATTGCCCTTTTGCCTTACCTTGCCTTGTCATGCTTTGCCCTTTTGCCTTGCCTTGCCTTGTTATTCTTTGCCCTTTTGACTTGCTTTGCTTTGCCCTTTTGCCTTGCCTTTCCTTGTTTTGCCGTTTTGAATTGCCTTGCATTGCCTTGCTTTCATCTTTGCCTTGCCTTGACGTGTCTTCCTTATCCTTTTGCCTTGCCTTGCTTTGCTTTCTCCTTTTCCCTTGCCTTTCCTTGCCTTGCTTTACCCTTTTGCCTTCCCTTGCCTTTGCCTTTCCATGCCTTGCTTTGCCCCTTTGCCTTACCTTGCCTTGCTATGCCCTTTTGCCTTGCCTTGCTTTGTCTCTTTGCCTTGTCTTGCCTTGCCTTCCTTTCTCCTTTTGCCCTGATTTGCCTTGCCTTTCTTTTGACCTTTTGCCTTGCCTTGCCATGCTTTGCTCTTTTTCCTTGCCTTGCTTTGCCCTTTTGTCTTTCCTTGCCTTGCCTTGCTTTGCCATTTTCCCTTGCCTTGCTTTCCCCTTTTGCCTTGCCTTTCCTTGCTTTGGCCTTTTTCCTGGCCTTGCCATGGTTTTTCCTTTTGACTTACCTTGCCTTGCCTTTCTTTGCACTTTTGCCTGGCCTTGCTTTGCCCTTTTGCCTTGCCTTGCTTTGCCATTTTGCCTTTCCTTGAATTGCCCTTTTGCCTTACCTTGCCTTGACTTGCTATACCCTTTTTCCTTGCCTTGCCTTGTCATGCTTTGCCCTTTTGACTTGCCTTGCTTTGCCCTTTTGCCTTGCTTTGCCTTGTTATGCTTTGCCCTTTTGCCTTGTCTTGCTTTGCCCTTTTGCCTGGCCTTGCATTGAGTTGCCCTTTTTCCTTGCCTTGCCATGCTTTGCCCTTTTGCCTTGCCTTGCTTTGCCATTTTGTCTTTCCTTGAATTGCCCTTTTGCCTTACCTTGCCTTGACTTGCTATACCCTTTTTCCTTGCGTTGCCTTTTCATGCTTTGCCCTTTTGACTTGCCTTGCTTTGCCCTTTTGCCTTGCCTTTCCTTTCTTTGGCCTTTTTCCTGGCCTTGCCATGGTTTGTCCTTTTGACTTACCTTGCCTTGCCTTTCTTTGCACTTTTCCCTGGCCTTGCTTTGCCCTTTTGCCTTGCCTTGCTTTGCCATTTTGCCTTTCCTTGAATTGCCCTTTTGCCTTACATTGCCTTGGCATGCTATACCCTTTTTCCTTGCATTGCCTTGTCATGCTTTGCCCTTTTGACTTGCCTTGCTTTGCCCTTTTGCCTTGCCTTGCTTTGCCCTTCTGCCTTGCTTTGCCTTGTTATGCTTTCCCTTTTGCCTTGTCTTGCTTTGCCAATTTGCTTTTCCTTGCATTGCCCTTTTGCCTTACCTTGCCTTGACATGCTTTACCCTTTTGCCTTGCCTTGCCTTTTCATGCTTTGCCCTTTTGCATTGCCTTGCCTTGTCATGCTTTGCCCTTTTGACTTGCTTTGCTTTGCCCTTTTGCCTTGCCTTTCCTTGTTTTGCCGTTTTCAATTTCCTTGCATTGCCTTACTTTCATCTTTGCCTTGCCTTGACGTGTCTTCCTTATCCTTTCGCCTTGCCTTGCTTTGCTTTCCCCTTTTGCCTTGCCTTACCTTGCCTTGCTTTGCCTCTTTGCCTTGTCTTGCCTTGCCTTCCTTTCTCCTTTTGCCCTGATTTGCCTTGCCTTTCTTTTGACCTTTTGCCTTGCCTTGTCTTGCCATGCTTTGCTCTTTTTCCTTGCCTTGCTTTGCCCTTTTGTCTTGCCTTGCCTTGCCTTGCTTTGCCATTTTCCCTTGCCTTGCTTTTCCCTTTTGCCTTGCCTTTCCTTGCTTTGGCCTTTTTCCTGGCCTTCCCATGGTTTGTCCTTTTGACTCTACCTTGCCTTGCCTTTCTTTGCCCTTTTGCCTGGCCTTGCATTGAGTTGCCCTTTTTCCTTGCTTTGCCTTGTTATGCTTTGCCCTTTTGCCTTGCCTTGCTTTGCCATTTTGCCTTTCCTTGAATTGCCCTTTTGCCTTACCTTGCCTTGACTTGCTATACCCTTTTTCCTTGCCTTGCCTTTTCATGCTTTGGCCTTTTGCCTTGCCTTGCTTTGCCATTTTGCCTTTCCTTGAATTGCCCTTTTGCCTTACCTTGCCTTGACTTGCTATACCCTTTTTCCTTGCCTTGCCTTGTCATGCTTTGCCCTTTTGACTTGCCTTGCTTTGCCCTTTTGCCTTGCTTTGCCTTGTTCTACTTTGCCATTTTTGCCTTGTCTTGCTTTGCCATTTTGCCTTTCCTTGCATTGCCCTTTTGCCTTGCCTTGCCTTGTCATGCTTTGCCCTTTTGACTTGCTTTGCTTTGCCCTTTTGCCTTGCCTTTCCTTGTTTTGCCGTTTTGAATTGCCTTGCATTGCCTTGCTTTCATCTTTGCCTTGCCTTGACGTGTCTTCCTTATCCTTTTGCCTTGCCTTGCTTTGCTTTCTCCTTTTCCCTTGCCTTTCCTTGCCTTGCTTTACCCTTTTGCCTTCCCTTGCCTTTGCCTTTCCATGCCTTGCTTTGCCCCTTTGCCTTACCTTGCCTTGCTATGCCCTTTTGCCTTGCCTTGCTTTGTCTCTTTGCCTTGTCTTGCCTTGCCTTCCTTTCTCCTTTTGCCCTGATTTGCCTTGCCTTTCTTTTGCCCTTTTGCCTTGCCTTGCTTTGCCATTTTGCCTTTCCTTGAATTGCCCTTTTGCCTTACTTTGCCTTGACTTGCTATACCCTTTTTCCTTGCCTTGCCTTGTCATACTTTGCCATTTTGACTTGCTTTGCTTTGCCCTTTTGCCTTGCCTTGCTTTGCCATTTTGCCTTTCCTTGAATTGCCCTTTTGCCTTACCTTGCCTTGACTTGCTATACCCTTTTTCCTTGCCTTGCCTTGTCATGCTTTGCCCTTTTGACTTGCTTTGCTTTGTCCTTTTGCCTTGCCTTGCTTTGCCATTTTGCCTTTCCTTGAATTGCCCTTTTGCCTTACCTTGCCTTGACTTGCTATACCCTTTTTCCTTGCCTTGCCTTGTCATGCTTTGCCCTTTTGACTTTCCTTGCTTTGTCCTTTTGCCTTGTCTTGCTTTGCCCTTTTGCCTTGCTTTGCCTTGTTATGCTTTCCCTTTTGCCTTGTCTTGCTTTGCCATTTTGCTTTTCCTTGCATTGCCCTTTTGCCTTACCTTGCCTTGACATGCTTTACCCTTTTGCCTTGCCTTGCCTTTTCATGCTTTGCCCTTTTGCATTGCCTTGCCTTGTCATGCTTTGCCCTTTTGACTTGCTTTGCTTTGCCCTTTTGCCTTGCCTTTCCTTGTTTTGCCGTTTTCAATTTCCTTGCATTGCCTTACTTTCATCTTTGCCTTGCCTTGACGTGTCTTCCTTATCCTTTCGCCTTGCCTTGCTTTGCTTTCCCCTTTTGCCTTGCCTTACCTTGCCTTGCTTTGCCTCTTTGCCTTGTCTTGCCTTGCCTTCCTTTCTCCTTTTGCCCTGATTTGCCTTGCCTTTCTTTTGCCCTTTTGTCTTGCCTTGCCTTGCCTTGCTTTGCCATTTTCCCTTGCCTTGCTTTTCCCTTTTGCCTTGCCTTTCCTTGCTTTGGCCTTTTTCCTGGCCTTGCCA
This sequence comes from Columba livia, assembly GCF_036013475.1. Taxonomy (NCBI): domain Eukaryota; kingdom Metazoa; phylum Chordata; class Aves; order Columbiformes; family Columbidae; genus Columba; species Columba livia. The sequence continues at coordinate 15,767 of NW_027043257.1, forward strand.
TGGTTTGTCCTTTTGACTTACCTTGCCTTGCCTTTCTTTGCACTTTTGCCTGGCCTTGCATTGAGTTGCCCTTTTTCCTTGCCTTGCCATGCTTTGCCCTTTTGCCTTGCCTTGCTTTGCCATTTTGTCTTTCCTTGAATTGCCCTTTTGCCTTACCTTGCCTTGACTTGCTATACCCTTTTTCCTTGCCTTTCCTTGTCATGCTTTGCCCTTTTGCCTTGCCTTGCTTTGCCATTTTGCCTTTCCTTGAATTGCCCTTTTGCCTTACCTTGCCTTGACTTTCTATACCCTTTTTCCTTGCCTTGCCTTGTCATGCTTTGCCCTTTTGACTTGCCTTGCTTTGCCCTTTTGCCTTGCTTTGCCTTGTTATGCTTTGCCCTTTTGCCTTGTCTTGCTTTGCCATTTTGCCTTTCCTTGCATTGCCCTTTTGCCTTACCTTTCCTTGTCATGCTTTGCCCTTTTGCCTTGCCTTGCCTTGTCATGCTTTGCCCTTTTGCCTTGCCTTTCCTTGTTTTGCCGTTTTGAATTGCCTTGCATTGCCTTGCTTTCATCTTTGCCTTGTCTTGACGTGTCTTCCTTATCCTTTTTCCTTGCCTTGCTTTGCTTTCTCCTTTTCCCTTGCCTTTCGTTGCCTTGCTTTACCCTTTTGCCTTCCCTTGCCTTTGCCTTTCCATGCCTTGCTTTGCCCCTTTGCCTTACCTTGCCTTGCTATGCCCTTTTGCCTTGCCTTGCTTTGTCTCTTTGCCTTGTCTTGCCTTGCCTTCCTTTCTCCTTTTGCCCTGATTTGCCTTGCCTTTCTTTTGCCCTTTTGTCTTGCCTTGCCTTGCCTTGCTTTGCCATTTTCCCTTGCCTTGCTTTTCCCTTTTGCCTTTCCTTTCCTTGCTTTGGCCTTTTTCCTGGCCTTGCCATGGTTTGTCCTTTTGACTTACCTTGCCTTGCCTTTCTTTGCACTTTTGCCTGGCCTTGCATTGAGTTGCCCTTTTTCCTTGCCTTGCCATGCTTTGCCCTTTTGCCTTGCCTTGCTTTGCCATTTTGTCTTTCCTTGAATTGCCCTTTTGCCTTACCTTGCCTTGACTTGCTATACCCTTTTTCCTTGCCTTTGCTTGTCATGCTTTGCCCTTTTGCCTTGCCTTGCTTTGCCATTTTGCCTTTCCTTGAATTGCCCTTTTGCCTTACCTTGCCTTGACTTTCTATACCCTTTTTCCTTGCCTTGCCTTGTCATGCTTTGCCCTTTTGACTTGCCTTGCTTTGCCCTTTTGCCTTGCTTTGCCTTGTTATGCTTTGCCCTTTTGCCTTGTCTTGCTTTGCCATTTTGCCTTCCTTGCATTGCCCTTTTGCCTTGCCTTGCCTTGTCATGCTTTGCCCTTTTGCCTTGCCTTTCCTTGTTTTGCCGTTTTGAATTGCCTTGCATTGCCTTGCTTTCATCTTTGCCTTGCCTTGACGTGTCTTCCTTATCCTTTGCCTTGCCTTGCTTTGCTTTCTCCTTTTCCCTTGCCTTTCCTTGCCTTGCTTTACCCTTTTGCCTTCCCTTGCCTTTGCCTTTCCATGCCTTGCTTTGCCCCTTTGCCTTACCTTGCCTTGCTATGCCCTTTTGCCTTGCCTTGCTTTGTCTCTTTGCCTTGTCTTGCCTTGCCTTCCTTTCTCCTTTTGCCCTGATTTGCCTTGCCTTTCTTTTGACCTTTTGCCTTGCCTTGCCATGCTTTGCTCTTTTTCCTTGCCTTGCTTTGCCCTTTTGTCTTTCCTTGCCTTGCCTTGCTTTGCCATTTTCCCTTGCCTTGCTTTCCCCTTTTGCCTTGCCTTTCCTTGCTTTGGCCTTTTTCCTGGCCTTGCCATGGTTTGTCCTTTTGACTTACCTTGCCTTGCCTTTCTTTGCACTTTTGCCTGGCCTTGCTTTGCCCTTTTGACTTGCCTTGCTTTGCCCTTTTGCCTTGCCTTGCTTTGCCCTTTTGCCTTGCTTTGCCTTGTTATGCTTTGCCCTTTTGCCTTGCCTTGCTTTGCCATTTTGCCTTTCCTTGAATTGCCCTTTTGCCTTACTTTGCCTTGACTTGCTATACCCTTTTTCCTTGCCTTGCCTTGTCATACTTTGCCATTTTGACTTGCTTTGCTTTGCCCTTTTGCCTTGCCTTGCTTTGCCATTTTGCCTTTCCTTGAATTGCCCTTTTGCCTTACCTTGCCTTGACTTGCTATACCCTTTTTCCTTGCCTTGCCTTGTCATGCTTTGCCCTTTTGACTTGCTTTGCTTTGTCCTTTTGCCTTGCCTTGCTTTGCCATTTTGCCTTTCCTTGAATTGCCCTTTTGCCTTACCTTGCCTTGACTTGCTATACCCTTTTTCCTTGCCTTGCCTTGTCATGCTTTGCCCTTTTGACTTGCCTTGCTTTGCCCTTTTGCCTTGCTTTGCCTTGTTATGCTTTGCCCTTTTGCCTTGTCTTGCTTTGCCATTTTGCCTTTCCTTGCATTGCCCTTTTGCCTTACCTTGCCTTGTCATGCTTTGCCCTTTTGCCTTGCCTTGCCTTGTCATGCTTTGCCCTTTTGCCTTGCCTTTCCTTGTTTTGCCGTTTTGAATTGCCTTGCATTGCCTTGCTTTCATCTTTGCCTTGCCTTGACGTGTCTTCCTTATCCTTTTGCCTTGCCTTGCTTTGCTTTCTCCTTTTCCCTTGCCTTTCCTTGCCTTGCTTTACCCTTTTGCCTTCCCTTGCCTTTGCCTTTCCATGCCTTGCTTTGCCCCTTTGCCTTACCTTGCCTTGCTATGCCCTTTTGCCTTGCCTTGCTTTGTCTCTTTGCCTTGTCTTGCCTTGCCTTCCTTTCTCCTTTTGCCTTGCCTTGCCATGCTTTGCTCTTTTTCCTTGCCTTGCTTTGCCCTTTTGTCTTTCCTTGCCTTGCCTTGCTTTGCCATTTTCCCTTGCCTTGCTTTCCCCTTTTGCCTTGCCTTTCCTTGCTTTGGCCTTTTTCCTGGCCTTGCCATGGTTTGTCCTTTTGACTTACCTTGCCTTGCCTTTCTTTGCACTTTTGCCTGGCCTTGCTTTGCCCTTTTGCCTTGCCTTGCTTTGCCATTTTGCCTTTCCTTGAATTGTCCTTTTGCCTTACCTTGCCTTGACTTGCTATACCCTTTTTCCTTGCCTTGCCTTGTCATGCTTTGACCTTTTGACTTGCCTTGCTTTGCCCTTTTGCCTTGCCTTGCTTTGCCCTTTTGCCTTGCTTTGCCTTGTTATGCTTTGCCCTTTTGCCTTGCCTTGCTTTGCCATTTTGCCTTTCCTTGAATTGCCCTTTTGCCTTACTTTGCCTTGACTTGCTATACCCTTTTTCCTTGCCTTGCCTTGTCATACTTTGCCATTTTGACTTGCTTTGCTTTGCCCTTTTGCCTTGCCTTGCTTTGCCATTTTGCCTTTCCTTGAATTGCCCTTTTGCCTTACCTTGCCTTGACTTGCTATACCCTTTTTCCTTGCCTTGCCTTGTCATGCTTTGCCCTTTTGACTTGCCTTGCTTTGCCCTTTTGCCTTGCTTTGCCTTTTTATGCTTTGCCCTTTTGCCTTGTCTTGTTTTGCCATTTTGCCTTTCCTTGCATTGCCCTTTTGCCTTACCTTGCCTTGTCATGCTTTGCCCTTTTGACTTGCTTTGCTTTGCCCTTTTGCCTTGCCTTTCCTTGTTTTGCCGTTTTGAATTGCCTTGCATTGCCTTACTTTCATCTTTGCCTTGCCTTGAGGTGTCTTCCTTATCATTTTGCCTTGCCTTGCTTTGCTTTCGCCTTTTGCCTTTCCTTTCCTTGCCTTGCTTTACCCTTTTGCCTTCCTTTGCCTTGCCTTTCCATGCCTTCCTTTGACCCTTTGCCTTGCCTTGCTTTGACTCTTTGCCTTGACTTGCCTTGCCTTCCTTTCTCCTTTTGCCCTGATTTGCCTTGCCTTTCTTTTGACCTTTTGCCTTGCCTTGCCTTGCCATGCTTTGCTCTTTTTCCTTGCCTTGCTTTGCCCTTTTGTCTTGCCTTACCTTGCCTTGCTTTGCCATTTTCCCTTGCCTTGCTTTCCCCTTTTGCCTTGCCTTTCCTTGCTTTGGCCTTTTTCCTGGCCTTGCCATGGTTTGTCCTTTTGACTTACCTTGCCTTGCCTTTCTTTGCACTTTTGCCCGGCCTTGCATTGAGTTGCCCTTTTTCCTTGCCTTGCCTTGCTTTGCCCTTTTGCCTGGCCTTGCCTTGTTATGCTTTGCCCTTTTGCCTTGCCTAGCTTTGCCATTTTGCCTTTCCTTGAATTGCCCTTTTGCCTTACCTTGCCTTGACTTGCTATAGCCTTTTTCCTTGCCTTGCCTTGTCATACTTTGCCATTTTGACTTGCTTTGCTTTGCCCTTTTGCCTTGCCTTGCTTTGCCATTTTGCCTTTCCTTGAATTGCCCTTTTGCCTTACCTTGCCTTGACTTGCTATACCCTTTTTCCTTGCCTTGCCTTGTCATGCTTTGCCCTTTTGACTTGCCTTGCTTTGCCCTTTTGCCTTGCTTTGCCTTGTTATGCTTTGCCCTTTTGCCTTGTCTTGCTTTGCCATTTTGCCTTTCCTTGCATTGCCCTTTTGCCTTACCTTGCCTTGTCATGCTTTGCCCTTTTGCCTTGCCTTGCCTTGTCATGCTTTGCCCTTTTGACTTGCTTTGCTTTGCCCTTTTGCCTTGCCTTTCCTTGTTTTGCCGTTTTGAATTGCCTTGCATTGCCTTGCTTTCATCTTTGCCTTGCCTTGACGTGTCTTCCTTATCCTTTTGCCTTGCCTTGCTTTGCTTTCTCCTTTTCCCTTGCCTTTCCTTGCCTTGCTTTACCCTTTTGCCTTCCCTTGCCTTTGCCTTTCCATGCCTTGCTTTGCCCCTTTGCCTTACCTTGCATTGCTATGCCCTTTTGCCTTGCCTTGCTTTGTCTCTTTGCCTTGTCTTGCCTTGCCTTCCTTTCTCCTTTTGCCCTGATTTGCCTTGCCTTTCTTTTGACCTTTTGCCTTGCCTTGCCATGCTTTGCTCTTTTTCCTTGCCTTGCTTTGCCCTTTTGTCTTTCCTTGCCTTGCCTTGCTTTGCCATTTTCCCTTGCCTTGCTTTCCCCTTTTGCCTTGCCTTTCCTTGCTTTGGCCTTTTTCCTGGCCTTGCCATGGTTTGTCCTTTTGACTTACCTTGCCTTGCCTTTCTTTGCACTTTTGCCTGGCCTTGCTTTGCCCTTTTGCCTTGCCTTGCTTTGCCATTTTGCCTTTCCTTGAATTGCCCTTTTGCCTTACCTTGCCTTGACTTGCTATACCCTTTTTCCTTGCCTTGCCTTGTCATGCTTTGCCCTTTTGACTTGCCTTGCTTTGCCCTTTTGCCTTGCCTTGCTTTGCCCTTTTGCCTTGCTTTGCCTTGTTATGCTTTGCCCTTTTGCCTTGCCTTTCTTTGCCCTTTTGCCTGGCCTTGCGTTGAGTTGCCCTTTTTCCTTGCCTTGCCATGCTTTGCCCTTATGCCTTGCCTTGCTTTGCCATTTTGTCTTTCCTTGAATTGCCCTTTTGCCTTACCTTGCCTTGACTTGCTATACCCTTTTTCCTTGCCTTGCCTTGTCATGCTTTGCCCTTTTGACTTGCCTTGCTTTGCCATTTTGCCTTTCCTTGAATTGCCCTTTTGCCTTACCTTGCCTTGACTTTCTATACCCTTTTTCCTTGCCTTGCCTTGTCATGCTTTGCCCTTTTGACTTGCCTTGCTTTGCCCTTTTGCCTTTCCTTGCATTGCCCTTTTGCCTTACCTTGCCTTGTCATGCTTTGCCCTTTTGCCTTGTCTTGCTTTGCCATTTTGCCTTTCCTTGCATTGCCCTTTTGCCTTACCTTGCCTTGTCATGCTTTGCCCTTTTGCCTTGCCTTGCCTTGTCATGCTTTGCCCTTTTGCCTTGCCTTTCCTTGTTTTGCCGTTTTGAGTTGCCTTGCATTGCCTTGCTTTCATCTTTGCCTTGCCTTGACGTGTCTTCCTTATCCTTTTGCCTTGCCTTGCTTTGCTTTCCCCTTTTGCCTTGCCTTTCCTTGCCTTGCTTTACCCTTTTGCCTTCCCTTGCCTTGCCTTTCCATGCCTTGCTTTGCCCCTTTGCCTTACCTGGCCTTGCTTTGCCCTTTTGCCTTGCCTTGCTTTGCCTCTTTGCCTTGTCTTGCCTTGCCTTCCTTTCTCCTTTTGCCCTGATTTGCCTTGCCTTTCTTTTGACCTTTTGCCTTGCCTTGCCATGCTTTGCTCTTTTTCCTTGCCTTGCTTTGCCCTTTTGTCTTTCCTTGCCTTGCCTTGCTATGCCATTTTCCCTTGCCTTGCTTTCCCCTTTTGCCTTGCCTTTCCTTGCTTTGGCCTTTTTCCTGGCCTTGCCATGGTTTGTCCTTTTGACTTACCTTGCCTTGCCTTTCTTTGCACTTTTGCCTGGCCTTGCTTTGCCCTTTTGCCTTGCCTTGCTTTGCCATTTTGCCTTTCCTTGAATTGCCCTTTTGCCTTACCTTGCCTTGACTTGCTATACCCTTTTTCCTTGCCTTGCCTTGTCATGCTTTGCCCTTTTGACTTTCCTTGCTTTGCCCTTTTGCCTTGTCTTGCTTTGCCCTTTTGCCTTGCTTTGCCTTGTTATGCTTTCCCTTTTCCCTTGTCTTGCTTTGCCATTTTGCTTTTCCTTGCATTGCCCTTTTGCCTTACCTTGCCTTGACATGCTTTACCCTTTTTCCTTGCCTTGCCTTTTCATGCTTTGCCCTTTTGCATTGCCTTGCCTTGTCATGCTTTGCCCTTTTGACTTGCTTTGCTTTGCCCTTTTGCCTTGCCTTTCCTTGTTTTGCCGTTTTCAATTTCCTTGCATTGCCTTACTTTCATCTTTGCCTTGCCTTGACGTGTCTTCCTTATCCTTTCGCCTTGCCTTGCTTTGCTTTCCCCTTTTGCCTTGCCTTACCTTGCCTTGCTTTGCCTCTTTGCCTTGTCTTGCCTTGCCTTCCTTTCTCCTTTTGCCCTGATTTGCCTTGCCTTTCTTTTGCCCTTTTGTCTTGCCTTGCCTTGCCTTGCTTTGCCATTTTCCCTTGCCTTGCTTTTCCCTTTTGCCTTGCCTTTCCTTGCTTTGGCCTTTTTCCTGGCCTTGCCATGGTTTGTCCTTTTGACTTACCTTGCCTTGCCTTTCTTTACACTTTTGCCTGGCCTTGCATTGAGTTGCCCTTTTTCCTTGCCTTGCCATGCTTTGCCCTTTTGCCTGGCCTTGCTTTGCCATTTTGTCTTTCCTTGAATTGCCCTTTTGCCTTACCTTGCCTTGACTTGCTATACCCTTTTTCCTTGCCTTTCCTTGTCATGCTTTGCCCTTTTGCCTTGCCTTGCTTTGCCATTTTGCCTTTCCTTGAATTGCCCTTTTGCCTTACCTTGCCTTGACTTTCTATACCCTTTTTCCTTGCCTTGCCTTGTCATGCTTTGCCCTTTTGACTTGCCTTGCTTTGCCCTTTTGCCTTGCTTTGCCTTGTTATGCTTTGCCCTTTTGCCTTGTCTTGCTTTGCCATTTTGCCTTTCCTTGCATTGCCCTTTTGCCTTACCTTGCCTTGTCATGCTTTGCCCTTTTGCCTTGCCTTGTCATGCTTTGCCCTTTTGCCTTGCCTTTCCTTGTTTTGCCGTTTTGAATTGCCTTGCATTGCCTTGCTTTCATCTTTGCCTTGCCTTGACGTGTCTTCCTTATCCTTTCGCCTTGCCTTGCTTTGCTTTCCCCTTTTGCCTTGCCTTACCTTGCCTTGCTTTGCCTCTTTGCCTTGTCTTGCCTTGCCTTCCTTTCTCCTTTTGCCCTGATTTGCCTTGCCTTTCTTTTGACCTTTTGCCTTGCCTTGCCTTGCCATGCTTTGCTCTTTTTCCTTGCCTTGCTTTGCCCTTTTGTCTTGCCTTTCCTTGCTTTGGCCTTTTTCCTGGCCTTGCCATGGTTTGTCCTTTTGACTTACCTTGTCTTGCCTTTCTTTGCCCTTTTGCCTGGCCTTGCATTGAGTTGCCCTTTTTCCTTGCCTTGTCATGCTTTGCCCTTTTGCCTTGCCTTTCCTTGTTTTGCCGTTTTGAATTGCCTTGCATTGCCTTGCTTTCATCTTTGCCTTGCCTTGACGTGTCTTCCTTATCCTTTTGCCTTGCCTTGCTTTGCTTTCTCCTTTTCCCTTGCCTTTCCTTGCCTTGCTTTACCCTTTTGCCTTCCCTTGCCTTTGCCTTTCCATGCCTTGCTTTGCCCCTTTGCCTTACCTTGCCTTGCTATGCCCTTTTGCCTTGCCTTGCTTTGTCTCTTTGCCTTGTCTTGCCTTGCCTTCCTTTCTCCTTTTGCCCTGATTTGCCTTGCCTTTCTTTTGACCTTTTGCCTTGCCTTGCCATGCTTTGCTCTTTTTCCTTGCCTTGCTTTGCCCTTTTGTCTTTCCTTGCCTTGCCTTGCTTTGCCATTTTCCCTTGCCTTGCTTTCCCCTTTTGCCTTGCCTTTCCTTGCTTTGGCCTTTTTCCTGGCCTTGCCATGGTTTGTCCTTTTGACTTACCTTGCCTTGCCTTTCTTTGCACTTTTGCCTGGCCTTGCTTTGCCCTTTTGCCTTGCCTTGCTTTGCCATTTTGCCTTTCCTTGAATTGCCCTTTTGCCTTACCTTGCCTTGACTTGCTATACCCTTTTTCCTTGCCTTGCCTTGTCATGCTTTGACCTTTTGACTTGCCTTGCTTTGCCCTTTTGCCTTGCCTTGCTTTGCCCTTTTGCCTTGCTTTGCCTTGTTATGCTTTGCCCTTTTGCCTTGCCTTGCTTTGCCATTTTGCCTTTCCTTGAATTGCCCTTTTGCCTTACTTTGCCTTGACTTGCTATACCCTTATTCCTTGCCTTGCCTTGTCATACTTTGCCATTTTGACTTGCTTTGCTTTGCCCTTTTGCCTTGCCTTGCTTTGCCATTTTGCCTTTCCTTGAATTGCCCTTTTGCCTTACCTTGCCTTGACTTGCTATACCCTTTTTCCTTGCCTTGCCTTGTCATGCTTTGCCCTTTTGACTTGCCTTTCTTTGCCCTTTTGCCTTGCTTTGCCTTTTTATGCTTTGCCCTTTTGCCTTGTCTTGTTTTGCCATTTTGCCTTTCCTTGCATTGCCCTTTTGCCTTACCTTGCCTTGTCATGCTTTGCCCTTTTGACTTGCTTTGCTTTGCCCTTTTGCCTTGCCTTTCCTTGTTTTGCCGTTTTGAATTGCCTTGCATTGCCTTACTTTCATCTTTGCCTTGCCTTGAGGTGTCTTCCTTATCATTTTGCCTTGCCTTGCTTTGCTTTCGCCTTTTGCCTTTCCTTTCCTTGCCTTGCTTTACCCTTTTGCCTTCCTTTGCCTTGCCTTTCCATGCCTTCCTTTGACCCTTTGCCTTGCCTTGCTTTGACTCTTTGCCTTGACTTGCCTTGCCTTCCTTTCTCCTTTTGCCCTGATTTGCCTTGCCTTTCTTTTGACCTTTTGCCTTGCCTTGCCTTGCCATGCTTTGCTCTTTTTCCTTGCCTTGCTTTGACCTTTTGCCTTGCCTTGCCTTGCCATGCTTTGCTCTTTTTCCTTGCCTTGCTTTGCCCTTTTGTCTTGCCTTTCCTTGCTTTGGCCTTTTTCCTGGCCTTGCCATGGTTTGTCCTTTTGACTTACCTTGCCTTGCCTTTCTTTGCACTTTTGCCCGGCCTTGCATTGAGTTGCCCTTTTTCCTTGCCTTGCCTTGCTTTGCCCTTTTGCCTGGCCTTGCCTTGTTATGCTTTGCCCTTTTGCCTTGCCTAGCTTTGCCATTTTGCCTTTCCTTGAATTGCCCTTTTGCCTTACCTTGCCTTGACTTGCTATAGCCTTTTTCCTTGCCTTGCCTTGTCATACTTTGCCATTTTGACTTGCTTTGCTTTGCCCTTTTGCCTTGCCTTGCTTTGCCATTTTGCCTTTCCTTGAATTGCCCTTTTGCCTTACCTTGCCTTGACTTGCTATACCCTTTTTCCTTGCCTTGCCTTGTCATGCTTTGCCCTTTTGACTTGCCTTGCTTTGCCCTTTTGCCTTGCTTTGCCTTGTTATGCTTTGCCCTTTTGCCTTGTCTTGCTTTGCCATTTTGCCTTTCCTTGCATTGCCCTTTTGCCTTACCTTGCCTTGTCATGCTTTGCCCTTTTGCCTTGCCTTGCCTTGTCATGCTTTGCCCTTTTGACTTGCTTTGCTTTGCCCTTTTGCCTTGCCTTTCCTTGTTTTGCCGTTTTGAATTGCCTTGCATTGCCTTGCTTTCATCTTTGCCTTGCCTTGACGTGTCTTCCTTATCCTTTTGCCTTGCCTTGCTTTGCTTTCTCCTTTTCCCTTGCCTTTCCTTGCCTTGCTTTACCCTTTTGCCTTCCCTTGCCTTTGCCTTTCCATGCCTTGCTTTGCCCCTTTGCCTTACCTTGCATTGCTATGCCCTTTTGCCTTGCCTTGCTTTGTCTCTTTGCCTTGTCTTGCCTTGCCTTCCTTTCTCCTTTTGCCCTGATTTGCCTTGCCTTTCTTTTGACCTTTTGCCTTGCCTTGCCATGCTTTGCTCTTTTTCCTTGCCTTGCTTTGCCCTTTTGTCTTTCCTTGCCTTGCCTTGCTTTGCCATTTTCCCTTGCCTTGCTTTCCCCTTTTGCCTTGCCTTTCCTTGCTTTGGCCTTTTTCCTGGCCTTGCCATGGTTTGTCCTTTTGACTTACCTTGCCTTGCCTTTCTTTGCACTTTTGCCTGGCCTTGCTTTGCCCTTTTGCCTTGCCTTGCTTTGCCATTTTGCCTTTCCTTGAATTGCCCTTTTGCCTTACCTTGCCTTGACTTGCTATACCCTTTTTCCTTGCCTTGCCTTGTCATGCTTTGCCCTTTTGACTTGCCTTGCTTTGCCCTTTTGCCTTGCCTTGCTTTGCCCTTTTGCCTTGCTTTGCCTTGTTATGCTTTGCCCTTTTGCCTTGCCTTTCTTTGCCCTTTTGCCTGGCCTTGCGTTGAGTTGCCCTTTTTCCTTGCCTTGCCATGCTTTGCCCTTTTGCCTTGCCTTGCTTTGCCATTTTGTCTTTCCTTGAATTGCCCTTTTGCCTTACCTTGCCTTGACTTGCTATACCCTTTTTCCTTGCCTTGCCTTGTCATGCTTTGCCCTTTTGACTTGCCTTGCTTTGCCATTTTGCCTTTCCTTGAATTGCCCTTTTGCCTTACCTTGCCTTGACTTTCTATACCCTTTTTCCTTGCCTTGCCTTGTCATGCTTTGCCCTTTTGACTTGCCTTGCTTTGCCCTTTTGCCTTTCCTTGCATTGCCCTTTTGCCTTACCTTGCCTTGTCATGCTTTGCCCTTTTGCCTTGTCTTGCTTTGCCATTTTGCCTTTCCTTGCATTGCCCTTTTGCCTTACCTTGCCTTGTCATGCTTTGCCCTTTTGCCTTGCCTTGCCTTGTCATGCTTTGCCCTTTTGCCTTGCCTTTCCTTGTTTTGCCGTTTTGAATTGCCTTGCATTGCCTTGCTTTCATCTTTGCCTTGCCTTGACGTGTCTTCCTTATCCTTTTGCCTTGCCTTGCTTTGCTTTCTCCTTTTCCCTTGCCTTTCCTTGCCTTGCTTTACCCTTTTGCCTTCCCTTGCCTTTGCCTTTCCATGCCTTGCTTTGCCCCTTTGCCTTACCTTGCCTTGCTATGCCCTTTTGCCTTGCCTTGCTTTGTCTCTTTGCCTTGTCTTGCCTTGCCTTCCTTTCTCCTTTTGCCCTGATTTGCCTTGCCTTTCTTTTGACCTTTTGCCTTGCCTTGCCATGCTTTGCTCTTTTTCCTTGCCTTGCTTTGCCCTTTTGTCTTTCCTTGCCTTGCCTGGCTTTGCCATTTTCCCTTGCCTTGCTTTCCCCTTTTGCCTTGCCTTTCCTTGCTTTGGCCTTTTTCCTTGCCTTGCCATGGTTTGTCCTTTTGACTTACCTTGCCTTGCCTTTCTTTGCACTTTTGCCTGGCCTTGCTTTGCCCTTTTGCCTTGCCTTGCTTTGCCATTTTGCCTTTCCTTGAATTGCCCTTTTGCCTTACCTTGCCTTGGCATGCTATACCCTTTTTCCTTGCCTTGCCTTGTCATGCTTTGCCCTTTTGACTTGCCTTGCTTTGCCCTTTTGCCTTGCCTTGCTTTGCCCTTCTGCCTTGCTTTGCCTTGTTATGCTTTCCCTTTTGCCTTGTCTTGCTTTGCCAATTTGCTTTTCCTTGCATTGCCCTTTTGCCTTACCTTGCCTTGACATGCTTTACCCTTTTGCCTTGCCTTGCCTTTTCATGCTTTGCCCTTTTGCATTGCCTTGCCTTGTCATGCTTTGCCCTTTTGACTTGCTTTGCTTTGCCCTTTTGCCTTGCCTCTCCTTGTTTTGCCGTTTTCAATTTCCTTGCATTGCCTTACTTTCATCTTTGCCTTGCCTTGACGTGTCTTCCTTATCCTTTCGCCTTGCCTTGCTTTGCTTTCCCCTTTTGCCTTGCCTTACCTTGCCTTGCTTTGCCTCTTTGCCTTGTCTTGCCTTGCCTTCCTTTCTCCTTTTGCCCTGATTTGCCTTGCCTTTCTTTTGACCTTTTGCCTTGCCTTGCCTTGCCATGCTTTGCTCTTTTTCCTTGCCTTGCTTTGCCCTTTTGTCTTGCCTTGCCTTGCCTTGCTTTGCCATTTTCCCTTGCCTTGCTTTTCCCTTTTGCCTTGCCTTTCCTTGCTTTGGCCTTTTTCCTGGCCTTCCCATGGTTTGTCCTTTTGACTCTACCTTGCCTTGCCTTTCTTTGCCCTTTTGCCTGGCCTTGCATTGAGTTGCCCTTTTTCCTTGCTTTGCCTTGTTATGCTTTGCCCTTTTGCCTTGCCTTGCTTTGCCATTTTGCCTTTCCTTGAATTGCCCTTTTGCCTTACCTTGCCTTGACTTGCTATACCCTTTTTCCTTGCCTTGCCTTTTCATGCTTTGCCCTTTTGACTTGCCTTGCTTTGCCCTTTTGCCTTGCATTGCCTTGTTATGCTTTACCCTTTTGCCTTGTCTTTCTTTGCCATTTTGCCTTTCCTTGCATTGCCCTTTTGCCTTACCTTGCCTTGACATGATTTGCCCTTTTGCCTTACCTTGCCTTGTCATGCTTTGCCCTTTTGACTTGCTTTGCTTTGCCCTTTTGCCTTGCCTTTCCTTGTTTTGCCGTTTTGAATTGCCTTGCATTGCCTTACTTTCATCTTTGCCTTGCCTTGACCTGTCTTCCTTATCCTTTTGCCTTGCCTTGCTTTGCTTTCCCCTTTTGACTTGCCGTTCCTTGCCTTGCTTTACCCTTTTGCCTTCCCTTGCCTTGCCTTCCCTTGCCTTGCTTTGCTCCTTTGCCTTGCCTTGCTTTGACTCTTTGCCTTGTCTTGCCTTGCCTTCCTTTCTCCTTTTGCCCTGATTTGCCTTGCCTTTCTTTTGACCTTTTGCCTTGCCTTGCCTTGCCATGCTTTGCTCTTTTTCCTTGCCTTGCTTTGCCCTTTTGTCTTGCCTTGCCTTGCCTTGCTTTGCCATTTTCCCTTGCCTTGCTTTCCCCTTTTGCCTTGCCTTTCCTAGCTTTGGCCTTTTTCCTGGCCTTGCCATGCTTTTGTCCTTTTGACTTACCTTGCCTTGCCTTTCTTTGCACTTTTGCCCGGCCTTGCATTGAGTTGCCCTTTTTCCTTGCCTTGCCATGCTTTGCCCTTTTGCCTTGCCTTGCTTTGCCCTTTTGCATTGCTTTGCCTTGTTATGCTTTGCCCTTTTGCCTTGCCTTGCTTTGCCATTTTGCCTTTCCTTGAATTGCCCTTTTGCCTTACCTTGCCTTGACTTGCTATAGCCTTTTTCCTTTCCTTGCCTTGTCATACTTTGCCATTTTGACTTGCTTTGCTTTGCCCTTTTGCCTTGCCTTGCTTTGCCATTTTGCCTTTCCTTGAATTGCCCTTTTGCCTTACCTTGCCTTGACTTGCTATACCCTTTTTCCTAGCCTTGCCTTGTCATGCTTTGCCCTTTTGACTTGCCTTGCTTTGCCCTTTTGCCTTGCTTTGCCTTGTTATGCTTTGCCCTTTTGCCTTGTCTGCTTTGCCATTTTGCGTTTCCTTGCATTGCCCTTTTGCCTTACCTTGCCTTGACATGCTTTTGCCTTTTGCCTTGCCTTGCCTTGTCATTCTTTGCATTTTTGACTTACTTTGCTTTGCCCTTTTGCCTTGCCTTTCCTTTTTTTGCCGTTTTGAATTGCCTTGCATTGCCTTACTTTCATCTTTGCCGTGCCTTGACGTGTCTTCCTTATCCTTTTGCCTTGCCTTGCTTTGCTTTCCCCTTTTGCCTTGCCTTTCCTTGCCTTGCTTTACCCTTTTGCCTTCCCTTGCCTTGCCTTTCCATGCCTTGCTTTGCCCCTTTGCCTTACCTGGCCTTGCTTTGCCCTTTTGCCTTGCCTTGCTTTGCCTCTTTGCCTTGTCTTGCCTTGCCTTCCTTTCTCCTTTTGCCCTGATTTGCCTTGCCTTTCTTTTGACCTTTTGCCTTGCCTTGCCATGCTTTGCTCTTTTTCCTTGCCTTGCTTTGCCCTTTTGTCTTGCCTTGCCTTGCCTTGCTTTGCCATTTTCCCTTGCCTTGCTTTCCCCTTTTGCCTTGCCTTTCCTTGCTTTGGCCTTTTTCCTGGCCTTGCCATGGTTTGTCCTTTTGACTTACCATGCCTTGCCTTTCTTTGCAGTTTTCCTGGCCTTGCATTGAGTTGCCCTTTTTCCTTGCCTTGCCTTGCCATTCTTTGCCCTTTTGCCTTGCCTTGCTTTGCCATTTTGCCTTTCCTTGAATTGCCCTTTTGCCTTACCTTGCCTTTACTTGCTATACCCTTTTTCCTTGCCTTGCCTTGTCATGCTTTGCCCTTTTCACTTGCTTTGCTTTGCCCTTTTGCCTTGCTTTGCCTCGTTATGCTTTGCCCCTTTGCCTTGTCTTGCTTTGCCATTTTGCCTTTCCTTGCATTGCCCTTTTGCCTTACCTTGCCTTGACATGCTTTGCCCTTTTGCCTTGCCTTGCCTTGTCATGCTTTGCCCTTTTCACTTGTTTTGCTTTGCCCTTTTGCCTTGCCTTTCCTTGTTTTGCCGTTTTGAATTGCCTTGCATTGCCTTGCTTTCATCTTTGCCTTGCCTTGACGTGTCTTCCTTATCCTTTTGCCTTGCCTTGCTTTGCTTTCTCCTTTTCCCTTGCCTTTCCTTGCCTTGCTTTACCCTTTTGCCTTCCCTTGCCTTTGCCTTTCCATGCCTTGCTTTGCCCCTTTGCCTTACCTTGCCTTGCTATGCCCTTTTGCCTTGCCTTGCTTTGTCTCTTTGCCTTGTCTTGCCTTGCCTTCCTTTCTCCTTTTGCCCTGATTTGCCTTGCCTTTCTTTTGACCTTTTGCCTTGCCTTGCCATGCTTTGCTCTTTTTCCTTGCCTTGCTTTGCCCTTTTGTCTTTCCTTGCCTTGCCTTGCTTTGCCATTTTCCCTTGCCTTGCTTTCCCCTTTTGCCTTGCCTTTCCTTGCTTTGGCCTTTTTCCTGGCCTTGCCATGGTTTGTCCTTTTGACTTACCTTGCCTTGCCTTTCTTTGCACTTTTGCCTGGCCTTGCTTTGCCCTTTTGCCTTGCCTTGCTTTGCCATTTTGCCTTTCCTTGAATTGCCCTTTTGCCTTACCTTGCCTTGACTTGCTATACCCTTTTTCCTTGCCTTGCCTTGTCATGCTTTGACCTTTTGACTTGCCTTGCTTTGCCCTTTTGCCTTGCCTTGCTTTGCCCTTTTGCCTTGCTTTGCCTTGTTATGCTTTGCCCTTTTGCCTTGCCTTGCTTTGCCATTTTGCCTTTCCTTGAATTGCCCTTTTGCCTTACTTTGCCTTGACTTGCTATACCCTTATTCCTTGCCTTGCCTTGTCATACTTTGCCATTTTGACTTGCTTTGCTTTGCCCTTTTGCCTTGCCTTGCTTTGCCATTTTGCCTTTCCTTGAATTGCCCTTTTGCCTTACCTTGCCTTGACTTGCTATACCCTTTTTCCTTGCCTTGCCTTGTCATGCTTTGCCCTTTTGACTTGCCTTTCTTTGCCCTTTTGCCTTGCTTTGCCTTTTTATGCTTTGCCCTTTTGCCTTGTCTTGTTTTGCCATTTTGCCTTTCCTTGCATTGCCCTTTTGCCTTACCTTGCCTTGTCATGCTTTGCCCTTTTGACTTGCTTTGCTTTGCCCTTTTGCCTTGCCTTTCCTTGTTTTGCCGTTTTGAATTGCCTTGCATTGCCTTACTTTCATCTTTGCCTTGCCTTGAGGTGTCTTCCTTATCATTTTGCCTTGCCTTGCTTTGCTTTCGCCTTTTGCCTTTCCTTTCCTTGCCTTGCTTTACCCTTTTGCCTTCCTTTGCCTTGCCTTTCCATGCCTTCCTTTGACCCTTTGTCTTGCCTTGCTTTGACTCTTTGCCTTGACTTGCCTTGCCTTCCTTTCTCCTTTTGCCCTGATTTGCCTTGCCTTTCTTTTGACCTTTTGCCTTGCCTTGCCTTGCCATGCTTTGCTCTTTTTCCTTGCCTTGCTTTGCCCTTTTGTCTTGCCTTACCTTGCCTTGCTTTGCCATTTTCCCTTGCCTTGCTTTCCCCTTTTGCCTTGCCTTTCCTTGCTTTGGCCTTTTTCCTGGCCTTGCCATGGTTTGTCCTTTTGACTTACCTTGCCTTGCCTTTCTTTGCACTTTTGCCCGGCCTTGCATTGAGTTGCCCTTTTTCCTTGCCTTGCCTTGCTTTGCCCTTTTGCCTGGCCTTGCCTTGTTATGCTTTGCCCTTTTGCCTTGCCTAGCTTTGCCATTTTGCCTTTCCTTGAATTGCCCTTTTGCCTTACCTTGCCTTGACTTGCTATACCCTTTTTCCTTGCCTTGCCTTGTCATGCTTTGCCCTTTTGACTTGCCTTGCTTTGCCCTTTTGCCTTGCTTTGCCTTGTTATGCTTTGCCCTTTTGCCTTGTCTTGCTTTGCCATTTTGCCTTTCCTTGCATTGCCCTTTTGCCTTACCTTGCCTTGTCATGCTTTGCCCTTTTGCCTTGCCTTGCCTTGTCATGCTTTGCCCTTTTGACTTGCTTTGCTTTGCCCTTTTGCCTTGCCTTTCCTTGTTTTGCCGTTTTGAATTGCCTTGCATTGCCTTGCTTTCATCTTTGCCTTGCCTTGACGTGTCTTCCTTATCCTTTTGCCTTGCCTTGCTTTGCTTTCTCCTTTTCCCTTGCCTTTCCTTGCCTTGCTTTACCCTTTTGCCTTCCCTTGCCTTTGCCTTTCCATGCCTTGCTTTGCCCCTTTGCCTTACCTTGCATTGCTATGCCCTTTTGCCTTGCCTTGCTTTGTCTCTTTGCCTTGTCTTGCCTTGCCTTCCTTTCTCCTTTTGCCCTGATTTGCCTTGCCTTTCTTTTGACCTTTTGCCTTGCCTTGCCATGCTTTGCTCTTTTTCCTTGCCTTGCTTTGCCCTTTTGTCTTTCCTTGCCTTGCCTTGCTTTGCCATTTTCCCTTGCCTTGCTTTCCCCTTTTGCCTTGCCTTTCCTTGCTTTGGCCTTTTTCCTGGCCTTGCCATGGTTTGTCCTTTTGACTTACCTTGCCTTGCCTTTCTTTGCACTTTTGCCTGGCCTTGCTTTGCCCTTTTGCCTTGCCTTGCTTTGCCATTTTGCCTTTCCTTGAATTGCCCTTTTGCCTTACCTTGCCTTGACTTGCTATACCCTTTTTCCTTGCCTTGCCTTGTCATGCTTTGCCCTTTTGACTTGCCTTGCTTTGCCATTTTGCCTTTCCTTGAATTGCCCTTTTGCCTTACCTTGCCTTGACTTTCTATACCCTTTTTCCTTGCCTTGCCTTGTCATGCTTTGCCCTTTTGACTTGCCTTGCTTTGCCCTTTTGCCTTTCCTTGCATTGCCCTTTTGCCTTACCTTGCCTTGTCATGCTTTGCCCTTTTGCCTTGTCTTGCTTTGCCATTTTGCCTTTCCTTGCATTGCCCTTTTGCCTTACCTTGCCTTGTCATGCTTTGCCCTTTTGCCTTGCCTTGCCTTGTCATGCTTTGCCCTTTTGCCTTGCCTTTCCTTGTTTTGCCGTTTTGAATTGCCTTGCATTGCCTTGCTTTCATCTTTGCCTTGCCTTGACGTGTCTTCCTTATCCTTTTGCCTTGCCTTGCTTTGCTTTCTCCTTTTCCCTTGCCTTTCCTTGCCTTGCTTTACCCTTTTGCCTTCCCTTGCCTTTGCCTTTCCATGCCTTGCTTTGCCCCTTTGCCTTACCTTGCCTTGCTATGCCCTTTTGCCTTGCCTTGCTTTGTCTCTTTGCCTTGTCTTGCCTTGCCTTCCTTTCTCCTTTTGCCCTGATTTGCCTTGCCTTTCTTTTGACCTTTTGCCTTGCCTTGCCATGCTTTGCTCTTTTTCCTTGCCTTGCTTTGCCCTTTTGTCTTTCCTTGCCTTGCCTGGCTTTGCCATTTTCCCTTGCCTTGCTTTCCCCTTTTGCCTTGCCTTTCCTTGCTTTGGCCTTTTTCCTTGCCTTGCCATGGTTTGTCCTTTTGACTTACCTTGCCTTGCCTTTCTTTGCACTTTTGCCTGGCCTTGCTTTGCCCTTTTGCCTTGCCTTGCTTTGCCATTTTGCCTTTCCTTGAATTGCCCTTTTGCCTTACCTTGCCTTGGCATGCTATACCCTTTTTCCTTGCCTTGCCTTGTCATGCTTTGCCCTTTTGACTTGCCTTGCTTTGCCCTTTTGCCTTGCCTTGCTTTGCCCTTCTGCCTTGCTTTGCCTTGTTATGCTTTCCCTTTTGCCTTGTCTTGCTTTGCCAATTTGCTTTTCCTTGCATTGCCCTTTTGCCTTACCTTGCCTTGACATGCTTTACCCTTTTGCCTTGCCTTGCCTTTTCATGCTTTGCCCTTTTGCATTGCCTTGCCTTGTCATGCTTTGCCCTTTTGACTTGCTTTGCTTTGCCCTTTTGCCTTGCCTCTCCTTGTTTTGCCGTTTTCAATTTCCTTGCATTGCCTTACTTTCATCTTTGCCTTGCCTTGACGTGTCTTCCTTATCCTTTCGCCTTGCCTTGCTTTGCTTTCCCCTTTTGCCTTGCCTTACCTTGCCTTGCTTTGCCTCTTTGCCTTGTCTTGCCTTGCCTTCCTTTCTCCTTTTGCCCTGATTTGCCTTGCCTTTCTTTTGACCTTTTGCCTTGCCTTGCCTTGCCATGCTTTGCTCTTTTTCCTTGCCTTGCTTTGCCCTTTTGTCTTGCCTTGCCTTGCCTTGCTTTGCCATTTTCCCTTGCCTTGCTTTTCCCTTTTGCCTTGCCTTTCCTTGCTTTGGCCTTTTTCCTGGCCTTCCCATGGTTTGTCCTTTTGACTCTACCTTGCCTTGCCTTTCTTTGCCCTTTTGCCTGGCCTTGCATTGAGTTGCCCTTTTTCCTTGCTTTGCCTTGTTATGCTTTGCCCTTTTGCCTTGCCTTGCTTTGCCATTTTGCCTTTCCTTGAATTGCCCTTTTGCCTTACCTTGCCTTGACTTGCTATACCCTTTTTCCTTGCCTTGCCTTTTCATGCTTTGCCCTTTTGACTTGCCTTGCTTTGCCCTTTTGCCTTGCATTGCCTTGTTATGCTTTACCCTTTTGCCTTGTCTTGCTTTGCCATTTTGCCTTTCCTTGCATTGCCCTTTTGCCTTACCTTGCCTTGACATGATTTGCCCTTTTGCCTTACCTTGCCTTGTCATGCTTTGCCCTTTTGACTTGCTTTGCTTTGCCCTTTTGCCTTGCCTTTCCTTGTTTTGCCGTTTTGAATTGCCTTGCATTGCCTTACTTTCATCTTTGCCTTGCCTTGACCTGTCTTCCTTATCCTTTTGCCTTGCCTTGCTTTGCTTTCCCCTTTTGACTTGCCGTTCCTTGCCTTGCTTTACCCTTTTGCCTTCCCTTGCCTTGCCTTCCCTTGCCTTGCTTTGCTCCTTTGCCTTGCCTTGCTTTGACTCTTTGCCTTGTCTTGCCTTGCCTTCCTTTCTCCTTTTGCCCTGATTTGCCTTGCCTTTCTTTTGACCTTTTGCCTTGCCTTGCCTTGCCATGCTTTGCTCTTTTTCCTTGCCTTGCTTTGCCCTTTTGTCTTGCCTTGCCTTGCCTTGCTTTGCCATTTTCCCTTGCCTTGCTTTCCCCTTTTGCCTTGCCTTTCCTAGCTTTGGCCTTTTTCCTGGCCTTGCCATGCTTTTGTCCTTTTGACTTACCTTGCCTTGCCTTTCTTTGCACTTTTGCCCGGCCTTGCATTGAGTTGCCCTTTTTCCTTGCCTTGCCATGCTTTGCCCTTTTGCCTTGCCTTGCTTTGCCCTTTTGCATTGCTTTGCCTTGTTATGCTTTGCCCTTTTGCCTTGCCTTGCTTTGCCATTTTGCCTTTCCTTGAATTGCCCTTTTGCCTTACCTTGCCTTGACTTGCTATAGCCTTTTTCCTTTCCTTGCCTTGTCATACTTTGCCATTTTGACTTGCTTTGCTTTGCCCTTTTGCCTTGCCTTGCTTTGCCATTTTGCCTTTCCTTGAATTGCCCTTTTGCCTTACCTTGCCTTGACTTGCTATACCCTTTTTCCTAGCCTTGCCTTGTCATGCTTTGCCCTTTTGACTTGCCTTGCTTTGCCCTTTTGCCTTGCTTTGCCTTGTTATGCTTTGCCCTTTTGCCTTGTCTGCTTTGCCATTTTGCGTTTCCTTGCATTGCCCTTTTGCCTTACCTTGCCTTGACATGCTTTTGCCTTTTGCCTTGCCTTGCCTTGTCATTCTTTGCATTTTTGACTTACTTTGCTTTGCCCTTTTGCCTTGCCTTTCCTTTTTTTGCCGTTTTGAATTGCCTTGCATTGCCTTACTTTCATCTTTGCCGTGCCTTGACGTGTCTTCCTTATCCTTTTGCCTTGCCTTGCTTTGCTTTCCCCTTTTGCCTTGCCTTTCCTTGCCTTGCTTTACCCTTTTGCCTTCCCTTGCCTTGCCTTTCCATGCCTTGCTTTGCCCCTTTGCCTTACCTGGCCTTGCTTTGCCCTTTTGCCTTGCCTTGCTTTGCCTCTTTGCCTTGTCTTGCCTTGCCTTCCTTTCTCCTTTTGCCCTGATTTGCCTTGCCTTTCTTTTGACCTTTTGCCTTGCCTTGCCATGCTTTGCTCTTTTTCCTTGCCTTGCTTTGCCCTTTTGTCTTGCCTTGCCTTGCCTTGCTTTGCCATTTTCCCTTGCCTTGCTTTCCCCTTTTGCCTTGCCTTTCCTTGCTTTGGCCTTTTTCCTGGCCTTGCCATGGTTTGTCCTTTTGACTTACCATGCCTTGCCTTTCTTTGCAGTTTTCCTGGCCTTGCATTGAGTTGCCCTTTTTCCTTGCCTTGCCTTGCCATTCTTTGCCCTTTTGCCTTGCCTTGCTTTGCCATTTTGCCTTTCCTTGAATTGCCCTTTTGCCTTACCTTGCCTTTACTTGCTATACCCTTTTTCCTTGCCTTGCCTTGTCATGCTTTGCCCTTTTCACTTGCTTTGCTTTGCCCTTTTGCCTTGCTTTGCCTCGTTATGCTTTGCCCCTTTGCCTTGTCTTGCTTTGCCATTTTGCCTTTCCTTGCATTGCCCTTTTGCCTTACCTTGCCTTGACATGCTTTGCCCTTTTGCCTTGCCTTGCCTTGTCATGCTTTGCCCTTTTCACTTGTTTTGCTTTGCCCTTTTGCCTTGCCTTTCCTTGTTTTGCCGTTTTGAATTGCCTTGCATTGCCTTGCTTTCATCTTTGCCTTGCCTTGACGTGTCTTCCTTATCCTTTTGCCTTGCCTTGCTTTGCTTTCTCCTTTTCCCTTGCCTTTCCTTGCCTTGCTTTACCCTTTTGCCTTCCCTTGCCTTTGCCTTTCCATGCCTTGCTTTGCCCCTTTGCCTTACCTTGCCTTGCTATGCCCTTTTGCCTTGCCTTGCTTTGTCTCTTTGCCTTGTCTTGCCTTGCCTTCCTTTCTCCTTTTGCCCTGATTTGCCTTGCCTTTCTTTTGACCTTTTGCCTTGCCTTGCCATGCTTTGCTCTTTTTCCTTGCCTTGCTTTGCCCTTTTGTCTTTCCTTGCCTTGCCTTGCTTTGCCATTTTCCCTTGCCTTGCTTTCCCCTTTTGCCTTGCCTTTCCTTGCTTTGGCCTTTTTCCTGGCCTTGCCATGGTTTGTCCTTTTGACTTACCTTGCCTTGCCTTTCTTTGCACTTTTGCCTGGCCTTGCTTTGCCCTTTTGCCTTGCCTTGCTTTGCCATTTTGCCTTTCCTTGAATTGCCCTTTTGCCTTACCTTGCCTTGACTTGCTATACCCTTTTTCCTTGCCTTGCCTTGTCATGCTTTGACCTTTTGACTTGCCTTGCTTTGCCCTTTTGCCTTGCCTTGCTTTG
The DNA here is from genome assembly GCF_036013475.1 of Columba livia. NCBI lineage: Eukaryota > Metazoa > Chordata > Aves > Columbiformes > Columbidae > Columba > Columba livia. Next base: position 37,929 of record NW_027043257.1, read on the forward strand.
CCCTTTTGCCTTGCTTTGCCTTGTTATGCTTTGCCCTTTTGCCTTGCCTTGCTTTGCCATTTTGCCTTTCCTTGAATTGCCCTTTTGCCTTACTTTGCCTTGACTTGCTATACCCTTATTCCTTGCCTTGCCTTGTCATACTTTGCCATTTTGACTTGCTTTGCTTTGCCCTTTTGCCTTGCCTTGCTTTGCCATTTTGCCTTTCCTTGAATTGCCCTTTTGCCTTACCTTGCCTTGACTTGCTATACCCTTTTTCCTTGCCTTGCCTTGTCATGCTTTGCCCTTTTGACTTGCCTTTCTTTGCCCTTTTGCCTTGCTTTGCCTTTTTATGCTTTGCCCTTTTGCCTTGTCTTGTTTTGCCATTTTGCCTTTCCTTGCATTGCCCTTTTGCCTTACCTTGCCTTGTCATGCTTTGCCCTTTTGACTTGCTTTGCTTTGCCCTTTTGCCTTGCCTTTCCTTGTTTTGCCGTTTTGAATTGCCTTGCATTGCCTTACTTTCATCTTTGCCTTGCCTTGAGGTGTCTTCCTTATCATTTTGCCTTGCCTTGCTTTGCTTTCGCCTTTTGCCTTTCCTTTCCTTGCCTTGCTTTACCCTTTTGCCTTCCTTTGCCTTGCCTTTCCATGCCTTCCTTTGACCCTTTGTCTTGCCTTGCTTTGACTCTTTGCCTTGACTTGCCTTGCCTTCCTTTCTCCTTTTGCCCTGATTTGCCTTGCCTTTCTTTTGACCTTTTGCCTTGCCTTGCCTTGCCATGCTTTGCTCTTTTTCCTTGCCTTGCTTTGCCCTTTTGTCTTGCCTTACCTTGCCTTGCTTTGCCATTTTCCCTTGCCTTGCTTTCCCCTTTTGCCTTGCCTTTCCTTGCTTTGGCCTTTTTCCTGGCCTTGCCATGGTTTGTCCTTTTGACTTACCTTGCCTTGCCTTTCTTTGCACTTTTGCCCGGCCTTGCATTGAGTTGCCCTTTTTCCTTGCCTTGCCTTGCTTTGCCCTTTTGCCTGGCCTTGCCTTGTTATGCTTTGCCCTTTTGCCTTGCCTAGCTTTGCCATTTTGCCTTTCCTTGAATTGCCCTTTTGCCTTACCTTGCCTTGACTTGCTATAGCCTTTTTCCTTGCCTTGCCTTGTCATACTTTGCCATTTTGACTTGCTTTGCTTTGCCCTTTTGCCTTGCCTTGCTTTGCCATTTTGCCTTTCCTTGAATTGCCCTTTTGCCTTACCTTGCCTTGACTTGCTATACCCTTTTTCCTTGCCTTGCCTTGTCATGCTTTGCCCTTTTGACTTGCCTTGCTTTGCCCTTTTGCCTTGCTTTGCCTTGTTATGCTTTGCCCTTTTGCCTTGTCTTGCTTTGCCATTTTGCCTTTCCTTGCATTGCCCTTTTGCCTTACCTTGCCTTGTCATGCTTTGCCCTTTTGCCTTGCCTTGCCTTGTCATGCTTTGCCCTTTTGACTTGCTTTGCTTTGCCCTTTTGCCTTGCCTTTCCTTGTTTTGCCGTTTTGAATTGCCTTGCATTGCCTTGCTTTCATCTTTGCCTTGCCTTGACGTGTCTTCCTTATCCTTTTGCCTTGCCTTGCTTTGCTTTCTCCTTTTCCCTTGCCTTTCCTTGCCTTGCTTTACCCTTTTGCCTTCCCTTGCCTTTGCCTTTCCATGCCTTGCTTTGCCCCTTTGCCTTACCTTGCATTGCTATGCCCTTTTGCCTTGCCTTGCTTTGTCTCTTTGCCTTGTCTTGCCTTGCCTTCCTTTCTCCTTTTGCCCTGATTTGCCTTGCCTTTCTTTTGACCTTTTGCCTTGCCTTGCCATGCTTTGCTCTTTTTCCTTGCCTTGCTTTGCCCTTTTGTCTTTCCTTGCCTTGCCTTGCTTTGCCATTTTCCCTTGCCTTGCTTTCCCCTTTTGCCTTGCCTTTCCTTGCTTTGGCCTTTTTCCTGGCCTTGCCATGGTTTGTCCTTTTGACTTACCTTGCCTTGCCTTTCTTTGCACTTTTGCCTGGCCTTGCTTTGCCCTTTTGCCTTGCCTTGCTTTGCCATTTTGCCTTTCCTTGAATTGCCCTTTTGCCTTACCTTGCCTTGACTTGCTATACCCTTTTTCCTTGCCTTGCCTTGTCATGCTTTGCCCTTTTGACTTGCCTTGCTTTGCCATTTTGCCTTTCCTTGAATTGCCCTTTTGCCTTACCTTGCCTTGACTTTCTATACCCTTTTTCCTTGCCTTGCCTTGTCATGCTTTGCCCTTTTGACTTGCCTTGCTTTGCCCTTTTGCCTTTCCTTGCATTGCCCTTTTGCCTTACCTTGCCTTGTCATGCTTTGCCCTTTTGCCTTGTCTTGCTTTGCCATTTTGCCTTTCCTTGCATTGCCCTTTTGCCTTACCTTGCCTTGTCATGCTTTGCCCTTTTGCCTTGCCTTGCCTTGTCATGCTTTGCCCTTTTGCCTTGCCTTTCCTTGTTTTGCCGTTTTGAATTGCCTTGCATTGCCTTGCTTTCATCTTTGCCTTGCCTTGACGTGTCTTCCTTATCCTTTTGCCTTGCCTTGCTTTGCTTTCTCCTTTTCCCTTGCCTTTCCTTTCCTTGCTTTACCCTTTTGCCTTCCCTTGCCTTTGCCTTTCCATGCCTTGCTTTGCCCCTTTGCCTTACCTTGCCTTGCTATGCCCTTTTGCCTTGCCTTGCTTTGTCTCTTTGCCTTGTCTTGCCTTGCCTTCCTTTCTCCTTTTGCCCTGATTTGCCTTGCCTTTCTTTTGACCTTTTGCCTTGCCTTGCCATGCTTTGCTCTTTTTCCTTGCCTTGCTTTGCCCTTTTGTCTTTCCTTGCCTTGCCTGGCTTTGCCATTTTCCCTTGCCTTGCTTTCCCCTTTTGCCTTGCCTTTCCTTGCTTTGGCCTTTTTCCTTGCCTTGCCATGGTTTGTCCTTTTGACTTACCTTGCCTTGCCTTTCTTTGCACTTTTGCCTGGCCTTGCTTTGCCCTTTTGCCTTGCCTTGCTTTGCCATTTTGCCTTTCCTTGAATTGCCCTTTTGCCTTACCTTGCCTTGGCATGCTATACCCTTTTTCCTTGCCTTGCCTTGTCATGCTTTGCCCTTTTGACTTGCCTTGCTTTGCCCTTTTGCCTTGCCTTGCTTTGCCCTTCTGCCTTGCTTTGCCTTGTTATGCTTTCCCTTTTGCCTTGTCTTGCTTTGCCAATTTGCTTTTCCTTGCATTGCCCTTTTGCCTTACCTTGCCTTGACATGCTTTACCCTTTTGCCTTGCCTTGCCTTTTCATGCTTTGCCCTTTTGCATTGCCTTGCCTTGTCATGCTTTGCCCTTTTGACTTGCTTTGCTTTGCCCTTTTGCCTTGCCTCTCCTTGTTTTGCCGTTTTCAATTTCCTTGCATTGCCTTACTTTCATCTTTGCCTTGCCTTGACGTGTCTTCCTTATCCTTTCGCCTTGCCTTGCTTTGCTTTCCCCTTTTGCCTTGCCTTACCTTGCCTTGCTTTGCCTCTTTGCCTTGTCTTGCCTTGCCTTCCTTTCTCCTTTTGCCCTGATTTGCCTTGCCTTTCTTTTGACCTTTTGCCTTGCCTTGCCTTGCCATGCTTTGCTCTTTTTCCTTGCCTTGCTTTGCCCTTTTGTCTTGCCTTGCCTTGCCTTGCTTTGCCATTTTCCCTTGCCTTGCTTTTCCCTTTTGCCTTGCCTTTCCTTGCTTTGGCCTTTTTCCTGGCCTTCCCATGGTTTGTCCTTTTGACTCTACCTTGCCTTGCCTTTCTTTGCCCTTTTGCCTGGCCTTGCATTGAGTTGCCCTTTTTCCTTGCTTTGCCTTGTTATGCTTTGCCCTTTTGCCTTGCCTTGCTTTGCCATTTTGCCTTTCCTTGAATTGCCCTTTTGCCTTACCTTGCCTTGACTTGCTATACCCTTTTTCCTTGCCTTGCCTTTTCATGCTTTGCCCTTTTGACTTGCCTTGCTTTGCCCTTTTGCCTTGCATTGCCTTGTTATGCTTTACCCTTTTGCCTTGTCTTGCTTTGCCATTTTGCCTTTCCTTGCATTGCCCTTTTGCCTTACCTTGCCTTGACATGATTTGCCCTTTTGCCTTACCTTGCCTTGTCATGCTTTGCCCTTTTGACTTGCTTTGCTTTGCCCTTTTGCCTTGCCTTTCCTTGTTTTGCCGTTTTGAATTGCCTTGCATTGCCTTACTTTCATCTTTGCCTTGCCTTGACCTGTCTTCCTTATCCTTTTGCCTTGCCTTGCTTTGCTTTCCCCTTTTGACTTGCCGTTCCTTGCCTTGCTTTACCCTTTTGCCTTCCCTTGCCTTGCCTTCCCTTGCCTTGCTTTGCTCCTTTGCCTTGCCTTGCTTTGACTCTTTGCCTTGTCTTGCCTTGCCTTCCTTTCTCCTTTTGCCCTGATTTGCCTTGCCTTTCTTTTGACCTTTTGCCTTGCCTTGCCTTGCCATGCTTTGCTCTTTTTCCTTGCCTTGCTTTGCCCTTTTGTCTTGCCTTGCCTTGCCTTGCTTTGCCATTTTCCCTTGCCTTGCTTTCCCCTTTTGCCTTGCCTTTCCTAGCTTTGGCCTTTTTCCTGGCCTTGCCATGCTTTTGTCCTTTTGACTTACCTTGCCTTGCCTTTCTTTGCACTTTTGCCCGGCCTTGCATTGAGTTGCCCTTTTTCCTTGCCTTGCCATGCTTTGCCCTTTTGCCTTGCCTTGCTTTGCCCTTTTGCATTGCTTTGCCTTGTTATGCTTTGCCCTTTTGCCTTGCCTTGCTTTGCCATTTTGCCTTTCCTTGAATTGCCCTTTTGCCTTACCTTGCCTTGACTTGCTATAGCCTTTTTCCTTTCCTTGCCTTGTCATACTTTGCCATTTTGACTTGCTTTGCTTTGCCCTTTTGCCTTGCCTTGCTTTGCCATTTTGCCTTTCCTTGAATTGCCCTTTTGCCTTACCTTGCCTTGACTTGCTATACCCTTTTTCCTAGCCTTGCCTTGTCATGCTTTGCCCTTTTGACTTGCCTTGCTTTGCCCTTTTGCCTTGCTTTGCCTTGTTATGCTTTGCCCTTTTGCCTTGTCTGCTTTGCCATTTTGCGTTTCCTTGCATTGCCCTTTTGCCTTACCTTGCCTTGACATGCTTTTGCCTTTTGCCTTGCCTTGCCTTGTCATTCTTTGCATTTTTGACTTACTTTGCTTTGCCCTTTTGCCTTGCCTTTCCTTTTTTTGCCGTTTTGAATTGCCTTGCATTGCCTTACTTTCATCTTTGCCGTGCCTTGACGTGTCTTCCTTATCCTTTTGCCTTGCCTTGCTTTGCTTTCCCCTTTTGCCTTGCCTTTCCTTGCCTTGCTTTACCCTTTTGCCTTCCCTTGCCTTGCCTTTCCATGCCTTGCTTTGCCCCTTTGCCTTACCTGGCCTTGCTTTGCCCTTTTGCCTTGCCTTGCTTTGCCTCTTTGCCTTGTCTTGCCTTGCCTTCCTTTCTCCTTTTGCCCTGATTTGCCTTGCCTTTCTTTTGACCTTTTGCCTTGCCTTGCCATGCTTTGCTCTTTTTCCTTGCCTTGCTTTGCCCTTTTGTCTTGCCTTGCCTTGCCTTGCTTTGCCATTTTCCCTTGCCTTGCTTTCCCCTTTTGCCTTGCCTTTCCTTGCTTTGGCCTTTTTCCTGGCCTTGCCATGGTTTGTCCTTTTGACTTACCATGCCTTGCCTTTCTTTGCAGTTTTCCTGGCCTTGCATTGAGTTGCCCTTTTTCCTTGCCTTGCCTTGCCATTCTTTGCCCTTTTGCCTTGCCTTGCTTTGCCATTTTGCCTTTCCTTGAATTGCCCTTTTGCCTTACCTTGCCTTTACTTGCTATACCCTTTTTCCTTGCCTTGCCTTGTCATGCTTTGCCCTTTTCACTTGCTTTGCTTTGCCCTTTTGCCTTGCTTTGCCTCGTTATGCTTTGCCCCTTTGCCTTGTCTTGCTTTGCCATTTTGCCTTTCCTTGCATTGCCCTTTTGCCTTACCTTGCCTTGACATGCTTTGCCCTTTTGCCTTGCCTTGCCTTGTCATGCTTTGCCCTTTTCACTTGTTTTGCTTTGCCCTTTTGCCTTGCCTTTCCTTGTTTTGCCGTTTTGAATTGCCTTGCATTGCCTTGCTTTCATCTTTGCCTTGCCTTGACGTGTCTTCCTTATCCTTTTGCCTTGCCTTGCTTTGCTTTCTCCTTTTCCCTTGCCTTTCCTTGCCTTGCTTTACCCTTTTGCCTTCCCTTGCCTTTGCCTTTCCATGCCTTGCTTTGCCCCTTTGCCTTACCTTGCCTTGCTATGCCCTTTTGCCTTGCCTTGCTTTGTCTCTTTGCCTTGTCTTGCCTTGCCTTCCTTTCTCCTTTTGCCCTGATTTGCCTTGCCTTTCTTTTGACCTTTTGCCTTGCCTTGCCATGCTTTGCTCTTTTTCCTTGCCTTGCTTTGCCCTTTTGTCTTTCCTTGCCTTGCCTTGCTTTGCCATTTTCCCTTGCCTTGCTTTCCCCTTTTGCCTTGCCTTTCCTTGCTTTGGCCTTTTTCCTGGCCTTGCCATGGTTTGTCCTTTTGACTTACCTTGCCTTGCCTTTCTTTGCACTTTTGCCTGGCCTTGCTTTGCCCTTTTGCCTTGCCTTGCTTTGCCATTTTGCCTTTCCTTGAATTGCCCTTTTGCCTTACCTTGCCTTGACTTGCTATACCCTTTTTCCTTGCCTTGCCTTGTCATGCTTTGACCTTTTGACTTGCCTTGCTTTGCCCTTTTGCCTTGCCTTGCTTTGCCCTTTTGCCTTGCTTTGCCTTGTTATGCTTTGCCCTTTTGCCTTGCCTTGCTTTGCCATTTTGCCTTTCCTTGAATTGCCCTTTTGCCTTACTTTGCCTTGACTTGCTATACCCTTATTCCTTGCCTTGCCTTGTCATACTTTGCCATTTTGACTTGCTTTGCTTTGCCCTTTTGCCTTGCCTTGCTTTGCCATTTTGCCTTTCCTTGAATTGCCCTTTTGCCTTACCTTGCCTTGACTTGCTATACCCTTTTTCCTTGCCTTGCCTTGTCATGCTTTGCCCTTTTGACTTGCCTTTCTTTGCCCTTTTGCCTTGCTTTGCCTTTTTATGCTTTGCCCTTTTGCCTTGTCTTGTTTTGCCATTTTGCCTTTCCTTGCATTGCCCTTTTGCCTTACCTTGCCTTGTCATGCTTTGCCCTTTTGACTTGCTTTGCTTTGCCCTTTTGCCTTGCCTTTCCTTGTTTTGCCGTTTTGAATTGCCTTGCATTGCCTTACTTTCATCTTTGCCTTGCCTTGAGGTGTCTTCCTTATCATTTTGCCTTGCCTTGCTTTGCTTTCGCCTTTTGCCTTTCCTTTCCTTGCCTTGCTTTACCCTTTTGCCTTCCTTTGCCTTGCCTTTCCATGCCTTCCTTTGACCCTTTGTCTTGCCTTGCTTTGACTCTTTGCCTTGACTTGCCTTGCCTTCCTTTCTCCTTTTGCCCTGATTTGCCTTGCCTTTCTTTTGACCTTTTGCCTTGCCTTGCCTTGCCATGCTTTGCTCTTTTTCCTTGCCTTGCTTTGCCCTTTTGTCTTGCCTTACCTTGCCTTGCTTTGCCATTTTCCCTTGCCTTGCTTTCCCCTTTTGCCTTGCCTTTCCTTGCTTTGGCCTTTTTCCTGGCCTTGCCATGGTTTGTCCTTTTGACTTACCTTGCCTTGCCTTTCTTTGCACTTTTGCCCGGCCTTGCATTGAGTTGCCCTTTTTCCTTGCCTTGCCTTGCTTTGCCCTTTTGCCTGGCCTTGCCTTGTTATGCTTTGCCCTTTTGCCTTGCCTAGCTTTGCCATTTTGCCTTTCCTTGAATTGCCCTTTTGCCTTACCTTGCCTTGACTTGCTATAGCCTTTTTCCTTGCCTTGCCTTGTCATACTTTGCCATTTTGACTTGCTTTGCTTTGCCCTTTTGCCTTGCCTTGCTTTGCCATTTTGCCTTTCCTTGAATTGCCCTTTTGCCTTACCTTGCCTTGACTTGCTATACCCTTTTTCCTTGCCTTGCCTTGTCATGCTTTGCCCTTTTGACTTGCCTTGCTTTGCCCTTTTGCCTTGCTTTGCCTTGTTATGCTTTGCCCTTTTGCCTTGTCTTGCTTTGCCATTTTGCCTTTCCTTGCATTGCCCTTTTGCCTTACCTTGCCTTGTCATGCTTTGCCCTTTTGCCTTGCCTTGCCTTGTCATGCTTTGCCCTTTTGACTTGCTTTGCTTTGCCCTTTTGCCTTGCCTTTCCTTGTTTTGCCGTTTTGAATTGCCTTGCATTGCCTTGCTTTCATCTTTGCCTTGCCTTGACGTGTCTTCCTTATCCTTTTGCCTTGCCTTGCTTTGCTTTCTCCTTTTCCCTTGCCTTTCCTTGCCTTGCTTTACCCTTTTGCCTTCCCTTGCCTTTGCCTTTCCATGCCTTGCTTTGCCCCTTTGCCTTACCTTGCATTGCTATGCCCTTTTGCCTTGCCTTGCTTTGTCTCTTTGCCTTGTCTTGCCTTGCCTTCCTTTCTCCTTTTGCCCTGATTTGCCTTGCCTTTGTTTTGACCTTTTGCCTTGCCTTGCCATGCTTTGCTCTTTTTCCTTGCCTTGCTTTGCCCTTTTGTCTTTCCTTGCCTTGCCTTGCTTTGCCATTTTCCCTTGCCTTGCTTTCCCCTTTTGCCTTGCCTTTCCTTGCTTTGGCCTTTTTCCTGGCCTTGCCATGGTTTGTCCTTTTGACTTACCTTGCCTTGCCTTTCTTTGCACTTTTGCCTGGCCTTGCTTTGCCCTTTTGCCTTGCCTTGCTTTGCCATTTTGCCTTTCCTTGAATTGCCCTTTTGCCTTACCTTGCCTTGACTTGCTATACCCTTTTTCCTTGCCTTGCCTTGTCATGCTTTGCCCTTTTGACTTGCCTTGCTTTGCCCTTTTGCCTTGCCTTGCTTTGCCCTTTTGCCTTGCTTTGCCTTGTTATGCTTTGCCCTTTTGCCTTGCCTTTCTTTGCCCTTTTGCCTTGCCTTTCTTTGCCCTTTTGCCTGGCCTTGCGTTGAGTTGCCCTTTTTCCTTGCCTTGCCATGCTTTGCCCTTTTGCCTTGCCTTGCTTTGCCATTTTGTCTTTCCTTGAATTGCCCTTTTGCCTTACCTTGCCTTGACTTGCTATACCCTTTTTCCTTGCCTTGCCTTGTCATGCTTTGCCCTTTTGACTTGCCTTGCTTTGCCATTTTGCCTTTCCTTGAATTGCCCTTTTGCCTTACCTTGCCTTGACTTTCTATACCCTTTTTCCTTGCCTTGCCTTGTCATGCTTTGCCCTTTTGACTTGCCTTGCTTTGCCCTTTTGCCTTTCCTTGCATTGCCCTTTTGCCTTACCTTGCCTTGTCATGCTTTGCCCTTTTGCCTTGTCTTGCTTTGCCATTTTGCCTTTCCTTGCATTGCCCTTTTGCCTTACCTTGCCTTGTCATGCTTTGCCCTTTTGCCTTGCCTTGCCTTGTCATGCTTTGCCCTTTTGCCTTGCCTTTCCTTGTTTTGCCGTTTTGAATTGCCTTGCATTGCCTTGCTTTCATCTTTGCCTTGCCTTGACGTGTCTTCCTTATCCTTTTGCCTTGCCTTGCTTTGCTTTCTCCTTTTCCCTTGCCTTTCCTTGCCTTGCTTTACCCTTTTGCCTTCCCTTGCCTTTGCCTTTCCATGCCTTGCTTTGCCCCTTTGCCTTACCTTGCCTTGCTATGCCCTTTTGCCTTGCCTTGCTTTGTCTCTTTGCCTTGTCTTGCCTTGCCTTCCTTTCTCCTTTTGCCCTGATTTGCCTTGCCTTTCTTTTGACCTTTTGCCTTGCCTTGCCATGCTTTGCTCTTTTTCCTTGCCTTGCTTTGCCCTTTTGTCTTTCCTTGCCTTGCCTGGCTTTGCCATTTTCCCTTGCCTTGCTTTCCCCTTTTGCCTTGCCTTTCCTTGCTTTGGCCTTTTTCCTTGCCTTGCCATGGTTTGTCCTTTTGACTTACCTTGCCTTGCCTTTCTTTGCACTTTTGCCTGGCCTTGCTTTGCCCTTTTGCCTTGCCTTGCTTTGCCATTTTGCCTTTCCTTGAATTGCCCTTTTGCCTTACCTTGCCTTGGCATGCTATACCCTTTTTCCTAGCCTTGCCTTGTCATGCTTTGCCCTTTTGACTTGCCTTGCTTTGCCCTTTTGCCTTGCCTTGCTTTGCCCTTCTGCCTTGCTTTGCCTTGTTATGCTTTCCCTTTTGCCTTGTCTTGCTTTGCCAATTTGCTTTTCCTTGCATTGCCCTTTTGCCTTACCTTGCCTTGACATGCTTTACCCTTTTGCCTTGCCTTGCCTTTTCATGCTTTGCCCTTTTGCATTGCCTTGCCTTGTCATGCTTTGCCCTTTTGACTTGCTTTGCTTTGCCCTTTTGCCTTGCCTCTCCTTGTTTTGCCGTTTTCAATTTCCTTGCATTGCCTTACTTTCATCTTTGCCTTGCCTTGACGTGTCTTCCTTATCCTTTCGCCTTGCCTTGTTTTGCTTTCCCCTTTTGCCTTGCCTTACCTTGCCTTGCTTTGCCTCTTTGCCTTGTCTTGCCTTGCCTTCCTTTCTCCTTTTGCCCTGATTTGCCTTGCCTTTCTTTTGACCTTTTGCCTTGCCTTGCCTTGCCATGCTTTGCTCTTTTTCCTTGCCTTGCTTTGCCCTTTTGTCTTGCCTTGCCTTGCCTTGCTTTGCCATTTTCCCTTGCCTTGCTTTTCCCTTTTGCCTTGCCTTTCCTTGCTTTGGCCTTTTTCCTGGCCTTCCCATGGTTTGTCCTTTTGACTCTACCTTGCCTTGCCTTTCTTTGCCCTTTTGCCTGGCCTTGCATTGAGTTGCCCTTTTTCCTTGCTTTGCCTTGTTATGCTTTGCCCTTTTGCCTTGCCTTGCTTTGCCATTTTGCCTTTCCTTGAATTGCCCTTTTGCCTTACCTTGCCTTGACTTGCTATACCCTTTTTCCTTGCCTTGCCTTTTCATGCTTTGCCCTTTTGACTTGCCTTGCTTTGCCCTTTTGCCTTGCATTGCCTTGTTATGCTTTACCCTTTTGCCTTGTCTTGCTTTGCCATTTTGCCTTTCCTTGCATTGCCCTTTTGCCTTACCTTGCCTTGACATGCTTTGCCCTTTTGCCTTACCTTGCCTTGTCATGCTTTGCCCTTTTGACTTGCTTTGCTTTGCCCTTTTGCCTTGCCTTTCCTTGTTTTGCCGTTTTGAATTGCCTTGCATTGCCTTACTTTCATCTTTGCCTTGCCTTGACCTATCTTCCTTATCCTTTTGCCTTGCCTTGCTTTGCTTTCCCCTTTTGACTTGCCTTTCCTTGCCTTGCTTTACCCTTTTGCCTTCCCTTGCCTTGCCTTCCCTTGCTTTGCTCCTTTGCCTTGCCTTGCTTTGACTCTTTGCCTTGTCTTGCCTTGCCTTCCTTTCTCCTTTTGCCCTGATTTGCCTTGCCTTTCTTTTGACCTTTTGCCTTGCCTTGCCTTGCCATGCTTTGCTCTTTTTCCTTGCCTTGCTTTGCCCTTTTGTCTTTCCTTACCTTGCCTTGCTTTGCCTCTTTGCCTTGTCTTGCCTTGCCTTCCTTTCTCCTTTTGCCCTGATTTGCCTTGCCTTTCTTTTGACCTTTTGCCTTGCCTTGCCTTGCCATGCTTTGCTCTTTTTCCTTGCCTTGCTTTGCCCTTTTGTCTTGCCTTGCCTTGCCTTGCTTTGCCATTTTCCCTTGCCTTGCTTTCCCCTTTTGCCTTGCCTTTCCTAGCTTTGGCCTTTTTCCTGGCCTTGCCATGCTTTTGTCCTTTTGACTTACCTTGCCTTGCCTTTCTTTGCACTTTTGCCCGGCCTTGCATTGAGTTGCCCTTTTTCCTTGCCTTGCCATGCTTTGCCCTTTTGCCTTGCCTTGCTTTGCCCTTTTGCATTGCTTTGCCTTGTTATGCTTTGCCCTTTTGCCTTGCCTTGCTTTGCCATTTTGCCTTTCCTTGAATTGCCCTTTTGCCTTACCTTGCCTTGACTTGCTATAGCCTTTTTCCTTTCCTTGCCTTGTCATACTTTGCCATTTTGACTTGCTTTGCTTTGCCCTTTTGCCTTGCCTTGCTTTGCCATTTTGCCTTTCCTTGAATTGCCCTTTTGCCTTACCTTGCCTTGACTTGCTATACCCTTTTTCCTAGCCTTGCCTTGTCATGCTTTGCCCTTTTGACTTGCCTTGCTTTGCCCTTTTGCCTTGCTTTGCCTTGTTATGCTTTGCCCTTTTGCCTTGTCTGCTTTGCCATTTTGCGTTTCCTTGCATTGCCCTTTTGCCTTACCTTGCCTTGACATGCTTTTGCCTTTTGCCTTGCCTTGCCTTGTCATTCTTTGCATTTTTGACTTACTTTGCTTTGCCCTTTTGCCTTGCCTTTCCTTTTTTTGCCGTTTTGAATTGCCTTGCATTGCCTTACTTTCATCTTTGCCTTGCCTTGACGTGTCTTCCTTATCCTTTTGCCTTGCCTTGCTTTGCTTTCCCCTTTTGCCTTGCCTTTCCTTGCCTTGCTTTACCCTTTTGCCTTCCCTTGCCTTGCCTTTCCATGCCTTGCTTTGCCCCTTTGCCTTACCTGGCCTTGCTTTGCCCTTTTGCCTTGCCTTGCTTTGCCTCTTTGCCTTGTCTTGCCTTGCCTTCCTTTCTCCTTTTGCCCTGATTTGCCTTGCCTTTCTTTTGACCTTTTGCCTTGCCTTGCATTGCCATGCTTTGCTCTTTTTCCTTGCCTTGCTTTGCCCTTTTGTCTTGCCTTGCCTTGCCTTGCTTTGCCATTTTCCCTTGCCTTGCTTTCCCCTTTTGCCTTGCCTTTCCTTGCTTTGGCTTTTTTCCTGGCCTTGCCATGGTTTGTCCTTTTGACTTACCATGCCTTGCCTTTCTTTGCAGTTTTCCTGGCCTTGCATTGAGTTGCCCTTTTTCCTTGCCTTGCCTTGCCATTCTTTGCCCTTTTGCCTTGCCTTGCTTTGCCATTTTGCCTTTCCTTGAATTGCCCTTTTGCCTTACCTTGCCTTTACTTGCTATACCCTTTTTCCTTGCCTTGCCTTGTCGTGCTTTGCCCTTTTCACTTGCTTTGCTTTGCCCTTTTGCCTTGCTTTGCCTCGTTATGCTTTGCCCCTTTGCCTTGTCTTGCTTTGCCATTTTGCCTTTCCTTGCATTGCCCTTTTGCCTTACCTTGCCTTGACATGCTTTGCCCTTTTGCCTTGCCTTGCCTTGTCATGCTTTGCCCTTTTCACTTGTTTTGCTTTGCCCTTTTGCCTTGCCTTTCCTTGTTTTGCCGTTTTGAATTGCCTTGCATTGCCTTTCTTTCATCTTTGCCTTGCCTTGACGTGTCTTCCTTATCCTTTTGCCTTGCCTTGCTTTGCTTTCTCCTTTTCCCTTGCCTTTCCTTGCCTTGCTTTACCCTTTTGCCTTCCCTTGCCTTTCCCTTTCCATGCCTTGCTTTGCCCCTTTGCCTTACCTTGCCTTGCTATGCCCTTTTGCCTTGCCTTGCTTTGTCTCTTTGCCTTGTCTTGCCTTGCCTTCCTTTCTCCTTTTGCCCTGATTTGCCTTGCCTTTCTTTTGACCTTTTGCCTTGCCTTGACATGCTTTGCTCTTTTTCCTTGCCTTGCTTTGCCCTTTTGTCTTGCCTTGCCTTGCCTTGCTTTGCCATTTACCCTTGCCTTGCTTTCCCCTTTTGCCTTGCCTTTCCTTGCTTTGGCCTTTTTCCTGGCCTTGCCATGGTTTGTCCTTTTGACTTACCTTGCCTTGCCTTTCTTTGCACTTTTGCCTGGCCTTGCTTTGCCCTTTTGCCTTGCCTTGCTTTGCCATTTTGCCTTTCCTTGAATTGCCCTTTTGCCTTACCTTGCCTTGACTTGCTATACCCTTTTTCCTTGCCTTGCCTTGTCATGCTTTGCCCTTTTGACTTGCCTTGCTTTGCCCTTTTGCCTTGCCTTGCTTTACCCTTTTGCCTTGCTTTGCCTTGTTATGCTTTGCCCTTTTGCCTTGCCTTTCTTTGCCCTTTTGCCTGGCCTTGCGTTGAGTTGCCCTTTTTCCTTGCCTTGCCATGCTTTGCCCTTTTGCCTTGCCTTGCTTTGCCATTTTGTCTTTCCTTGAATTGCCCTTTTGCCTTACCTTGCCTTGACTTGCTATACCCTTTTTCCTTGCCTTGCCTTGTCATGCTTTGCCCTTTTGACTTGCCTTGCTTTGCCCTTTTGCCTTTCCTTGCATTGCCCTTTTGCCTTACCTTGCCTTGTCATGCTTTGCCCTTTTGCCTTGTCTTGCTTTGCCATTTTGCCTTTCCTTGCATTGCCCTTTTGCCTTACCTTGCCTTGTCATGCTTTGCCCTTTTGCCTTGCCTTGCCTTGTCATGCTTTGCCCTTTTGCCTTGCCTTTCCTTGTTTTGCCGTTTTGAATTGCCTTGCATTGCCTTGCTTTCATCTTTGCCTTGCCTTGACGTGTCTTCCTTATCCTTTTGCCTTGCCTTGCTTTGCTTTCTCCTTTTCCCTTGCCTTTCCTTGCCTTGCTTTACCCTTTTGCCTTCCCTTGCCTTTGCCTTTCCATGCCTTGCTTTGCCCCTTTGCCTTACCTTGCCTTGCTATGCCCTTTTGCCTTGCCTTGCTTTGTCTCTTTGCCTTGTCTTGCCTTGCCTTCCTTTCTCCTTTTGCCCTGATTTGCCTTGCCTTTCTTTTGACCTTTTGCCTAACCTTGCCATGCTTTGCTCTTTTTCCTTGCCTTGCTTTGCCCTTTTGTCTTTCCTTGCCTTGCCTTGCTTTGCCATTTTCCCTTGCCTTGCTTTCCCCTTTTGCCTTGCCTTTCCTTGCTTTGGCCTTTTTCCTTGCCTTGCCATGGTTTGTCCTTTTGACTTACCTTGCCTTGCCTTTCTTTGCACTTTTGCCTGGCCTTGCTTTGCCCTTTTGCCTTGCCTTGCTTTGCCATTTTGCCTTTCCTTGAATTGCCCTTTTGCCTTACCTTGCCTTGACTTGCTATACCCTTTTTCCTTGCCTTGCCTTTTCATGCTTTGCCCTTTTGACTTGCCTTGCTTTGCCCTTTTGCCTTGCATTGCCTTGTTATGCTTTACCCTTTTGCCTTGTCTTGCTTTGCCATTTTGCCTTTCCTTGCATTGCCCTTTTGCCTTACCTTGCCTTGACATGATTTGCCCTTTTGCCTTACCTTGCCTTGTCATGCTTTGCCCTTTTGACTTGCTTTGCTTTGCCCTTTTGCCTTGCCTTTCCTTGTTTTGCCGTTTTGAATTGCCTTGCATTGCCTTACTTTCATCTTTGCCTTGCCTTGACCTGTCTTCCTTATCCTTTTGCCTTGCCTTGCTTTGCTTTCCCCTTTTGACTTGCCGTTCCTTGCCTTGCTTTACCCTTTTGCCTTCCCTTGCCTTGCCTTCCCTTGCCTTGCTTTGCTCCTTTGCCTTGCCTTGCTTTGACTCTTTGCCTTGTCTTGCCTTGCCTTCCTTTCTCCTTTTGCCCTGATTTGCCTTGCCTTTCTTTTGACCTTTTGCCTTGCCTTGCCTTGCCATGCTTTGCTCTTTTTCCTTGCCTTGCTTTGCCCTTTTGTCTTGCCTTGCCTTGCCTTGCTTTGCCATTTTCCCTTGCCTTGCTTTCCCCTTTTGCCTTGCCTTTCCTAGCTTTGGCCTTTTTCCTGGCCTTGCCATGCTTTTGTCCTTTTGACTTACCTTGCCTTGCCTTTCTTTGCACTTTTGCCCGGCCTTGCATTGAGTTGCCCTTTTTCCTTGCCTTGCCATGCTTTGCCCTTTTGCCTTGCCTTGCTTTGCCCTTTTGCATTGCTTTGCCTTGTTATGCTTTGCCCTTTTGCCTTGCCTTGCTTTGCCATTTTGCCTTTCCTTGAATTGCCCTTTTGCCTTACCTTGCCTTGACTTGCTATAGCCTTTTTCCTTTCCTTGCCTTGTCATACTTTGCCATTTTGACTTGCTTTGCTTTGCCCTTTTGCCTTGCCTTGCTTTGCCATTTTGCCTTTCCTTGAATTGCCCTTTTGCCTTACCTTGCCTTGACTTGCTATACCCTTTTTCCTAGCCTTGCCTTGTCATGCTTTGCCCTTTTGACTTGCCTTGCTTTGCCCTTTTGCCTTGCTTTGCCTTGTTATGCTTTGCCCTTTTGCCTTGTCTGCTTTGCCATTTTGCGTTTCCTTGCATTGCCCTTTTGCCTTACCTTGCCTTGACATGCTTTTGCCTTTTGCCTTGCCTTGCCTTGTCATTCTTTGCATTTTTGACTTACTTTGCTTTGCCCTTTTGCCTTGCCTTTCCTTTTTTTGCCGTTTTGAATTGCCTTGCATTGCCTTACTTTCATCTTTGCCGTGCCTTGACGTGTCTTCCTTATCCTTTTGCCTTGCCTTGCTTTGCTTTCCCCTTTTGCCTTGCCTTTCCTTGCCTTGCTTTACCCTTTTGCCTTCCCTTGCCTTGCCTTTCCATGCCTTGCTTTGCCCCTTTGCCTTACCTGGCCTTGCTTTGCCCTTTTGCCTTGCCTTGCTTTGCCTCTTTGCCTTGTCTTGCCTTGCCTTCCTTTCTCCTTTTGCCCTGATTTGCCTTGCCTTTCTTTTGACCTTTTGCCTTGCCTTGCCATGCTTTGCTCTTTTTCCTTGCCTTGCTTTGCCCTTTTGTCTTGCCTTGCCTTGCCTTGCTTTGCCATTTTCCCTTGCCTTGCTTTCCCCTTTTGCCTTGCCTTTCCTTGCTTTGGCCTTTTTCCTGGCCTTGCCATGGTTTGTCCTTTTGACTTACCATGCCTTGCCTTTCTTTGCAGTTTTCCTGGCCTTGCATTGAGTTGCCCTTTTTCCTTGCCTTGCCTTGCCATTCTTTGCCCTTTTGCCTTGCCTTGCTTTGCCATTTTGCCTTTCCTTGAATTGCCCTTTTGCCTTACCTTGCCTTTACTTGCTATACCCTTTTTCCTTGCCTTGCCTTTTCATGCTTTGCCCTTTTCACTTGCTTTGCTTTGCCCTTTTGCCTTGCTTTGCCTCGTTATGCTTTGCCCCTTTGCCTTGTCTTGCTTTGCCATTTTGCCTTTCCTTGCATTGCCCTTTTGCCTTACCTTGCCTTGACATGCTTTGCCCTTTTGCCTTGCCTTGCCTTGTCATGCTTTGCCCTTTTCACTTGTTTTGCTTTGCCCTTTTGCCTTGCCTTTCCTTGTTTTGCCGTTTTGAATTGCCTTGCATTGCCTTGCTTTCATCTTTGCCTTGCCTTGACGTGTCTTCCTTATCATTTTGCCTTGCCTTGCTTTGCTTTCTCCTTTTCCCTTGCCTTTCCTTGCCTTGCTTTACCCTTTTGCCTTCCCTTGCCTTTGCCTTTCCATGCCTTGCTTTGCCCCTTTGCCTTACCTTGCCTTGCTATGCCCTTTTGCCTTGCCTTGCTTTGTCTCTTTGCCTTGTCTTGCCTTGCCTTCCTTTCTCCTTTTGCCCTGATTTGCCTTGCCTTTCTTTTGAACTTTTGCCTTGCCTTGCCATGCTTTGCTCTTTTTCCTTGCCTTGCTTTGCCCTTTTGTCTTTCCTTGCCTTGCCTTGCTTTGCCATTTTCCCTTGCCTTGCTTTCCCCTTTTGCCTTGCCTTTCCTTGCTTTGGCCTTTTTCCTGGCCTTGCCATGGTTTGTCCTTTTGACTTACCTTGCCTTGCCTTTCTTTGCACTTTTGCCTGGCCTTGCTTTGCCCTTTTGCCTTGCCTTGCTTTGCCATTTTGCCTTTCCTTGAATTGCCCTTTTGCCTTACTTTGCCTTGACTTGCTATACCCTTATTCCTTGCCTTGCCTTGTCATACTTTGCCATTTTGACTTGCTTTGCTTTGCCCTTTTGCCTTGCCTTGCTTTGCCATTTTGCCTTTCCTTGAATTGCCCTTTTGCCTTACCTTGCCTTGACTTGCTATACCCTTTTTCCTTGCCTTGCCTTGTCATGCTTTGCCCTTTTGACTTGCCTTTCTTTGCCCTTTTGCCTTGCTTTGCCTTTTTATGCTTTGCCCTTTTGCCTTGTCTTGTTTTGCCATTTTGCCTTTCCTTGCATTGCCCTTTTGCCTTACCTTGCCTTGTCATGCTTTGCCCTTTTGACTTGCTTTGCTTTGCCCTTTTGCCTTGCCTTTCCTTGTTTTGCCGTTTTGAATTGCCTTGCATTGCCTTACTTTCATCTTTGCCTTGCCTTGAGGTGTCTTCCTTATCATTTTGCCTTGCCTTGCTTTGCTTTCCCCTTTTGCCTTTCCTTTCCTTGCCTTGCTTTACCCTTTTGCCTTCCTTTGCTTTGCCTTTCCATGCCTTCCTTTGACCCTTTGCCTTGCCTTGCTTTGACTCTTTGCCTTGACTTGCCTTGCCTTCCTTTCTCCTTTTGCCCTGATTTGCCTTGCCTTTCTTTTGACCTTTTGCCTTGCCTTGCCTTGCCATGCTTTGCTCTTTTTCCTTGCCTTGCTTTGCCCTTTTGTCTTTCCTTGCCTTGCCTTGCTTTGCCATTTTCCCTTGCCTTGCTTTCCCCTTTTGCCTTGCCTTTCCTTGCTTTGGCCTTTTTCCTGGCCTTGCCATGGTTTGTCCTTTTGACTTACCTTGCCTTGCCTTTCTTTGCACTTTTGCCCGGCCTTGCATTGAGTTGCCCTTTTTCCTTGCCTTGCCTTGCTTTGCCCTTTTGCCTGGCCTTGCCTTGTTGTGCTTTGCCCTTTTGCCTTGCCTAGCTTTGCCATTTTGCCTTTCCTTGAATTGCCCTTTTGCCTTACCTTGCCTTGACTTGCTATAGCCTTTTTCCTTGCCTTGCCTTGTCATACTTTGCCATTTTGACTTGCTTTGCTTTGCCCTTTTGCCTTGCCTTGCTTTGCCATTTTGCCTTTCCTTGAATTGCCCTTTTGCCTTACCTTGCCTTGACTTGCTATACCCTTTTTCCTTGCCTTGCCTTGTCATGCTTTGCCCTTTTGACTTGCCTTGCTTTGCCCTTTTGCCTTGCTTTGCCTTGTTATGCTTTGCCCTTTTGCCTTGTCTTGCTTTGCCATTTTGCCTTTCCTTGCATTGCCCTTTTGCCTTACCTTGCCTTGTCATGCTTTGCCCTTTTGCCTTGCCTTGCCTTGTCATGCTTTGCCCTTTTGACTTGCTTTGCTTTGCCCTTTTGCCTTGCCTTTCCTTGTTTTGCCGTTTTGAATTGCCTTGCATTGCCTTGCTTTCATCTTTGCCTTGCCTTGACGTGTCTTCCTTATCCTTTTGCCTTGCCTTGCTTTGCTTTCTCCTTTTCCCTTGCCTTTCCTTGCCTTGCTTTACCCTTTTGCCTTCCCTTGCCTTTGCCTTTCCATGCCTTGCTTTGCCCCTTTGCCTTACCTTGCATTGCTATGCCCTTTTGCCTTGCCTTGCTTTGTCTCTTTGCCTTGTCTTGCCTTGCCTTCCTTTCTCCTTTTGCCCTGATTTGCCTTGCCTTTCTTTTGACCTTTTGCCTTGCCTTGCCATGCTTTGCTCTTTTTCCTTGCCTTGCTTTGCCCTTTTGTCTTTCCTTGCCTTGCCTTGCTTTGCCATTTTCCCTTGCCTTGCTTTCCCCTTTTGCCTTGCCTTTCCTTGCTTTGGCCTTTTTCCTGGCCTTGCCATGGTTTGTCCTTTTGACTTACCTTGCCTTGCCTTTCTTTGCACTTTTGCCTGGCCTTGCTTTGCCCTTTTGCCTTGCCTTGCTTTGCCATTTTGCCTTTCCTTGAATTGCCCTTTTGCCTTACCTTGCCTTGACTTGCTATACCCTTTTTCCTTGCCTTGCCTTGTCATGCTTTGACCTTTTGACTTGCCTTGATTTGCCCTTTTGCCTTGCCTTGCTTTGCCCTTTTGCCTTGCTTTGCCTTGTTATGCTTTGCCCTTTTGCCTTGCCTTGCTTTGCCATTTTGCCTTTCCTTGAATTGCCCTTTTGCCTTACTTTGCCTTGACTTGCTATACCCTTATTCCTTGCCTTGCCTTGTCATACTTTGCCATTTTGACTTGCTTTGCTTTGCCCTTTTGCCTTGCCTTGCTTTGCCATTTTGCCTTTCCTTGAATTGCCCTTTTGCCTTACCTTGCCTTGACTTGCTATACCCTTTTTCCTTGCCTTGCCTTGTCATGCTTTGCCCTTTTGACTTGCCTTTCTTTGCCCTTTTGCCTTGCTTTGCCTTTTTATGCTTTGCCCTTTTGCCTTGTCTTGTTTTGCCATTTTGCCTTTCCTTGCATTGCCCTTTTGCCTTACCTTGCCTTGTCATGCTTTGCCCTTTTGACTTGCTTTGCTTTGCCCTTTTGCCTTGCCTTTCCTTGTTTTGCCGTTTTGAATTGCCTTGCATTGCCTTACTTTCATCTTTGCCTTGCCTTGAGGTGTCTTCCTTATCATTTTGCCTTGCCTTGCTTTGCTTTCCCCTTTTGCCTTTCCTTTCCTTGCCTTGCTTTACCCTTTTACCTTCCTTTGCCTTGCCTTTCCATGCCTTCCTTTGACCCTTTGCCTTGCCTTGCTTTGACTCTTTGCCTTGACTTGCCTTGCCTTCCTTTCTCCTTTTGCCCTGATTTGCCTTGCCTTTCTTTTGACCTTTTGCCTTGCCTTGCCTTGCCATGCTTTGCTCTTTTTCCTTGCCTTGCTTTGCCCTTTTGTCTTTCCTTGCCTTGCCTTGCTTTGCCATTTTCCCTTGCCTTGCTTTCCCCTTTTGCCTTGCCTTTCCTTGCTTTGGCCTTTTTCCTGGCCTTGCCATGGTTTGTCCTTTTGACTTACCTTGCCTTGCCTTTCTTTGCACTTTTGCCCGGCCTTGCATTGAGTTGCCCTTTTTCCTTGCCTTGCCTTGCTTTGCCCTTTTGCCTGGCCTTGCCTTGTTGTGCTTTGCCCTTTTGCCTTGCCTAGCTTTGCCATTTTGCCTTTCCTTGAATTGCCCTTTTGCCTTACCTTGCCTTGACTTGCTATAGCCTTTTTCCTTGCCTTGCCTTGTCATACTTTGCCATTTTGACTTGCTTTGCTTTGCCCTTTTGCCTTGCCTTGCTTTGCCATTTTGCCTTTCCTTGAATTGCCCTTTTGCCTTACCTTGCCTTGACTTGCTATACCCTTTTTCCTTGCCTTGCCTTGTCATGCTTTGCCCTTTTGACTTGCCTTGCTTTGCCCTTTTGCCTTGCTTTGCCTTGTTATGCTTTGCCCTTTTGCCTTGTCTTGCTTTGCCATTTTGCCTTTCCTTGCATTGCCCTTTTGCCTTACCTTGCCTTGTCATGCTTTGCCCTTTTGCCTTGCCTTGCCTTGTCATGCTTTGCCCTTTTGACTTGCTTTGCTTTGCCCTTTTGCCTTGCCTTTCCTTGTTTTGCCGTTTTGAATTGCCTTGCATTGCCTTGCTTTCATCTTTGCCTTGCCTTGACGTGTCTTCCTTATCCTTTTGCCTTGCCTTGCTTTGCTTTCTCCTTTTCCCTTGCCTTTCCTTGCCTTGCTTTACCCTTTTGCCTTCCCTTGCCTTTGCCTTTCCATGCCTTGCTTTGCCCCTTTGCCTTACCTTGCATTGCTATGCCCTTTTGCCTTGCCTTGCTTTGTCTCTTTGCCTTGTCTTGCCTTGCCTTCCTTTCTCCTTTTGCCCTGATTTGCCTTGCCTTTCTTTTGACCTTTTGCCTTGCCTTGCCATGCTTTGCTCTTTTTCCTTGCCTTGCTTTGCCCTTTTGTCTTTCCTTGCCTTGCCTTGCTTTGCCATTTTCCCTTGCCTTGCTTTCCCCTTTTGCCTTGCCTTTCCTTGCTTTGGCCTTTTTCCTGGCCTTGCCATGGTTTGTCCTTTTGACTTACCTTGCCTTGCCTTTCTTTGCACTTTTGCCTGGCCTTGCTTTGCCCTTTTGCCTTGCCTTGCTTTGCCATTTTGCCTTTCCTTGAATTGCCCTTTTGCCTTACCTTGCCTTGACTTGCTATACCCTTTTTCCTTGCCTTGCCTTGTCATGCTTTGCCCTTTTGACTTGCCTTGCTTTGCCCTTTTGCCTTGCCTTGCTTTGCCCTTTTGCCTTACCTTGCCTTGACTTTCTATACCCTTTTTCCTTGCCTTGCCTTGTCATGCTTTGCCCTTTTGACTTGCCTTGCTTTGCCCTTTTGCCTTTCCTTGCATTGCCCTTTTGCCTTACCTTGCCTTGTCATGCTTTGCAGTTTTGCCTTGTCTTGCTTTGCCATTTTGCCTTTCCTTGCATTGCCCTTTTGCCTTACCTTGCCTTGTCATGCTTTGCCCTTTTGCCTTGCCTTGCCTTGTCATGCTTTGCCCTTTTGCCTTGCCTTTCCTTGTTTTGCCGTTTTGAATTGCCTTGCATTGCCTTGCTTTCATCTTTGCCTTGCCTTGACGTGTCTTCCTTATCCTTTTGCCTTGCCTTGCTTTGCTTTCTCCTTTTCCCTTGCCTTTCCTTGCCTTGCTTTACCCTTTTGCCTTCCCTTGCCTTTGCCTTTCCATGCCTTGCTTTGCCCCTTTGCCTTACCTTGCCTTGCTATGCCCTTTTGCCTTGCCTTGCTTTGTCTCTTTGCCTTGTCTTGCCTTGCCTTCCTTTCTCCTTTTGCCCTGATTTGCCTTGCCTTTCTTTTGACCTTTTGCCTTGCCTTGCCTTGCCATGCTTTGCTCTTTTTCCTTGCCTTGCTTTGCCCTTTTGTCTTTCCTTGCCTTGCCTGGCTTTGCCATTTTCCCTTGCCTTGCTTTCCCCTTTTGCCTTGCCTTTCCTTGCTTTGGCCTTTTTCCTTGCCTTGCCATGGTTTGTCCTTTTGACTTACCTTGCCTTGCCTTTCTTTGCACTTTTGCCTGGCCTTACTTTGCCCTTTTGCCTTGCCTTGCTTTGCCATTTTGCCTTTCCTTGAATTGCCCTTTTGCCTTACCTTGCCTTGGCATGCTATACCCTTTTTCCTTGCCTTGCCTTGTCATGCTTTGCCCTTTTGACTTGCCTTGCTTTGCCCTTTTGCCTTGCCTTGCTTTGCCCTTCTGCCTTGCTTTGCCTTGTTATGCTTTCCCTTTTGCCTTGTCTTGCTTTGCCAATTTGCTTTTCCTTGCATTGCCCTTTTGCCTTACCTTGCCTTGACATGCTTTACCCTTTTGCCTTGCCTTGCCTTTTCATGCTTTGCCCTTTTGCATTGCCTTGCCTTGTCATGCTTTGCCCTTTTGACTTGCTTTGCTTTGCCCTTTTGCCTTGCCTCTCCTTGTTTTGCCGTTTTCAATTTCCTTGCATTGCCTTACTTTCATCTTTGCCTTGCCTTGACGTGTCTTCCTTATCCTTTCGCCTTGCCTTGTTTTGCTTTCCCCTTTTGCCTTGCCTTACCTTGCCTTGCTTTGCCTCTTTGCCTTGTCTTGCCTTGCCTTCCTTTCTCCTTTTGCCCTGATTTGCCTTGCCTTTCTTTTGACCTTTTGCCTTGCCTTGCCTTGCCATGCTTTGCTCTTTTTCCTTGCCTTGCTTTGCCCTTTTGTCTTGCCTTGCCTTGCCTTGCTTTGCCATTTTCCCTTGCCTTGCTTTTCCCTTTTGCCTTGCCTTTCCTTGCTTTGGCCTTTTTCCTGGCCTTCCCATGGTTTGTTCTTTTGACTCTACCTTGCCTTGCCTTTCTTTGCCCTTTTGCCTGGCCTTGCATTGAGTTGCCCTTTTTCCTTGCTTTGCCTTGTTATGCTTTGCCCTTTTGCCTTGCCTTGCTTTGCCATTTTGCCTTTCCTTGAATTGCCCTTTTGCCTTACCTTGCCTTGACTTGCTATACCCTTTTTCCTTGCCTTGCCTTTTCATGCTTTGCCCTTTTGACTTGCCTTGCTTTGCCCTTTTGCCTTGCATTGCCTTGTTATGCTTTACCCTTTTGCCTTGTCTTGCTTTGCCATTTTGCCTTTCCTTGCATTGCCCTTTTGCCTTACCTTGCCTTGACATGCTTTGCCCTTTTGCCTTACCTTGCCTTGTCATGCTTTGCCCTTTTGACTTGCTTTGCTTTGCCCTTTTGCCTTGCCTTTCCTTGTTTTGCCGTTTTGAATTGCCTTGCATTGCCTTACTTTCATCTTTGCCTTGCCTTGACCTGTCTTCCTTATCCTTTTGCCTTGCCTTGCTTTGCTTTCCCCTTTTGACTTGCCTTTCCTTGCCTTGCTTTACCCTTTTGCCTTCCCTTGCCTTGCCTTCCCTTGCCTTGCTTTGCTCCTTTGCCTTGCCTTGCTTTGACTCTTTGCCTTGTCTTGCCTTGCCTTCCTTTCTCCTTTTGCCCTGATTTGCCTTGCCTTTCTTTTGACCTTTTGCCTTGCCTTGCCTTGCCATGCTTTGCTCTTTTTCCTTGCCTTGCTTTGCCCTTTTGTCTTTCCTTACCTTGCCTTGCTTTGCCTCTTTGCCTTGTCTTGCCTTGCCTTCCTTTCTCCTTTTGCCCTGATTTGCCTTGCCTTTCTTTTGACCTTTTGCCTTGCCTTGCCTTGCCATGCTTTGCTCTTTTTCCTTGCCTTGCTTTGCCCTTTTGTCTTGCCTTGCCTTGCCTTGCTTTGCCATTTTCCCTTGCCTTGCTTTCCCCTTTTGCCTTGCCTTTCCTAGCTTTGGCCTTTTTCCTGGCCTTGCCATGCTTTTGTCCTTTTGACTTACCTTGCCTTGCCTTTCTTTGCACTTTTGCCCGGCCTTGCATTGAGTTGCCCTTTTTCCTTGCCTTGCCATGCTTTGCCCTTTTGCCTTGCCTTGCTTTGCCCTTTTGCATTGCTTTGCCTTGTTATGCTTTGCCCTTTTGCCTTGCCTTGCTTTGCCATTTTGCCTTTCCTTGAATTGCCCTTTTGCCTTACCTTGCCTTGACTTGCTATAGCCTTTTTCCTTTCCTTGCCTTGTCATACTTTGCCATTTTGACTTGCTTTGCTTTGCCCTTTTGCCTTGCCTTGCTTTGCCATTTTGCCTTTCCTTGAATTGCCCTTTTGCCTTACCTTGCCTTGACTTGCTATACCCTTTTTCCTAGCCTTGCCTTGTCATGCTTTGCCCTTTTGACTTGCCTTGCTTTGCCCTTTTGCCTTGCTTTGCCTTGTTATGCTTTGCCCTTTTGCCTTGTCTGCTTTGCCATTTTGCGTTTCCTTGCATTGCCCTTTTGCCTTACCTTGCCTTGACATGCTTTTGCCTTTTGCCTTGCCTTGCCTTGTCATTCTTTGCATTTTTGACTTACTTTGCTTTGCCCTTTTGCCTTGCCTTTCCTTTTTTTGCCGTTTTGAATTGCCTTGCATTGCCTTACTTTCATCTTTGCCTTGCCTTGACGTGTCTTCCTTATCCTTTTGCCTTGCCTTGCTTTGCTTTCCCCTTTTGCCTTGCCTTTCCTTGCCTTGCTTTACCCTTTTGCCTTCCCTTGCCTTGCCTTTCCATGCCTTGCTTTGCCCCTTTGCCTTACCTGGCCTTGCTTTGCCCTTTTGCCTTGCCTTGCTTTGCCTCTTTGCCTTGTCTTGCCTTGCCTTCCTTTCTCCTTTTGCCCTGATTTGCCTTGCCTTTCTTTTGACCTTTTGCCTTGCCTTGCATTGCCATGCTTTGCTCTTTTTCCTTGCCTTGCTTTGCCCTTTTGTCTTGCCTTGCCTTGCCTTGCTTTGCCATTTTCCCTTGCCTTGCTTTCCCCTTTTGCCTTGCCTTTCCTTGCTTTGGCCTTTTTCCTGGCCTTGCCATGGTTTGTCCTTTTGACTTACCATGCCTTGCCTTTCTTTGCAGTTTTCCTGGCCTTGCATTGAGTTGCCCTTTTTCCTTGCCTTGCCTTGCCATTCTTTGCCCTTTTGCCTTGCCTTGCTTTGCCATTTTGCCTTTCCTTGAATTGCCCTTTTGCCTTACCTTGCCTTGACTTGCTATACCCTTTTTCCTTGCCTTGCCTTGTCATGCTTTGCCCTTTTGACTTGCTTTGCTTTGCCCTTTTGCCTTGCTTTGCCTCGTTATGCTTTGCCCCTTTGCCTTGTCTTGCTTTGCCATTTTGCCTTTCCTTGCATTGCCCTTTTGCCTTACCTTGCCTTGACATGCTTTGCCCTTTTGCCTTGCCTTGCCTTGTCATGCTTTGCCCTTTTCACTTGTTTTGCTTTGCCCTTTTGCCTTGCCTTTCCTTGTTTTGCCGTTTTGAATTGCCTTGCATTGCCTTTCTTTCATCTTTGCCTTGCCTTGACGTGTCTTCCTTATCCTTTTGCCTTGCCTTGCTTTGCTTTCTCCTTTTCCCTTGCCTTTCCTTGCCTTGCTTTACCCTTTTGCCTTCCCTTGCCTTTCCCTTTCCATGCCTTGCTTTGCCCCTTTGCCTTACCTTGCCTTGCTATGCCCTTTTGCCTTGCCTTGCTTTGTCTATTTGCCTTGTCTTGCCTTGCCTTCCTTTCTCCTTTTGCCCTGATTTGCCTTGCCTTTCTTTTGACCTTTTGCCTTGCCTTGCCATGCTTTGCTCTTTTTCCTTGCCTTGCTTTGCCCTTTTGTCTTGCCTTGCCTTGCCTTGCTTTGCCATTTACCCTTGCCTTGCTTTCCCCTTTTGCCTTGCCTTTCCTTGCTTTGGCCTTTTTCCTGGCCTTGCCATGGTTTGTCCTTTTGACTTACCTTGCCTTGCCTTTCTTTGCACTTTTGCCTGGCCTTGCTTTGCCCTTTTGCCTTGCCTTGCTTTGCCATTTTGCCTTTCCTTGAATTGCCCTTTTGCCTTACCTTGCCTTGACTTGCTATACCCTTTTTCCTTGCCTTGCCTTGTCATGCTTTGCCCTTTTGACTTGCCTTGCTTTGCCCTTTTGCCTTGCCTTGCTTTGCCCTTTTGCCTTGCTTTGCCTTGTTATGCTTTGCCCTTTTGCCTTGCCTTTCTTTGCCCTTTTGCCTGGCCTTGCGTTGAGTTGCCCTTTTTCCTTGCCTTGCCATGCTTTGCCCTTTTGCCTTGCCTTGCTTTGCCATTTTGTCTTTCCTTGAATTGCCCTTTTGCCTTACCTTGCCTTGACTTGCTATACCCTTTTTCCTTGCCTTGCCTTGTCATGCTTTGCCCTTTTGACTTGCCTTGCTTTGCCATTTTGCCTTTCCTTGAATTGCCCTTTTGCCTTACCTTGCCTTGACTTTCTATACCCTTTTTCCTTGCCTTGCCTTGTCATGCTTTGCCCTTTTGACTTGCCTTGCTTTGCCCTTTTGCCTTTCCTTGCATTGCCCTTTTGCCTTACCTTGCCTTGTCATGCTTTGCCCTTTTGCCTTGTCTTGCTTTGCCATTTTGCCTTTCCTTGCATTGCCCTTTTGCCTTACCTTGCCTTGTCATGCTTTGCCCTTTTGCCTTGCCTTGCCTTGTCATGCTTTGCCCTTTTGCCTTGCCTTTCCTTGTTTTGCCGTTTTGAATTGCCTTGCATTGCCTTGCTTTCATCTTTGCCTTGCCTTGACGTGTCTTCCTTATCCTTTTGCCTTGCCTTGCTTTGCTTTCTCCTTTTCCCTTGCCTTTCCTTGCCTTGCTTTACCCTTTTGCCTTCCCTTGCCTTTGCCTTTCCATGCCTTGCTTTGCCCCTTTGCCTTACCTTGCCTTGCTATGCCCTTTTGCCTTGCCTTGCTTTGTCTCTTTGCCTTGTCTTGCCTTGCCTTCCTTTCTCCTTTTGCCCTGATTTGCCTTGCCTTTCTTTTGACCTTTTGCGTTGCCTTGCCATGCTTTGCTCTTTTTCCTTGCCTTGCTTTGCCCTTTTGTCTTTCCTTGCCTTGCCTTGCTTTGCCATTTTCCCTTGCCTTGCTTTCCCCTTTTGCCTTGCCTTTCCTTGCTTTGGCCTTTTTCCTTGCCTTGCCATGGTTTGTCCTTTTGACTTACCTTGCCTTGCCTTTCTTTGCACTTTTGCCTGGCCTTGCTTTGCCCTTTTGCCTTGCCTTGCTTTGCCATTTTGCCTTTCCTTGAATTGCCCTTTTGCCTTACCTTGCCTTGGCATGCTATACCCTTTTTCCTTGCCTTGCCTTGTCATGCTTTGCCCTTTTGACTTGCCTTGCTTTGCCCTTTTGCCTTGCCTTGCTTTGCCCTTCTGCCTTGCTTTGCCTTGTTATGCTTTCCCTTTTGCCTTGTCTTGCTTTGCCAATTTGCTTTTCCTTGCATTGCCCTTTTGACTTACCTTGCCTTGACATGCTTTACCCTTTTGCCTTGACTTGCCTTTTCATGCTTTGCCCTTTTGCCTTGCCTTGCCTTGTCATGCTTTGCCCTTTTGACTTGCTTTGCTTTGCCCTTTTGCCTTGCCTTTCCTTGTTTTGCCGTTTTCAATTTCCTTGCATTGCCTTACTTTCATCTTTGCCTTGCCATGACGTGTCTTCCTTATCCTTTCGCCTTGCCTTGCTTTGCTTTCCCCTTTTGCCTTGCCTTACCTTGCCTTGCTTTGCCTCTTTGCCTTGTCTTGCCTTGCCTTCCTTTCTCCTTTTGCCCTGATTTGCCTTGCCTTTCTTTTGACCTTTTGCCTTGCCTTGCCTTGCCATGCTTTGCTCTTTTTCCTTGCCTTGCTTTGCCCTTTTGTCTTGCCTTGCCTTGCCTTGCTTTGCCATTTTCCCTTGCCTTGCTTTTCCCTTTTGCCTTGCCTTTCCTTGCTTTGGCCTTTTTCCTGGCCTTCCCATGGTTTGTCCTTTTGACTCTACCTTGCCTTGCCTTTCTTTGCCCTTTTGCCTGGCCTTGCATTGAGTTGCCCTTTTTCCTTGCTTTGCCTTGTTATGCTTTGCCCTTTTGCCTTGCCTTGCTTTGCCATTTTGCCTTTCCTTGAATTGCCCTTTTGCCTTACCTTGCCTTGACTTGGTATACCCTTTTTCCTTGCCTTGCCTTTTCATGCTTTGCCCTTTTGACTTGCCTTGCTTTGCCCTTTTGCCTTGCTTTGCCTTGTTATGCTTTACCCTTTTGACTTGTCTTGCTTTGCCATTTTGCCTTTCCTTGCATTGCCCTTTTGCCTTACCTTGCCTTGACATGCTTTGCCCTTTTGCCTTACCTTGCCTTGTCATGCTTTGCCCTTTTGACTTGCTTTGCTTTGCCCTTTTGCCTTGCCTTTCCTTGTTTTGCCGTTTTGAAATGCCTTGCATTGCCTTACTTTCATCTTTGCCTTGCCTTGACCTGTCTTCCTTATCCTTTTGCCTTGCCTTGCTTTGCTTTCCCCTTTTGACTTGCCTTTCCTTGCCTTGCTTTACCCTTTTGCCTTCCCTTGCCTTGCCTTCCCTTGCCTTGCTTTGCTCCTTTGCCTTGCCTTGCTTTGACTCTTTGCCTTGTCTTGCCTTGCCTTCCTTTCTCCTTTTGCCCTGATTTGCCTTGCCTTTCTTTTGACCTTTTGCCTTGCCTTGCCTTGCCATGCTTTGCTCTTTTTCCTTGCCTTGCTTTGCCCTTTTGTCTTGCCTTGCCTTGCCTTGCTTTGCCATTTTCCCTTGCCTTGCTTTCCCCTTTTGCCTTGCCTTTCCTTGCTTTGGCCTTTTTCCTGGCCTTGCCATGCTTTTGTCCTTTTGACTTACCTTGCCTTGCCTTTCTTTGCCCTTTTGCCTGGCCTTGCATTGAGTTGCCCTTTTTCCTTGCCTTGCCATGCTTTGCCCTTTTGCCTTGCCTTGCTTTGCCCTTTTGCATTGCTTTGCCTTGTTATGCTTTGCCCTTTTGCCTTGCCTTGCTTTGCCATTTTGCCTTTCCTTGAATTGCCCTTTTGCCTTACCTTGCCTTGACTTGCTATAGCATTTTTCCTTTCCTTGCCTTGTCATACTTTGCCATTTTAACTTGCCTTGCTTTGCCCTTTTGCCTTGCTTTGCCTTGTTATGCTTTGCCCTTTTGCCTTGTCTGCTTTGCCATTTTGCGTTTCCTTGCATTGCCCTTTTGCCTTACCTTGCCTTGTCATGCTTTTGCCTTTTGCCTTGCCTTGCCTTGTCATTCTTTGCATTTTTGACTTACTTTGCTTTGCCCTTTTGCCTTGCCTTTCCTTTTTTTGCCGTTTTGAATTGCCTTGAATTGCCTTACTTTCATCTTTGCCTTGCCTTGACGTGTCTTCCTTATCCTTTTGCCTTGCCTTGCTTTGCTTTCCCCTTTTGCCTTGCCTTTCCTTGCCTTGCTTTACCCTTTTGCCTTCCCTTGCCTTGCCTTTCCATGCCTTGCTTTGCCCCTTTGCCTTACCTGGCCTTGCTTTGCCCTTTTGCCTTGCCTTGCTTTGCCTCTTTGCCTTGTCTTGCCTTGCCTTCCTTTCTCCTTTTGCCCTGATTTGCCTTGCCTTTCTTTTGACCTTTTGCCTTGCCTTGCCTTGCCATGCTTTGCTCTTTTTCCTTGCCTTGCTTTGCCCTTTTGTCTTTCCTTGCCTTGCCTTGCTTTGCCATTTTCCCTTGCCTTGCTTTCCCCTTTTGCCTTGCCTTTCCTTGCTTTGGCCTTTTTCCTGGCCTTGCCATGGTTTGTCCTTTTGACTTACCATGCCTTGCCTTTCTTTGCAGTTTTCCTGGCCTTGCATTGAGTTGCCCTTTTTCCTTGCCTTGCCTTGCCATTCTTTGCCCTTTTGCCTTGCCTTGCTTTGCCATTTTGCCTTTCCTTGAATTGCCCTTTTGCCTTACCTTGCCTTGACTTGCTATACCCTTTTTCCTTGCCTTGCCTTGTCATGCTTTGCCCTTTTCACTTGCTTTGCTTTGCCCTTTTGCCTTGCTTTGCCTCGTTATGCTTTGCCCCTTTGCCTTGTCTTGCTTTGCCATTTTGCCTTTCCTTGCATTGCCCTTTTGCCTTACCTTGCCTTGACATGCTTTGCCCTTTTGCCTTGCCTTGCCTTGTCATGCTTTGCCCTTTTCACTTGTTTTGCTTTGCCCTTTTGCCTTGCCTTTCCTTGTTTTGCCGTTTTGAATTGCCTTGCATTGCCTTTCTTTCATCTTTGCCTTGCCTTGACGTGTCTTCCTTATCCTTTTGCCTTGCCTTGCTTTGCTTTCTCCTTTTCCCTTGCCTTTCCTTGCCTTGCTTTACCCTTTTGCCTTCCCTTGCCTTTCCCTTTCCATGCCTTGCTTTGCCCCTTTGCCTTACCTTGCCTTGCTATGCCCTTTTGCCTTGCCTTGCTTTGTCTCTTTGCCTTGTCTTGCCTTGCCTTCCTTTCTCCTTTTCCCCTGATTTGCCTTGCCTTTCTTTTGACCTTTTGCCTTGCCTTGCCATGCTTTGCTCTTTTTCCTTGCCTTGCTTTGCCCTTTTCTCTTTCCTTGCCTTGCCTTGCTTTGCCATTTTCCCTTGCCTTGCTTTCCCCTTTTGCCTTGCCTTTCCTTGCTTTGGCCTTTTTCCTGGCCTTGCCATGGTTTGTCCTTTTGACTTACCTTGCCTTGCCTTTCTTTGCCCTTTTGCCTGGCCTTGCATTGAGTTGCCCTTTTTCCTTGCCTTGCCATGCTTTGCCCTTTTGCCTTGCCTTGCTTTGCCATTTTGTCTTTCCTTGAATTGCCCTTTTGCCTTACCTTGCCTTGACTTGCTATACCCTTTTTCCTTGCCTTGCCTTTTCATGCTTTGCCCTTTTGACTTGCCTTGCTTTGCCCTTTTGCCTTGCTTTGCCTTGTTATGCTTTACCCTTTTGCCTTGTCTTGCTTTGCCATTTTGCCTTTCCTTGCATTGCCCTTTTGCCTTACCTTGCCTTGTCATGCTTTGCCCTTTTGACTTGCTTTGCTTTGCCCTTTTGCCTTGCCTTTCCTTGTTTTGCCGTTTTGAATTGCCTTGCATTGCCTTACTTTCATCTTTGCCTTGCCTTGACCTGTCTTCCTTATCCTTTTGCCTTGCCTTGCTTTGCTTTCCCCTTTTGACTTGCCTTTCCTTGCCTTGCTTTACCCTTTTGCCTTCCCTTGCCTTGCCTTCCCTTGCCTTGCTTTGCCCCTTTGCCTTGCCTTGCTTTGACTCTTTGCCTTGTCTTGCCTAGCCTTCCTTTCTCCTTTTGCCCTTTTGCCTTGCCTTTCTTTTGACCTTTTTTTCCTGGCCTTGCCATGGTTTGTCCTTTTGACTTACCTTGCCTTGCCTTTCTTTGCACTTTTGCCTGGCCTTGCTTTGCCCTTTTGCCTTGCCTTGCTTTGCCATTTTGCCTTTCCTTGAATTGCCCTTTTGCCTTACCTTGCCTTGACTTGCTATACCCTTTTTCCTTGCCTTGCCTTGTCATGCTTTGCCCTTTTGACTTGCCTTGCTTTGCCCTTTTGCCTTGCCTTGCTTTGCCCTTTTGCCTTACTTTGCCTTGTTATGCTTTGCCCTTTTGCCTTGCCTTGCTTTGCCATTTTGCCTTTCCTTGAATTGCCCTTTTGCCTTACCTTGCCTTGACTTGCTATACCCTTTTTCCTTGCCTTGCCTTGTCATGCTTTGCCCTTTTGACTTGCTTTGCTTTGTCCTTTTGCCTTGCCTTGCTTTGCCATTTTGCCTTTCCTTGAATTGCCCTTTTGCCTTACCTTGCCTTGACTTCCTATACCCTTTTTCCTTGCCTTGCCTTGTCATGCTTTGCCCTTTTGACTTTCCTTGCTTTGCCCTTTTGCCTTGCCTTGCTTTGCCCTTCTGCCTTGCTTTGCCTTGTTATGCTTTCCCTTTTGCCTTGTCTTGCTTTGCCATTTTGCTTTTCCTTGCATTGCCCTTTTGCCTTACCTTGCCTTGACATGCTTTACCCTTTTGCCTTGCCTTGCCTTTTCATGCTTTGCCCTTTTGCATTGCCTTGCCTTGTCATGCTTTGCCCTTTTGACTTGCTTTGCTTTGCCCTTTTGCCTTGCCTTTCCTTGTTTTGCCGTTTTCAATTTCCTTGCATTGCCTTACTTTCATCTTTGCCTTGCCTTCACGTGTCTTCCTTATCCTTTCGCCTTGCTTTGCTTTGCTTTCCCCTTTTGCCTTGCCTTACCTTGCCTTGCTTTGCCTCTTTGCCTTGTCTTGCCTTGCCTTCCTTTCTCCTTTTGCCCTGATTTGCCTTGCCTTTCTTTTGACCTTTTGCCTTGCCTTGTCTTGCCATGCTTTGCTCTTTTTCCTTGCCTTGCTTTGCCCTTTTGTCTTGCCTTGCCTTGACTTGCTTTGCCATTTTCCCTTGCCTTGCTTTTCCCTTTTGCCTTGCCTTTCCTTGCTTTGGGGTTTTTCCTGGCCTTGCCATGGTTTGTCCTTTTGACTTACCTTGCCTTGCCTTTCTTTGCCCTTTTGCCTGGCCTTGCATTGAGTTGCCCTTTTTCATTGCCTTGCCTTGTCATGCTTTGCCCTTTTGCCTTGCCTTGCTTTGCCATTTTGCCTTTCCTTGAATTGCCCTTTTGCCTTACCTTGCCTTGACTTGCTATACCCTTTTTCCTTGCCTTGCCTTTTCATGCTTTGCCCTTTTGACTGCCTTTCTTTGCCCTTTTGCCTTGCTTTGCCTTGTTATGCTTTGCCCTTTTGCCTTGTCATGCTTTGCCCTTTTGACTTGCTTTGCTTTGCCCTTTTGCCTTGCCTTTCCTTGTTTTGCCGTTTTGAATTGCCTTGCATTGCCTTACTTTCATCTTTGCCTTGCCTTGACCTGTCTTCCTTATCATTTTGCCTTGCCTTGCTTTGCTTTCCCCTTTTGACTTTCCTTTCCTTGCCTTGCTTTACCCTTTTGCCTTCCTTTGCCTTGCCTTTCCATGCCTTCCTTTGACCCTTTGCCTTGCCTTGCTTTGACTCTGTGCCTTGACTTGCCTTGCCTTCCTT
This sequence comes from Columba livia, assembly GCF_036013475.1. Classification (NCBI taxonomy): domain Eukaryota; kingdom Metazoa; phylum Chordata; class Aves; order Columbiformes; family Columbidae; genus Columba; species Columba livia. Next base: position 71,215 of record NW_027043257.1, read on the forward strand.
TCTCCTTTTGCCCTGATTTGCCTTGCCTTTCTTTTGACCTTTTGCCTTGCCTTGCCTTGCCATGCTTTGCTCTTTTTCCTTGCCTTGCTTTGCCCTTTTGTCTTGCCTTACCTTGCCTTGCTTTGCCATTTTCCCTTGCCTTGCTTTCCCCTTTTGCCTTGCCTTTCCTTGCTTTGGCCTTTTTCCTGGCCTTGCCATGGTTTGTCCTTTTGACTTACCTTGCCTTGCCATTCTTTGCACTTTTGCCCGGCCTTGCATTGAGTTGCCCTTTTTCCTTGCCTTGCCATGCTTTGCCCTTTTGCCTTGCCTTGCTTTGCCCTTTTGCCTTGCTTTGCCTTGTTATGCTTTGCCCTTTTGCCTTGCCTTGCTTTACCATTTCGCCTTTCCTTGAATTGCCCTTTTGCCTTACCTTGCCTTGACTTGCTATAGCCTTTTTCCTTGCCTTGCCTTGTCATACTTTGCCATTTTGACTTGCTTTGCTTTGCCCTTTTGCCTTGCCTTGCTTTGCCATTTTGCCTTTCCTTGAATTGCCCTTTTGCCTTACCTTGCCTTGACTTGCTATACCCTTTTTCCTAGCCTTGCCTTGTCATGCTTTGCCCTTTTGACTTGCCTTGCTTTGCCCTTTTGCCTTGCTTTGCCTTGTTATGCTTTGCCCTTTTGCCTTGTCTGCTTTGCCATTTTGCGTTTCCTTGCATTGCCCTTTTGCCTTACCTTGCCTTGACATGCTTTAGCCTTTTGCCTTGCCTTGCCTTGTCATTCTTTGCATTTTTGACTTGCTTTGCTTTGCCCTTTTGCCTTGCCTTTCCTTTTTTTGCAGTTTTGAATTGCCTTGCATTGCCTTACTTTCATCTTTGCCTTGCCTTGACGTGTCTTCCTTATCCTTTTGCCTTGCCTTGCTTTGCTTTCCCCTTTTGCCTTGCCTTTCCTTGCCTTGCTTTACCCTTTTGCCTTCCCTTGCCTTGCCTTTCCATGCCTTGCTTTGCCCCTTTGCCTTACCTTGCCTTGCTTTGCCCTTTTGCCTTGCCTTGCTTTGCCTCTTTGCCTTGTCTTGCCTTGCCTTCCTTTCTCCTTTTGCCCTGATTTGCCTTGCCTTTCTTTTGACCTTTTGCCTTGCCTTGCATTGCCATGCTTTGCTCTTTTTCCTTGCCTTGCTTTGCCCTTTTGTCTTGCCTTGCCTTGCCTTGCTTTGCCATTTTCCCTTGCCTTTCTTTCCCCTTTTGCCTTGCCTTTCCTTGCTTTGGCCTTTTTCCTGGCCTTGCCATGGTTTGTCCTTTTGACTTACCATGCCTTGCCTTTCTTTGCAGTTTTCCTGGCCTTGCATTGAGTTGCCCTTTTTCCTTGCCTTGCCTTGCCATTCTTTGCCCTTTTGCCTTGCCTTGCTTTGCCATTTTGCCTTTCCTTGAATTGCCCTTTTGCCTTACCTTGCCTTGACTTGCTATACCCTTTTTCCTTGCCTTGCCTTTTCATGCTTTGCCCTTTTGACTTGCCTTGCTTTGCCCTTTTGCCTTGCTTTGCCTTGTTATGCTTTACCCTTTTGCCTTGTCTTGCTTTGCCATTTTGCCTTTCCTTGCATTGCCCTTTTGCCTTACCTTGCCTTGACATGCTTTGCCCTTTTGCCTTACCTTGCCTTGTCATGCTTTGCCCTTTTGACTTGCTTTGCTTTGCCCTTTTGCCTTGCCTTTCCTTGTTTTGCCGTTTTGAATTGCCTTGCATTGCCTTACTTTCATCTTTGCCTTGCCTTGACCTGTCTTCCTTATCCTTTTGCCTTGCCTTGCTTTGCTTTCCCCTTTTGACTTGCCTTTCCTTGCCTTGCTTTACCCTTTTGCCTTCCCTTGCCTTGCCTTCCCTTGCCTTGCTTTGCTCCTTTGCCTTGCCTTGCTTTGACTCGTTGCCTTGTCTTGCCTTGCCTTCCTTTCTCCTTTCTCCTTCCTTTCTCCTACATTGCCTTACTTTCACATTTTGCCTTGCCTTACCTTGTCTTGCTTTGCCCTTTTGTTTTGCCTTGCCTTGCCAGGCTTTGCCCATTTGCCTTCCCTTGCCTTTGCCTTTCCATGCCTTGCTTTGCCCCTTTGCCTTACCTTGCCTTGCTATGCCCTTTTGCCTTGCCTTGCTTTGTCTCTTTGCCTTGTCTTGCCTTGCCTTCCTTTCTCCTTTTGCCCTGATTTGCCTTGCCTTTCTTTTGACCTTTTGCCTTGGCTTGCCATGCTTTGCTCTTTTTCCTTGCCTTACTTTGCCCTTTTGTCTTTCCTTGCCTTGCCTTGCTTTGCCATTTTCCCTTGCCTAGCTTTCCCCTTTTGCCTTGCCTTTCCTTGCTTTGGCCTTTTTCCTGGCCTTGCCATGGTTTGTCCTTTTGACTTACCTTGCCTTGCCTTTCTTTGCCCTTTTGCCTGGCCTTGCATCGAGTTGCCCTTTTTCCTTGCCTTGCCATGCTTTGCCCTTTTGCCTTGCCTTGCTTTGCCATTTTGTCTTTCCTTGAATTGCCCTTTTGCCTTACCTTGCCTTGACTTGCTATACCCTTTTTCCTTGCCTTGCCTTTTCATGCTTTGCCCTTTTGACTTGCCTTGCTTTGCCCTTTTGCCTTGCTTTGCCTTGTTATGCTTTACCCTTTTGCCTTGTCTTGCTTTGCCATTTTGCCTTTCCTTGCATTGCCCTTTTGCCTTACCTTGCCTTGTCATGCTTTGCCCTTTTGACTTGCTTTGCTTTGCCCTTTTGCCTTGCCTTTCCTTGTTTTGCCGTTTTGAATTGCCTTGCATTGCCTTACTTTCATCTTTGCCTTGCCTTGACCTGTCTTCCTTATCCTTTTGCCTTGCCTTGCTTTGCTTTCCCCTTTTGACATGCCTTTCCTTGCCTTGCTTTACCCTTTTGCCTTCCCTTGCCTTGCCTTCCCTTGCCTTGCTTTGCCCCTTTGCCTTGCCTTGCTTTGACTCTTTGCCTTGTCTTGCCTTGCCTTCCTTTCTCCTTTTGCCCTCATTTGCCTTGCCTTTCTTTTGACCTTTTGCCTTGCATTGCCATGCTTTGCTCTTTTTCCTTGCCTTGCTTTGCCCTTTTGTCTTGCCTTGCCTTGCCTTGCTTTGCCATTTTCCCTTGCCTTGCTTTCCCCTTTTGCCTTGCCTTTCCTAGCTTTGTCTTTTTCCTGGCCTTGCCATGGTTTGTCCTTTTGACTTACCTTGCCTTGCCTTTCTTTGCCCCTTTGCCTGGCCTTGCATTGAGTTGCCCTTTTTCATTGCCTTGCCATGCTTTGCCCTTTTGCCTTGCCTTGCTTTGCCATGTTGCCTTTCCTTGAATTGCCCTTTTGCCTTACCTTGCCTTGACTTGCACTACCCTTTTTCCTTGCCTTGCCTTTTCATGCTTTGCCCTTTTGACTTGCCTTTCTTTGCCCTTTTGCCTTGCTTTGCCTTGTTATGCTTTGCCCTTTTGCCTTGTCATGCTTTGCCCTTTTGACTTGCTTTGCTTTGCCCTTTTGCCTTGCCTTTCCTTGTTTTGCCGTTTTGAATTGCCTTGCATTGCCTTACTTTCATCTTTGCCTTGCCTTGACGTGTCTTCCTTATCATTTTGCCTTGCCTTGCTTTGCTTTCCCCTTTTGCCTTGCCTTTCCTTGCCTTGCTTTACCCTTTTGCCTTCCTTTGCCTTGCCTTTCCATGCCTTCCTTTGACACTTTGCCTTGCCTTGCTTTGACTCTGTGCCTTGACTTGCCTTGCCTTCCTTTCTCCTTTTGCCCTGATTTGCCTTGCCTTTCTTTTGACCTTTTGCCTTGCCTTGCCTTGCCATGCTTTGCTCTTTTTCCTTACCTTGCTTTGCCCTTTTGTCTTGCCTTACCTTGCCTTGCTTTGCCATTTTCCCTTGCCTTGCTTTCCCCTTTTGCCTTGCCTTTCCTTGCTTTGGCCTTTTTCCTGGCCTTGCCATGGTTTGTCCTTTTGACTTACCTTGCCTTGCCTTTCTTTGCACTTTTGCCCGGCCTTGCATTGAGTTGCCCTTTTTCCTTGCCTTGCCATGCTTTGCCCTTTTGCCTTGCCTTGCTTTGCCCTTTTGCCTTGCTTTGCCTTGTTATGCTTTGCCCTTTTGCCTTGCCTTGCTTTACCATTTTGCCTTTCCTTGAATTGCCCTTTTGCCTTACCTTGCCTTGACTTGCTATAGCCTTTTTCCTTGCCTTGCCTTGTCATGCTTTGCCCTTTTGACTTGCCTTGCTTTGCCCTTTTGCCTTGCCTTGCTTTGCCATTTTGCCTTTCCTTGAATTGCCCTTTTGCCTTACCTTGCCTTGACTTGCTATACCCTTTTTCCTAGCCTTGCCTTGTCATGCTTTGCCCTTTTGACTTGCCTTGCTTTGCCCTTTTGCCTTGCTTTGCCTTGTTATGCTTTGCCCTTTTGCCTTGTCTTGCTTTGCCATTTTGCCTTTCCTTGCATTGCCCTTTTGCCTTACCTTGCCTTGTCATGCTTTGCCCTTTTGCCTTGCCTTGCCTTGTCATGCTTTGCCCTTTTGACTTGCTTTGCTTTGCCCTTTTGCCTTGCCTTTCCTTGTTTTGCCGTTTTGAATTGCCTTGCATTGCCTTGCTTTCATCTTTGCCTTGCCTTGACGTGTCTTCCTTATCGTTTTGCCTTTCCTTGCTTTGCTTTCTCCTTTTCCCTTGCCTTTCATTGCCTTGCTTTACCCTTTTGCCTTCCCTTGCCTTTGCCTTTCCATGCCTTGCTTTGCCCCTTTGCATTACCTTGCCTTGCTATGCCCTTTTGCCTTACCTTGCTTTGTCTCTTTGCCTTGTCTTGCCTTGCCTTCCTTTCTCCTTTTTCCCTGATTTGCCTTGCCTTTCTTTTGACCTTTTGCCTTGCCTTGCCATGCTTTGCTCTTTTTCCTTGCCTTGCTTTGCCCTTTTGTCTTTCCTTGCCTTGCCTTGCTTTGCCATTTTCCCTTGCCTTGCTTTCCCCTTTTGCCTTGCCTTTCCTTGCTTTGGCCTTTTTCCTGGCCTTGCCATGGTTTGTCCTTTTGACTTACCTTGCCTTGCCTTTCTTTGCACTTTTGCCTGGCCTTGCTTTGCCCTTTTGACTTGCCTTGCTTTGCCATTTTGCCTTTCCTTGAATTGCCCTTTTGCCTTACCTTGCCTTGGCATGCTATACCCTTTTTCCTTGCCTTGCCTTGTCATGCTTTGCCCTTTTGACTTGCCTTGCTTTGCCCTTTTGCCTTGCCTTGCTTTGCCCTTTTGCCTTGCTTTGCCTTGTTATGCTTTGCCCTTTTGCCTTGCCTTGCTTTGCCATTTTGCCTTTCCTTGAATTGCCCTTTTGCCTTACTTTGCCTTGACTTGCTATACCCTTTTTCCTTGCCTTGCCTTGTCATACTTTGCCCTTTTGACTTGCTTTGCTTTGCCCTTTTGCCTTGCCTTGCTTTGCCATTTTGCCTTTCCTTGAATTGCCCTTTTGCCTTACCTTGCCTTGACTTGCTATACCCTTTTGCCTTGCCTTGCCTTGTCATGCTTTGCCCTTTTGACTTGCTTTGCTTTGTCCTTTTGCCTTGCCTTGCTTTGCCATTTTGCCTTTCCTTGAATTGCCCTTTTGCATTACCTTGCCTTGACTTGCTATACCCTTTTTCCTTGCCTTGCCTTGTCATGCTTTGCCCTTTTGACTTTCCTTGCTTTGCCCTTTTGCCTTGTCTTGCTTTGCCCTTTTGCCTTGCTTTGCCTTGTTATGCTTTGCCCTTTTGCCTTGCCTTGCTTTGCCATTTTGCCTTTCCTTGAATTGCCCTTTTGCCTTACCTTGCCTTGACTTGCTATACCCTTTTGCCTTGCCTTGCCTTGTCATGCTTTGCCCTTTTGACTTGCTTTGCTTTGTCCTTTTGCCTTGCCTTGCTTTGCCATTTTGCCTTTCCTTGAATTGCCCTTTTGCATTACCTTGCCTTGACTTGCTATACCCTTTTTCCTTGCCTTGCCTTGTCATGCTTTGCCCTTTTGACTTTCCTTGCTTTGCCCTTTTGCCTTGTCTTGCTTTGCCCTTTTGCCTTGCCTTGCCTTGTCATGCTTTGCCCTTTTGCCTTGCCTTTCCTTGTTTTGCCGTTTTGAATTGCCTTGCATTGCCTTGCTTTCATCTTTGCCTTGCCTTGACGTGTCTTCCTTATCCTTTTGCCTTGCCTTGCTTTGCTTTCTCCTTTTCCCTTGCCTTTCCTTGCCTTGCTTTACCCTTTTGCCTTCCCTTGCCTTTCCCTTTCCATGCCTTGCTTTGCCCCTTTGCCTTACCTTGCCTTCCTATGCTCTTTTGACTTGCCTTGCTTTGTCTCTTTGCCTTGTCTTGCCTTGCCTTGCTTTCTCCTTTTGCCCTGATTTGCCTTGCCTTTATTTTGACCTTTTGCCTTGTCTTGCCATGCTTTGCTCTTTTTCCTTGCCTTGCTTTGCCCTTTTGTCTTGCCTTGCCTTGCCATGCTTTGCCATTTTCCCTTGCCTTGCTTTCCCCTTTTGCCTTGCCTTTCCTTGCTTTGGCCTTTTTCCTGGCCTTGCCATGGTTTGTCCTTTTGAATTACCTTGCCTTGCCTTTCTTTGCACTTTTGCCTGGCCTTGCTTTGCCCTTTTGCCTTGCCTTGCTTTGCCATTTTGCCTTTCCTTGAATTGCCCTTTTGCCTTACCTTGCCTTGACTTGCTATACCCTTTTTCCTTGCCTTGCCTTGTCATGCTTTGCCCTTTTGACTTTCCTTGCTTTGCCCTTTTGCCTTGCCTTGCTTTGCCCTTCTGCCTTGCTTTGCCTTGTTATGCTTTCCCTTTTGCCTTGTCTTGCTTTGCAATTTTGCTTTTCCTTGCATTGCCCTTTTGCCTTACCTTGCCTTGACATGCTTTACCCTTTTGCCTTGCCTTGCCTTTTCATGCTTTGCCCTTTTGCATTGCCTTGCCTTGTCATGCTTTGCCCTTTTGACTTGCTTTGCTTTGCCCTTTTGCCTTGCCTTTCCTTGTTTTGCCGTTTTCAATTTCCTTGCATTGCCTTACTTTCATCTTTGCCTTGCCTTGACGTGTCTTCCTTATCCTTTCTCCTTGCCTTGCTTTGCTTTCCCCTTTTGCCTTGCCTTACCTTGCCTTGCTTTGCCTCATTGCCTTGTCTTGCCTTGCCTTCCTTTCTCCTTTTGCCCTGATTTGCCTTGCCTTTCTTTTGCCCTTTTGCCTTGCCTTGTCTTGCCATGCTTTGCTCTTTTTCCTTGCCTTGCTTTGCCCTTTTGTCTTGCCTTGCCTTGCCTTGCTTTGCCATTTTCCCTTGCCTTGCTTTTCCCTTTTGCCTTGCCTTTCCTTGCTTTGGCCTTTTTCCTGGCCTTGCCATGGTTTGTCCTTTTGACTTACCTTGCCTTGCCTTTCTTTGCCCTTTTGCCTGGCCTTGCATTGAGTTGCCCTTTTTCCTTGCCTTGCCATGCTTTGCCCTTTTGCCTTGCCTTGCTTTGCCTTGTTGCCTTTCCTTGAATTGCCCTTTTGCCTTACCTTGCCTTGACTTGCTATACCCTTTTTCCTTGCCTTGCCTTTTCATGCTTTGCCCTTTTGACTTGCCTTTCTTTGCCCTTTTGCCTTGCTTTGCCTTGTTATGCTTTGCCCTTTTGCCTTGTCTTGCTTTGCCATTTTGCCTTTCCTTGCATTGCCCTTTTGCCTTACCTTGCCTTGTCATGCTTTGCCCTTTTGCCTTGCCTTGCCTTGTCATGCTTTGCCCTTTTGACTTGCTTTGCTTTGCCCTTTTGCCTTGCCTTTCCTTGTTTTGCCGTTTTGAATTGCCTTGCATTGCCTTGCTTTCATCTTTGCCTTGCCTTGACGTGTCTTCCTTATCCTTTTGCCTTGCCTTGCTTTGCTTTCTCCTTTTCCCTTGCCTTTCATTGCCTTGCTTTACCCTTTTGCCTTCCCTTGCCTTTGCCTTTCCATGCCTTGCTTTGCCCCTTTGCCTTACCTTGCCTTGCTATGCCCTTTTGCCTTACCTTGCTTTGTCTCTTTGCCTTGTCTTGCCTTGCCTTCCTTTCTCCTTTTTCCCTGATTTGCCTTGCCTTTCTTTTGACCTTTTGCCTTGCCTTGCCATGCTTTGCTCTTTTTCCTTGCCTTGCTTTGCCCTTTTGTCTTTCCTTGCCTTGCCTTGCTTTGCCATTTTCCCTTGCCTTGCTTTCCCCTTTTGCCTTGCCTTTCCTTGCTTTGGCCTTTTTCCTGGCCTTGCCATGGTTTGTCCTTTTGACTTACCTTGCCTTGCCTTTCTTTGCACTTTTGCCTGGCCTTGCTTTGCCCTTTTGACTTGCCTTGCTTTGCCATTTTGCCTTTCCTTGAATTGCCCTTTTGCCTTACCTTGCCTTGGCATGCTATACCCTTTTTCCTTGCCTTGCCTTGTCATGCTTTGCCCTTTTGACTTGCCTTGCTTTGCCCTTTTGCCTTGCCTTGCTTTGCCCTTTTGCCTTGCTTTGCCTTGTTATGCTTTGCCCTTTTGCCTTGCCTTGCTTTGCCATTTTGCCTTTCCTTGAATTGCCCTTTTGCCTTACTTTGCCTTGACTTGCTATACCCTTTTTCCTTGCCTTGCCTTGTCATACTTTGCCATTTTGACTTGCTTTGCTTTGCCCTTTTGCCTTGCCTTGCTTTGCCATTTTGCCTTTCCTTGAATTGCCCTTTTGCCTTACCTTGCCTTGACTTGCTATACCCTTTTGCCTTGCCTTGCCTTGTCATGCTTTGCCCTTTTGACTTGCTTTGCTTTGTCCTTTTGCCTTGCCTTGCTTTGCCATTTTGCCTTTCCTTGAATTGCCCTTTTGCATTACCTTGCCTTGACTTGCTATACCCTTTTTCCTTGCCTTGCCTTTTCATGCTTTGCCCTTTTGACTTGCCTTTCTTTGCCCTTTTGCCTTGCTTTGCCTTGTTATGCTTTGCCCTTTTGCCTTGTCTTGCTTTGCCATTTTGCCTTTCCTTGCATTGCCCTTTTGCCTTACCTTGCCTTGTCATGCTTTGCCCTTTTGCCTTGCCTTGCCTTGTCATGCTTTGCCCTTTTGACTTGCTTTGCTTTGCCCTTTTGCCTTGCCTTTCCTTGTTTTGCCGTTTTGAATTGCCTTGCATTGCCTTGCTTTCATCTTTGCCTTGCCTTGACGTGTCTTCCTTATCGTTTTGCCTTTCCTTGCTTTGCTTTCTCCTTTTCCCTTGCCTTTCAATGCCTTGCTTTACCCTTTTGCCTTCCCTTGCCTTTGCCTTTCCATGCCTTGCTTTGCCCCTTTGCCTTACCTTGCCTTGCTATGCCCTTTTGCCTTACCTTGCTTTGTCTCTTTGCCTTGTCTTGCCTTGCCTTCCTTTCTCCTTTTGCCCTGATTTGCCTTGCCTTTCTTTTGACCTTTTGCCTTGCCTTGCCATGCTTTGCTCTTTTTCCTTGCCTTGCTTTGCCCTTTTGTCTTTCCTTGCCTTGCCTTGCTTTGCCATTTTCCCTTGCCTTGCTTTCCCCTTTTGCCTTGCCTTTCCTTGCTTTGGCCTTTTTCCTGGCCTTGCCATGGTTTGTCCTTTTGACTTACCTTGCCTTGCCTTTCTTTGCACTTTTGCCTGGCCTTGCTTTGCCCTTTTGACTTGCCTTGCTTTGCCATTTTGCCTTTCCTTGAATTGCCCTTTTGCCTTACCTTGCCTTGGCATGCTATACCCTTTTTCCTTGCCTTGCCTTGTCATGCTTTGCCCTTTTGACTTGCCTTGCTTTGCCCTTTTGCCTTGCCTTGCTTTACCCTTTTGCCTTGCTTTGCCTTGTTATGCTTTGCCCTTTTGCCTTGCCTTGCTTTGCCATTTTGCCTTTCCTTGAATTGCCCTTTTGCCTTACTTTGCCTTGACTTGCTATACCCTTTTTCCTTGCCTTGCCTTGTCATACTTTGCCCTTTTGACTTGCTTTGCTTTGCCCTTTTGCCTTGCCTTGCTTTGCCATTTTGCCTTTCCTTGAATTGCCCTTTTGCCTTACCTTGCCTTGACTTGCTATACCCTTTTGCCTTGCCTTGCCTTGTCATGCTTTGCCCTTTTGACTTGCTTTGCTTTGTCCTTTTGCCTTGCCTTGCTTTGCCATTTTGCCTTTCCTTGAATTGCCCTTTTGCATTACCTTGCCTTGACTTGCTATACCCTTTTTCCTTGCCTTGCCTTGTCATGCTTTGCCCTTTTGACTTTCCTTGCTTTGCCCTTTTGCCTTGTCTTGCTTTGCCCTTTTGCCTTGCTTTGCCTTGTTATGCTTTCCCTTTTGCCTTGTCTTGCTTTGCCATTTTGCTTTTCCTTGCATTGCCCTTTTGCCTTACCTTGCCTTGACATGCTTTACCCTTTTTCCTTGCCTTGCCTTTTCATGCTTTGCCCTTTTGCATTGCCTTGCCTTGTCATGCTTTGCCCTTTTGACTTGCTTTGCTTTGCCCTTTTGCCTTGCCTTTCCTTGTTTTGCCGTTTTCAATTTCCTTGCATTGCCTTCCTTTCATCTTTGCCTTGCCTTGACGTGTCTTCCTTATCCTTTCGCCTTGCCTTGCTTTGCTTTCCCCTTTTGCCTTGCCTTACCTTGCCTTGCTTTGCCTCTTTGCCTTGTCTTGCCTTGCCTTCCTTACTCCTTTTGCCCTGATTTGCCTTGCCTTTCTTTTACCCTTTTGTCTTGCCTTGCCTTGCCTTGCTTTGCCATTTTCTCTTGCCTTGCTTTTCCCTTTTGCCTTGCCTTTCCTTGCTTTGGCCTTTTTCCTGGCCTTGCATTGAGTTGCCCTTTTTCCTTGCCTTGTCATGCTTTGCCCTTTTGCCTTGCCTTGCTTTGCCATTTTGTCTTTCCTTGAATTGCCCTTTTGCCTTACCTTGCCTTGACTTGCTATACCCTTTTTCCTTGCCTTGCCTTTTCATGCTTTGCCCTTTTACCTTGCCTTGCTTTGCCATTTTGCCTTTCCTTGATTTGCCCTTTTGCCTTACCTTGCCTTGACTTTCTATACCCTTTTTCCTTGCCTTGCCTTTTCTTGCTTTGCCCTTTTGACTTGCCTTGCTTTGCCCTTTTGCCTTACCTTGCCTTGTCATGCTTTGCCCTTTTGCCTTGTCTTGCTTTGCCATTTTGCCTTTCCTTGCATTGCCCTTTTGCCTTACCTTGCCTTGTCATGCTTTGCCCTTTTGCCTTGCCTTGCCTTGTCATGCTTTGCCCTTTTGCCTTGCCTTTCCTTGTTTTGCCGTTTTGAATTGCCTTGCATTGCCTTGCTTTCATCTTTGCCTTGCCTTGACGTGTCTTCCTTATCCTTTTGCCTTGCCTTGCTTTGCTTTCTCCTTTTCCCTTGCCTTTCCTTGCCTTGCTTTACCCTTTTGCCTTCCCTTGCCTTTCCCTTTCCATGCCTTGCTTTGCCCCTTTGCCTTACCTTGCCTTCCTATGCTCTTTTGACTTGCCTTGCTTTGTCTCTTTGCCTTGTCTTGCCTTGCCTTGCTTTCTCCTTTTGCCCTGATTTGCCTTGCCTTTATTTTGACCTTTTGCCTTGTCTTGCCATGCTTTGCTCTTTTTCCTTGCCTTGCTTTGCCCTTTTGTCTTGCCTTGCCTTGCCATGCTTTGCCATTTTCCCTTGCCTTGCTTTCCCCTTTTGCCTTGCCTTTCCTTGCTTTGGCCTTTTTCCTGGCCTTGCCATGGTTTGTCCTTTTGACTTACCTTGCCTTGCCTTTCTTTGCACTTTTGCCTGGCCTTGCTTTGCCCTTTTGCCTTGCCTTGCTTTGCCATTTTGCCTTTCCTTGAATTGCCCTTTTGCCTTACCTTGCCTTGACTTGCTATACCCTTTTTCCTTGCCTTGCCTTGTCATGCTTTGCCCTTTTGACTTTCCTTGCTTTGCCCTTTTGCCTTGCCTTGCTTTGCCCTTCTGCCTTGCTTTGCCTTGTTATGCTTTCCCTTTTGCACTGTCTTGCTTTGCAATTTTGCTTTTCCTTGCATTGCCCTTTTGCCTTACCTTGCCTTGACATGCTTTACCCTTTTGCCTTGCCTTGCCTTTTCATGCTTTGCCCTTTTGCATTGCCTTGCCTTGTCATGCTTTGCCCTTTTGACTTGCTTTGCTTTGCCCTTTTGCCTTGCCTTTCCTTGTTTTGCCGTTTTCAATTTCCTTGCATTGCCTTACTTTCATCTTTGCCTTGCCTTGACGTGTCTTCCTTATCCTTTCGCCTTGCCTTGCTTTGCTTTCCCCTTTTGCCTTGCCTTACCTTGCCTTGCTTTGCCTCATTGCCTTGTCTTGCCTTGCCTTCCTTTCTCCTTTTGCCCTGATTTGCCTTGCCTTTCTTTTGACCTTTTGCCTTGCCTTGTCTTGCCATGCTTTGCTCTTTTTCCTTGCCTTGCTTTGCCCTTTTGTCTTGCCTTGCCTTGCCTTGCTTTGCCATTTTCCCTTGCCTTGCTTTTCCCTTTTGCCTTGCCTTTCCTTGCTTTGGCCTTTTTCCTGGCCTTGCCATGGTTTGTCCTTTTGACTTACCTTGCCTTGCCTTTCTTTGCCCTTTTGCCTGGCCTTGCATTGAGTTGCCCTTTTTCCTTGCCTTGCCATGCTTTGCCCTTTTGCCTTGCCTTGCTTTGCCTTGTTGCCTTTCCTTGAATTGCCCTTTTGCCTTACATTGCCTTGACTTGCTATACCCTTTTTCCTTGCCTTGCCTTTTCATGCTTTGCCCTTTTGACTTGCCTTTCTTTGCCCTTTTGCCTTGCTTTGCCTTGTTATGCTTTGCCCTTTTGCCTTGTCTTGCTTTGCCATTTTGCCTTTCCTTGCATTGCCCTTTTGCCTTACCTTGCCTTGTCATGCTTTGCCCTTTTGCCTTGCCTTGCCTTGTCATGCTTTGCCCTTTTGACTTGCTTTGCTTTGCCCTTTTGCCTTGCCTTTCCTTGTTTTGCCGTTTTGAATTGCCTTGCATTGCCTTGCTTTCATCTTTGCCTTGCCTTGACGTGTCTTCCTTATCCTTTTGCCTTGCCTTGCTTTGCTTTCTCCTTTTCCCTTGCCTTTCATTGCCTTGCTTTACCCTTTTGCCTTCCCTTGCCTTTGCCTTTCCATGCCTTGCTTTGCCCCTTTGCCTTACCTTGCCTTGCTATGCCCTTTTGCCTTACCTTGCTTTGTCTCTTTGCCTTGTCTTGCCTTGCCTTCCTTTCTCCTTTTGCCCTGATTTGCCTTGCCTTTCATTTGACCTTTTGCCTTGCCTTGCCATGCTTTGCTCTTTTTCCTTGCCTTGCTTTGCCCTTTTGTCTTGCCTTGCCTTGCCTTGCTTTGCCATTTTCCCTTGCCTTGCTTTCCCCTTTTGCCTTGCCTTTCCTTGCTTTGGCCTTTTTCCTGGCCTTGCCATGGTTTGTCCTTTTGACTTACCTTGCCTTGCCTTTCTTTGCACTTTTGCCTGGCCTTGCTTTGCCCTTTTGACTTGCCTTGCTTTGCCATTTTGCCTTTCCTTGAATTGCCCTTTTGCCTTACCTTGCCTTGGCATGCTATACCCTTTTTCCTTGCCTTGCCTTGTCATGCTTTGCCCTTTTGACTTGCCTTGCTTTGCCCTTTTGCCTTGCCTTGCTTTGCCCTTTTGCCTTGCTTTGCCTTGTTATGCTTTGCCCTTTTGCCTTGCCTTGCTTTGCCATTTTGCCTTTCCTTGAATTGCCCTTTTGCCTTACTTTGCCTTGACTTGCTATACCCTTTTTCCTTGCCTTGCCTTGTCATACTTTGCCATTTTGACTTGCCTTGCTTTGCCCTTTTGCCTTGCCTTGCTTTGCCCTTTTGCCTTGCTTTGCCTTGTTATGCTTTGCCCTTTTGCCTTGCCTTGCTTTGCCATTTTGCCTTTCCTTGAATTCCCCTTTTGCCTTACTTTGCCTTGACTTGCTATACCCTTTTTCCTTGCCTTGCCTTGTCATACTTTGCCATTTTGACTTGCTTTGCTTTGCCCTTTTGCCTTGCCTTGCTTTGCCATTTTGCCTTTCCTTGAATTGCCCTTTTGCCTTACCTTGCCTTGACTTGCTATACCCTTTTGCCTTGCCTTGCCTTGTCATGCTTTGCCCTTTTGACTTGCTTTGCTTTGTCCTTTTGCCTTGCCTTGCTTTGCCATTTTGCCTTTCCTTGAATTGCCCTTTTGCATTACCTTGCCTTGACTTGCTATACCCTTTTTCCTTGCCTTGCCTTGTCATGCTTTGCCCTTTTGACTTTCCTTGCTTTGCCCTTTTGCCTTGTCTTGCTTTGCCCTTTTGCCTTGCTTTGCCTTGTTATGCTTTCCCTTTTGCCTTGTCTTGCTTTGCCATTTTGCTTTTCCTTGCATTGCCCTTTTGCCTTACCTTGCCTTGACATGCTTTACCCTTTTTCCTTGCCTTGCCTTTTCATGCTTTGCCCTTTTGCATTGCCTTGCCTTGTCATGCTTTGCCCTTTTGACTTGCTTTGCTTTGCCCTTTTGCCTTGCCTTTCCTTGTTTTGCCGTTTTCAATTTCCTTGCATTGCCTTCCTTTCATCTTTGCCTTGCCTTGACGTGTCTTCCTTATCCTTTCGCCTTGCCTTGCTTTGCTTTCCCCTTTTGCCTTGCCTTACCTTGCCTTGCTTTGCCTCTTTGCCTTGTCTTGCCTTGCCTTCCTTACTCCTTTTGCCCTGATTTGCCTTGCCTTTCTTTTGCCCTTTTGTCTTGCCTTGCCTTGCCTTGCTTTGCCATTTTCTCTTGCCTTGCTTTTCCCTTTTGCCTTGCCTTTCCTTGCTTTGGCCTTTTTCCTGGCCTTGCATTGAGTTGCCCTTTTTCCTTGCCTTGTCATGCTTTGCCCTTTTGCCTTGCCTTGCTTTGCCATTTTGTCTTTCCTTGAATTGCCCTTTTGCCTTACCTTGCCTTGACTTGCTATACCCTTTTTCCTTGCCTTGCCTTTTCATGCTTTGCCCTTTTGCCTTGCCTTGCTTTGCCATTTTGCCTTTCCTTGATTTGCCCTTTTGCCTTACCTTGCCTTGACTTTCTATACCCTTTTTCCTTGCCTTGCCTTGTCTTGCTTTGCCCTTTTGACTTGCCTTGCTTTGCCCTTTTGCCTTACCTTGCCTTGTCATGCTTTGCCCTTTTGCCTTGTCTTGCTTTGCCATTTTGCCTTTCCTTGCATTGCCCTTTTGCCTTACCTTGCCTTGTCATGCTTTGCCCTTTTGCCTTGCCTTGCCTTGTCATGCTTTGCCCTTTTGCCTTGCCTTTCCTTGTTTTGCCGTTTTGAATTGCCTTGCATTGCCTTGCTTTCATCTTTGCCTTGCCTTGACGTGTCTTCCTTATCCTTTTGCCTTGCCTTGCTTTGCTTTCTCCTTTTCCCTTGCCTTTCCTTGCCTTGCTTTACCCTTTTGCCTTCCCTTGCCTTTCCCTTTCCATGCCTTGCTTTGCCCCTTTGCCTTACCTTGCCTTCCTATGCTCTTTTGACTTGCCTTGCTTTGTCTCTTTGCCTTGTCTTGCCTTGCCTTCCTTTCTCCTTTTGCCCTGATTTGCCTTGCCTTTATTTTGACCTTTTGCCTTGTCTTGCCATGCTTTGCTCTTTTTCCTTGCCTTGCTTTGCCCTTTTGTCTTGCCTTGCCTTGCCATGCTTTGCCATTTTCCCTTGCCTTGCTTTCCCCTTTTGCCTTGCCTTTCCTTGCTTTGGCCTTTTTCCTGGCCTTGCCATGGTTTGTCCTTTTGAATTACCTTGCCTTGCCTTTCTTTGCACTTTTGCCTGGCCTTGCTTTGCCCTTTTGCCTTGCCTTGCTTTGCCATTTTGCCTTTCCTTGAATTGCCCTTTTGCCTTACCTTGCCTTGACTTGCTATACCCTTTTTCCTTGCCTTGCCTTGTCATGCTTTGCCCTTTTGACTTTCCTTGCTTTGCCCTTTTGCCTTGTCTTGCTTTGCCCTTTTGCCTTGCTTTGCCTTGTTATGCTTTCCCTTTTGCCTTGTCTTGCTTTGCCATTTTGCTTTTCCTTGCATTGCCCTTTTGCCTTACCTTGCCTTGACATGCTTTACCCTTTTGCCTTGCCTTGCCTTTTCATGCTTTGCCCTTTTGCATTGCCTTGCCTTGTCATGCTTTGCCCTTTTGACTTGCTTTGCTTTGCCCTTTTGCCTTGCCTTTCCTTGTTTTGCCGTTTTCAATTTCCTTGCATTGCCTTACTTTCATCTTTGCCTTGCCTTGACGTGTCTTCCTTATCCTTTCTCCTTGCCTTGCTTTGCTTTCCCCTTTTGCCTTGCCTTACCTTGCCTTGCTTTGCCTCATTGCCTTGTCTTGCCTTGCCTTCCTTTCTCCTTTTGCCCTGATTTGCCTTGCCTTTCTTTTGCCCTTTTGCCTTGCCTTGTCTTGCCATGCTTTGCTCTTTTTCCTTGCCTTGCTTTGCCCTTTTGTCTTGCCTTGCCTTGCCTTGCTTTGCCATTTTCCCTTGCCTTGCTTTTCCCTTTTGCCTTGCCTTTCCTTGCTTTGGCCTTTTTCCTGGCCTTGCCATGGTTTGTCCTTTTGACTTACCTTGCCTTGCCTTTCTTTGCCCTTTTGCCTGGCCTTGCATTGAGTTGCCCTTTTTCCTTGCCTTGCCATGCTTTGCCCTTTTGCCTTGCCTTGCTTTGCCTTGTTGCCTTTCCTTGAATTGCCCTTTTGCCTTACCTTGCCTTGACTTGCTATACCCTTTTTCCTTGCCTTGCCTTTTCATGCTTTGCCCTTTTGACTTGCCTTTCTTTGCCCTTTTGCCTTGCTTTGCCTTGTTATGCTTTGCCCTTTTGCCTTGTCTTGCTTTGCCATTTTGCCTTTCCTTGCATTGCCCTTTTGCCTTACCTTGCCTTGTCATGCTTTGCCCTTTTGCCTTGCCTTGCCTTGTCATGCTTTGCCCTTTTGACTTGCTTTGCTTTGCCCTTTTGCCTTGCCTTTCCTTGTTTTGCCGTTTTGAATTGCCTTGCATTGCCTTGCTTTCATCTTTGCCTTGCCTTGACGTGTCTTCCTTATCCTTTTGCCTTGCCTTGCTTTGCTTTCTCCTTTTCCCTTGCCTTTCATTGCCTTGCTTTACCCTTTTGCCTTCCCTTGCCTTTGCCTTTCCATGCCTTGCTTTGCCCCTTTGCCTTACCTTGCCTTGCTATGCCCTTTTGCCTTACCTTGCTTTGTCTCTTTGCCTTGTCTTGCCTTGCCTTCCTTTCTCCTTTTGCCCTGATTTGCCTTGCCTTTCTTTTGACCTTTTGCCTTGCCTTGCCATGCTTTGCTCTTTTTCCTTGCCTTGCTTTGCCCTTTTGTCTTGCCTTGCCTTGCCTTGCTTTGCCATTTTCCCTTGCCTTGCTTTCCCCTTTTGCCTTGCCTTTCCTTGCTTTGGCCTTTTTCCTGGCCTTGCCATGGTTTGTCCTTTTGACTTACCTTGCCTTGCCTTTCTTTGCACTTTTGCCTGGCCTTGCTTTGCCCTTTTGACTTGCCTTGCTTTGCCATTTTGCCTTTCCTTGAATTGCCCTTTTGCCTTACCTTGCCTTGGCATGCTATACCCTTTTTCCTTGCCTTGCCTTTTCATGCTTTGCCCTTTTGACTTGCCTTGCTTTGCCCTTTTGCCTTGCCTTGCTTTGCCCTTTTGCCTTGCTTTGCCTTGTTATGCTTTGCCCTTTTGCCTTGCCTTGCTTTGCCATTTTGCCTTTCCTTGAATTGCCCTTTTGCCTTACTTTGCCTTGACTTGCTATACCCTTTTTCCTTGCCTTGCCTTGTCATACTTTGCCATTTTGACTTGCCTTGCTTTGCCCTTTTGCCTTGCCTTGCTTTGCCCTTTTGCCTTGCTTTGCCTTGTTATGCTTTGCCCTTTTGCCTTGCCTTGCTTTGCCATTTTGCCTTTCCTTGAATTGCCCTTTTGCCTTACTTTGCCTTGACTTGCTATACCCTTTTTCCATGCCTTGCCTTGTCATACTTTGCCATTTTGACTTGCTTTGCTTTGCCCTTTTGCCTTGCCTTGCTTTGCCATTTTGCCTTTCCTTGAATTGCCCTTTTGCCTTACCTTGCCTTGACTTGCTATACCCTTTTGCCTTGCCTTGCCTTGTCATGCTTTGCCCTTTTGACTTGCTTTGCTTTGTCCTTTTGCCTTGCCTTGCTTTGCCATTTTGCCTTTCCTTGAATTGCCCTTTTGCATTACCTTGCCTTGACTTGCTATACCCTTTTTCCTTGCCTTGCCTTGTCATGCTTTGCCCTTTTGACTTTCCTTGCTTTGCCCTTTTGCCTTGTCTTGCTTTGCCCTTTTGCCTTGCTTTGCCTTGTTATGCTTTCCCTTTTGCCTTGTCTTGCTTTGCAATTTTGCTTTTCCTTGCATTGCCCTTTTGCCTTACCTTGCCTTGACATGCTTTACCCTTTTTCCTTGCCTTGCCTTTTCATGCTTTGCCCTTTTGCATTGCCTTGCCTTGTCATGCTTTGCCCTTTTGACTTGCTTTGCTTTGCCCTTTTGCCTTGCCTTTCCTTGTTTTGCCGTTTTCAATTTCCTTGCATTGCCTTCCTTTCATCTTTGCCTTGCCTTGACGTGTCTTCCTTATCCTTTCGCCTTGCCTTGCTTTGCTTTCCCCTTTTGCCTTGCCTTACCTTGCCTTGCTTTGCCTCTTTGCCTTGTCTTGCCTTGCCTTCCTTACTCCTTTTGCCCTGATTTGCCTTGCCTTTCTTTTGCCCTTTTGTCTTGCCTTGCCTTGCCTTGCTTTGCCATTTTCTCTTGCCTTGCTTTTCCCTTTTGCCTTGCCTTTCCTTGCTTTGGCCTTTTTCCTGGCCTTGCATTGAGTTGCCCTTTTTCCTTGCCTTGTCATGCTTTGCCCTTTTGCCTTGCCTTGCTTTGCCATTTTGTCTTTCCTTGAATTGCCCTTTTGCCTTACCTTGCCTTGACTTGCTATACCCTTTTTCCTTGCCTTGCCTTTTCATGCTTTGCCCTTTTGCCTTGCCTTGCTTTGCCATTTTGCCTTTCCTTGATTTGCCCTTTTGCCTTACCTTGCCTTGACTTTCTATACCCTTTTTCCTTGCCTTGCCTTGTCTTGCTTTGCCCTTTTGACTTGCCTTGCTTTGCCCTTTTGCCTTACCTTGCCTTGTCATGCTTTGCCCTTTTGCCTTGTCTTGCTTTGCCATTTTGCCTTTCCTTGCATTGCCCTTTTGCCTTACCTTGCCTTGTCATGCTTTGCCCTTTTGCCTTGCCTTGCCTTGTCATGCTTTGCCCTTTTGCCTTGCCTTTCCTTGTTTTGCCGTTTTGAATTGCCTTGCATTGCCTTGCTTTCATCTTTGCCTTGCCTTGACGTGTCTTCCTTATCCTTTTGCCTTGCCTTGCTTTGCTTTCTCCTTTTCCCTTGCCTTTCCTTGCCTTGCTTTACCCTTTTGCCTTCCCTTGCCTTTCCCTTTCCATGCCTTGCTTTGCCCCTTTGCCTTACCTTGCCTTCCTATGCTCTTTTGACTTGCCTTGCTTTGTCTCTTTGCCTTGTCTTGCCTTGCCTTCCATTCTCCTTTTGCCCTGATTTGCCTTGCCTTTATTTTGACCTTTTGCCTTGTCTTCCCATGCTTTGCTCTTTTTCCTTGCCTTGCTTTGCCCTTTTGTCTTGCCTTGCCTTGCCATGCTTTGCCATTTTCCCTTGCCTTGCTTTCCCCTTTTGCCTTGCCTTTCCTTGCTTTGGCCTTTTTCCTGGCCTTGCCATGGTTTGTCCTTTTGAATTACCTTGCCTTGCCTTTCTTTGCACTTTTGCCTGGCCTTGCTTTGCCCTTTTGCCTTGCCTTGCTTTGCCATTTTGCCTTTCCTTGAATTGCCCTTTTGCCTTACCTTGCCTTGACTTGCTATACCCTTTTTCCTTGCCTTGCCTTGTCATGCTTTGCCCTTTTGACTTTCCTTGCTTTGCCCTTTTGCCTTGTCTTGCTTTGCCCTTTTGCCTTGCTTTGCCTTGTTATGCTTTCCCTTTTGCCTTGTCTTGCTTTGCCATTTTGCTTTTCCTTGCATTGCCCTTTTGCCTTACCTTGCCTTGACATGCTTTACCCTTTTGCCTTGCCTTGCCTTTTCATGCTTTGCCCTTTTGCATTGCCTTGCCTTGTCATGCTTTGCCCTTTTGACTTGCTTTGCTTTGCCCTTTTGCCTTGCCTTTCCTTGTTTTGCCGTTTTCAATTTCCTTGCATTGCCTTACTTTCATCTTTGCCTTGCCTTGACGTGTCTTCCTTATCCTTTCGCCTTGCCTTGCTTTGCTTTCCCCTTTTGCCTTGCCTTACCTTGCCTTGCTTTGCCTCATTGCCTTGTCTTGCCTTGCCTTCCTTTCTCCTTTTGCCCTGATTTGCCTTGCCTTTCTTTTGACCTTTTGCCTTGCCTTGTCTTGCCATGCTTTGCTCTTTTTCCTTGCCTTGCTTTGCCCTTTTGTCTTGCCTTGCCTTGCTTTGCCATTTTCCCTTGCCTTGCTTTTCCCTTTTGCCTTGCCTTTCCTTGCTTTGGCCTTTTTCCTGGCCTTGCCATGGTTTGTCCTTTTGACTTACCTTGCCTTGCCTTTCTTTGCCCTTTTGCCTGGCCTTGCATTGAGTTGCCCTTTTTCCTTGCCTTGCCATGCTTTGCCCTTTTGCCTTGCCTTGCTTTGCCTTGTTGCCTTTCCTTGAATTGCCCTTTTGCCTTACCTTGCCTTGACTTGCTATACCCTTTTTCCTTGCCTTGCCTTGTCATGCTTTGCCCTTTTGACTTGCCTTGCTTTGCCCTTTTGCCTTGCTTTGCCTTGTTATGCTTTGCCCTTTTGCCTTGTCTTGCTTTGCCATTTTGCCTTTCCTTGAATTGCCCTTTTGCCTTACCTTGCCTTGACTTGCTATACCCTTTTGCCTTGCCTTGCCTTGTCATGCTTTGCCCTTTTGACTTGCTTTGCTTTGTCCTTTTGCCTTGCCTTGCTTTGCCATTTTGCCTTTCCTTGAATTGCCCTTTTGCATTACCTTGCCTTGACTTGCTATACCCTTTTTCCTTGCCTTGCCTTGTCATGCTTTGCCCTTTTGACTTTCCTTGCTTTGCCCTTTTGCCTTGTCTTGCTTTGCCCTTTTGCCTTGCTTTGCCTTGTTATGCTTTCCCTTTTGCCTTGTCTTGCTTTGCCATTTTGCTTTTCCTTGCATTGCCCTTTTGCCTTACCTTGCCTTGACATGCTTTACCCTTTTTCCTTGCCTTGCCTTTTCATGCTTTGCCCTTTTGCATTGCCTTGCCTTGTCATGCTTTGCCCTTTTGACTTGCTTTGCTTTGCCCTTTTGCCTTGCCTTTCCTTGTTTTGCCGTTTTCAATTTCCTTGCATTGCCTTCCTTTCATCTTTGCCTTGCCTTGACGTGTCTTCCTTATCCTTTCGCCTTGCCTTGCTTTGCTTTCCCCTTTTGCCTTGCCTTACCTTGCCTTGCTTTGCCTCTTTGCCTTGTCTTGCCTTGCCTTCCTTACTCCTTTTGCCCTGATTTGCCTTGCCTTTCTTTTGCCCTTTTGTCTTGCCTTGCCTTGCCTTGCTTTGCCATTTTCTCTTGCCTTGCTTTTCCCTTTTGCCTTGCCTTTCCTTGCTTTGGCCTTTTTCCTGGCCTTGCATTGAGTTGCCCTTTTTCCTTGCCTTGTCATGCTTTGCCCTTTTGCCTTGCCTTGCTTTGCCATTTTGTCTTTCCTTGAATTGCCCTTTTGCCTTACCTTGCCTTGACTTGCTATACCCTTTTTCCTTGCCTTGCCTTTTCATGCTTTGCCCTTTTGCCTTGCCTTGCTTTGCCATTTTGCCTTTCCTTGATTTGCCCTTTTGCCTTACCTTGCCTTGACTTTCTATACCCTTTTTCCTTGCCTTGCCTTGTCTTGCTTTGCCCTTTTGACTTGCCTTGCTTTGCCCTTTTGCCTTACCTTGCCTTGTCATGCTTTGCCCTTTTGCCTTGTCTTGCTTTGCCATTTTGCCTTTCCTTGCATTGCCCTTTTGCCTTACCTTGCCTTGTCATGCTTTGCCCTTTTGCCTTGCCTTGCCTTGTCATGCTTTGCCCTTTTGCCTTGCCTTTCCTTGTTTTGCCGTTTTGAATTGCCTTGCATTGCCTTGCTTTCATCTTTGCCTTGCCTTGACGTGTCTTCCTTATCCTTTTGCCTTGCCTTGCTTTGCTTTCTCCTTTTCCCTTGCCTTTCCTTGCCTTGCTTTACCCTTTTGCCTTCCCTTGCCTTTCCCTTTCCATGCCTTGCTTTGCCCCTTTGCCTTACCTTGCCTTCCTATGCTCTTTTGACTTGCCTTGCTTTGTCTCTTTGCCTTGTCTTGCCTTGCCTTCCTTTCTCCTTTTGCCCTGATTTGCCTTGCCTTTATTTTGACCTTTTGCCTTGTCTTGCCATGCTTTGCTCTTTTTCCTTGCCTTGCTTTGCCCTTTTGTCTTGCCTTGCCTTGCCATGCTTTGCCATTTTCCCTTGCCTTGCTTTCCCCTTTTGCCTTGCCTTTCCTTGCTTTGGCCTTTTTCCTGGCCTTGCCATGGTTTGTCCTTTTGAATTACCTTGCCTTGCCTTTCTTTGCACTTTTGCCTGGCCTTGCTTTGCCCTTTTGCCTTGCCTTGCTTTGCCATTTTGCCTTTCCTTGAATTGCCCTTTTGCCTTACCTTGCCTTGACTTGCTATACCCTTTTTCCTTGCCTTGCCTTGTCATGCTTTGCCCTTTTGACTTTCCTTGCTTTGCCCTTTTGCCTTGTCTTGCTTTGCCCTTTTGCCTTGCTTTGCCTTGTTATGCTTTCCCTTTTGCCTTGTCTTGCTTTGCCATTTTGCTTTTCCTTGCATTGCCCTTTTGCCTTACCTTGCCTTGACATGCTTTACCCTTTTGCCTTGCCTTGCCTTTTCATGCTTTGCCCTTTTGCATTGCCTTGCCTTGTCATGCTTTGCCCTTTTGACTTGCTTTGCTTTGCCCTTTTGCCTTGCCTTTCCTTGTTTTGCCGTTTTCAATTTCCTTGCATTGCCTTACTTTCATCTTTGCCTTGCCTTGACGTGTCTTCCTTATCCTTTCTCCTTGCCTTGCTTTGCTTTCCCCTTTTGCCTTGCCTTACCTTGCCTTGCTTTGCCTCATTGCCTTGTCTTGCCTTGCCTTCCTTTCTCCTTTTGCCCTGATTTGCCTTGCCTTTCTTTTGCCCTTTTGCCTTGCCTTGTCTTGCCATGCTTTGCTCTTTTTCCTTGCCTTGCTTTGCCCTTTTGTCTTGCCTTGCCTTGCCTTGCTTTGCCATTTTCCCTTGCCTTGCTTTTCCCTTTTGCCTTGCCTTTCCTTGCTTTGGCCTTTTTCCTGGCCTTGCCATGGTTTGTCCTTTTGACTTACCTTGCCTTGCCTTTCTTTGCCCTTTTGCCTGGCCTTGCATTGAGTTGCCCTTTTTCCTTGCCTTGCCATGCTTTGCCCTTTTGCCTTGCCTTGCTTTGCCTTGTTGCCTTTCCTTGAATTGCCCTTTTGCCTTACCTTGCCTTGACTTGCTATACCCTTTTTCCTTGCCTTGCCTTTTCATGCTTTGCCCTTTTGACTTGCCTTTCTTTGCCCTTTTGCCTTGCTTTGCCTTGTTATGCTTTGCCCTTTTGCCTTGTCTTGCTTTGCCATTTTGCCTTTCCTTGCATTGCCCTTTTGCCTTACCTTGCCTTGTCATGCTTTGCCCTTTTGCCTTGCCTTGCCTTGTCATGCTTTGCCCTTTTGACTTGCTTTGCTTTGCCCTTTTGCCTTGCCTTTCCTTGTTTTGCCGTTTTGAATTGCCTTGCATTGCCTTGCTTTCATCTTTGCCTTGCCTTGACGTGTCTTCCTTATCCTTTTGCCTTGCCTTGCTTTGCTTTCTCCTTTTCCCTTGCCTTTCATTGCCTTGCTTTACCCTTTTGCCTTCCCTTGCCTTTGCCTTTCCATGCCTTGCTTTGCCCCTTTGCCTTACCTTGCCTTGCTATGCCCTTTTGCCTTACCTTGCTTTGTCTCTTTGCCTTGTCTTGCCTTGCCTTCCTTTCTCCTTTTGCCCTGATTTGCCTTGCCTTTCTTTTGACCTTTTGCCTTGCCTTGCCATGCTTTGCTCTTTTTCCTTGCCTTGCTTTGCCCTTTTGTCTTGCCTTGCCTTGCCTTGCTTTGCCATTTTCCCTTGCCTTGCTTTCCCCTTTTGCCTTGCCTTTCCTTGCTTTGGCCTTTTTCCTGGCCTTGCCATGGTTTGTCCTTTTGACTTACCTTGCCTTGCCTTTCTTTGCACTTTTGCCTGGCCTTGCTTTGCCCTTTTGACTTGCCTTGCTTTGCCATTTTGCCTTTCCTTGAATTGCCCTTTTGCCTTACCTTGCCTTGGCATGCTATACCCTTTTTCCTTGCCTTGCCTTTTCATGCTTTGCCCTTTTGACTTGCCTTGCTTTGCCCTTTTGCCTTGCCTTGCTTTGCCCTTTTGCCTTGCTTTGCCTTGTTATGCTTTGCCCTTTTGCCTTGCCTTGCTTTGCCATTTTGCCTTTCCTTGAATTGCCCTTTTGCCTTACTTTGCCTTGACTTGCTATACCCTTTTTCCTTGCCTTGCCTTGTCATACTTTGCCATTTTGACTTGCCTTGCTTTGCCCTTTTGCCTTGCCTTGCTTTGCCCTTTTGCCTTGCTTTGCCTTGTTATGCTTTGCCCTTTTGCCTTGCCTTGCTTTGCCATTTTGCCTTTCCTTGAATTGCCCTTTTGCCTTACTTTGCCTTGACTTGCTATACCCTTTTTCCATGCCTTGCCTTGTCATACTTTGCCATTTTGACTTGCTTTGCTTTGCCCTTTTGCCTTGCCTTGCTTTGCCATTTTGCCTTTCCTTGAATTGCCCTTTTGCCTTACCTTGCCTTGACTTGCTATACCCTTTTGCCTTGCCTTGCCTTGTCATGCTTTGCCCTTTTGACTTGCTTTGCTTTGTCCTTTTGCCTTGCCTTGCTTTGCCATTTTGCCTTTCCTTGAATTGCCCTTTTGCATTACCTTGCCTTGACTTGCTATACCCTTTTTCCTTGCCTTGCCTTGTCATGCTTTGCCCTTTTGACTTTCCTTGCTTTGCCCTTTTGCCTTGTCTTGCTTTGCCCTTTTGCCTTGCTTTGCCTTGTTATGCTTTCCCTTTTGCCTTGTCTTGCTTTGCAATTTTGCTTTTCCTTGCATTGCCCTTTTGCCTTACCTTGCCTTGACATGCTTTACCCTTTTTCCTTGCCTTGCCTTTTCATGCTTTGCCCTTTTGCATTGCCTTGCCTTGTCATGCTTTGCCCTTTTGACTTGCTTTGCTTTGCCCTTTTGCCTTGCCTTTCCTTGTTTTGCCGTTTTCAATTTCCTTGCATTGCCTTCCTTTCATCTTTGCCTTGCCTTGACGTGTCTTCCTTATCCTTTCGCCTTGCCTTGCTTTGCTTTCCCCTTTTGCCTTGCCTTACCTTGCCTTGCTTTGCCTCTTTGCCTTGTCTTGCCTTGCCTTCCTTACTCCTTTTGCCCTGATTTGCCTTGCCTTTCTTTTGCCCTTTTGTCTTGCCTTGCCTTGCCTTGCTTTGCCATTTTCTCTTGCCTTGCTTTTCCCTTTTGCCTTGCCTTTCCTTGCTTTGGCCTTTTTCCTGGCCTTGCATTGAGTTGCCCTTTTTCCTTGCCTTGTCATGCTTTGCCCTTTTGCCTTGCCTTGCTTTGCCATTTTGTCTTTCCTTGAATTGCCCTTTTGCCTTACCTTGCCTTGACTTGCTATACCCTTTTTCCTTGCCTTGCCTTTTCATGCTTTGCCCTTTTGCCTTGCCTTGCTTTGCCATTTTGCCTTTCCTTGATTTGCCCTTTTGCCTTACCTTGCCTTGACTTTCTATACCCTTTTTCCTTGCCTTGCCTTGTCTTGCTTTGCCCTTTTGACTTGCCTTGCTTTGCCCTTTTGCCTTACCTTGCCTTGTCATGCTTTGCCCTTTTGCCTTGTCTTGCTTTGCCATTTTGCCTTTCCTTGCATTGCCCTTTTGCCTTACCTTGCCTTGTCATGCTTTGCCCTTTTGCCTTGCCTTGCCTTGTCATGCTTTGCCCTTTTGCCTTGCCTTTCCTTGTTTTGCCGTTTTGAATTGCCTTGCATTGCCTTGCTTTCATCTTTGCCTTGCCTTGACGTGTCTTCCTTATCCTTTTGCCTTGCCTTGCTTTGCTTTCTCCTTTTCCCTTGCCTTTCCTTGCCTTGCTTTACCCTTTTGCCTTCCCTTGCCTTTCCCTTTCCATGCCTTGCTTTGCCCCTTTGCCTTACCTTGCCTTCCTATGCTCTTTTGACTTGCCTTGCTTTGTCTCTTTGCCTTGTCTTGCCTTGCCTTCCATTCTCCTTTTGCCCTGATTTGCCTTGCCTTTATTTTGACCTTTTGCCTTGTCTTCCCATGCTTTGCTCTTTTTCCTTGCCTTGCTTTGCCCTTTTGTCTTGCCTTGCCTTGCCATGCTTTGCCATTTTCCCTTGCCTTGCTTTCCCCTTTTGCCTTGCCTTTCCTTGCTTTGGCCTTTTTCCTGGCCTTGCCATGGTTTGTCCTTTTGAATTACCTTGCCTTGCCTTTCTTTGCACTTTTGCCTGGCCTTGCTTTGCCCTTTTGCCTTGCCTTGCTTTGCCATTTTGCCTTTCCTTGAATTGCCCTTTTGCCTTACCTTGCCTTGACTTGCTATACCCTTTTTCCTTGCCTTGCCTTGTCATGCTTTGCCCTTTTGACTTTCCTTGCTTTGCCCTTTTGCCTTGTCTTGCTTTGCCCTTTTGCCTTGCTTTGCCTTGTTATGCTTTCCCTTTTGCCTTGTCTTGCTTTGCCATTTTGCTTTTCCTTGCATTGCCCTTTTGCCTTACCTTGCCTTGACATGCTTTACCCTTTTGCCTTGCCTTGCCTTTTCATGCTTTGCCCTTTTGCATTGCCTTGCCTTGTCATGCTTTGCCCTTTTGACTTGCTTTGCTTTGCCCTTTTGCCTTGCCTTTCCTTGTTTTGCCGTTTTCAATTTCCTTGCATTGCCTTACTTTCATCTTTGCCTTGCCTTGACGTGTCTTCCTTATCCTTTCGCCTTGCCTTGCTTTGCTTTCCCCTTTTGCCTTGCCTTACCTTGCCTTGCTTTGCCTCATTGCCTTGTCTTGCCTTGCCTTCCTTTCTCCTTTTGCCCTGATTTGCCTTGCCTTTCTTTTGACCTTTTGCCTTGCCTTGTCTTGCCATGCTTTGCTCTTTTTCCTTGCCTTGCTTTGCCCTTTTGTCTTGCCTTGCCTTGCTTTGCCATTTTCCCTTGCCTTGCTTTTCCCTTTTGCCTTGCCTTTCCTTGCTTTGGCCTTTTTCCTGGCCTTGCCATGGTTTGTCCTTTTGACTTACCTTGCCTTGCCTTTCTTTGCCCTTTTGCCTGGCCTTGCATTGAGTTGCCCTTTTTCCTTGCCTTGCCATGCTTTGCCCTTTTGCCTTGCCTTGCTTTGCCTTGTTGCCTTTCCTTGAATTGCCCTTTTGCCTTACCTTGCCTTGACTTGCTATACCCTTTTTCCTTGCCTTGCCTTTTCATGCTTTGCCCTTTTGACTTGCCTTTCTTTGCCCTTTTGCCTTGCTTTGCCTTGTTATGCTTTGCCCTTTTGCCTTGTCTTGCTTTGCCATTTTGCCTTTCCTTGCATTGCCCTTTTGCCTTACCTTGCCTTGTCATGCTTTGCCCTTTTGCCTTGCCTTGCCTTGTCATGCTTTGCCCTTTTGACTTGCTTTGCTTTGCCCTTTTGCCTTGCCTTTCCTTGTTTTGCCGTTTTGAATTGCCTTGCATTGCCTTGCTTTCATCTTTGCCTTGCCTTGACGTGTCTTCCTTATCCTTTTGCCTTGCCTTGCTTTGCTTTCTCCTTTTCCCTTGCCTTTCATTGCCTTGCTTTACCCTTTTGCCTTCCCTTGCCTTTGCCTTTCCATGCCTTGCTTTGCCCCTTTGCCTTACCTTGCCTTGCTATGCCCTTTTGCCTTACCTTGCTTTGTCTCTTTGCCTTGTCTTGCCTTGCCTTCCTTTCTCCTTTTGCCCTGATTTGCCTTGCCTTTCTTTTGACCTTTTGCCTTGCCTTGCCATGCTTTGCTCTTTTTCCTTGCCTTGCTTTGCCGTTTTGTCTTTCCTTGCCTTGCCTTGCTTTGCCATTTTCCCTTGCCTTGCTTTCCCCTTTTGCCTTGCCCTTCCTTGCTTTGGCCTTTTTCCTGGCCTTGCCATGGTTTGTCCTTTTGACTTACCTTGCCTTGCCTTTCTTTGCACTTTTGCCTGGCCTTGCTTTGCCCTTTTGCCTTGCTTTGCCTTGTTATGCTTTGCCCTTTTGCCTTGCCTTGCTTTGCCATTTTGCCTTTCCTTGAATTGCCCTTTTGCCTTACTTTGCCTTGACTTGCTATACCCTTTTTCCTTGCCTTGCCTTGTCATACTTTGCCATTTTGACTTGCTTTGCTTTGCCCTTTTGCCTTGCCTTGCTTTGCCATTTTGCCTTTCCTTGAATTGCCCTTTTGCCTTACCTTGCCTTGACTTGCTATACCCTTTTGCCTTGCCTTGCCTTGTCATGCTTTGCCCTTTTGACTTGCTTTGCTTTGTCCTTTTGCCTTGCCTTGCTTTGCCATTTTGCCTTTCCTTGAATTGCCCTTTTGCCTTACCTTGCCTTGACTTGCTATACCCTTTTTCCTTGCCTTGCCTTGTCATGCTTTGCCCTTTTGACTTTCCTTGCTTTGCCCTTTTGCCTTGTCTTGCTTTGCCCTTTTGCCTTGCTTTGCCTTGTTATGCTTTCCCTTTTGCCTTGTCTTGCTTTGCCATTTTGCTTTTCCTTGCATTGCCCTTTTGCCTTACCTTGCCTTGACATGCTTTACCCTTTTTCCTTGCCTTGCCTTTTCATGCTTTGCCCTTTTGCATTGCCTTGCCTTGTCATGCTTTGCCCTTTTGACTTGCTTTGCTTTGCCCTTTTGCCTTGCCTTTCCTTGTTTTGCCGTTTTCAATTTCCTTGCATTGCCTTCCTTTCATCTTTGCCTTGCCTTGACGTGTCTTCCTTATCCTTTCGCCTTGCCTTGCTTTGCTTTCCCCTTTTGCCTTGCCTTACCTTGCCTTGCTTTGCCTCTTTGCCTTGTCTTGCCTTGCCTTCCTTACTCCTTTTGCCCTGATTTGCCTTGCCTTTCTTTTGCCCTTTTGTCTTGCCTTGCCTTGCCTTGCTTTGCCATTTTCTCTTGCCTTGCTTTTCCCTTTTGCCTTGCCTTTCCTTGCTTTGGCCTTTTTCCTGGCCTTGCATTGAGTTGCCCTTTTTCCTTGCCTTGTCATGCTTTGCCCTTTTGCCTTGCCTTGCTTTGCCATTTTGTCTTTCCTTGAATTGCCCTTTTGCCTTACCTTGCCTTGACTTGCTATACCCTTTTTCCTTGCCTTGCCTTTTCATGCTTTGCCCTTTTGCCTTGCCTTGCTTTGCCATTTTGCCTTTCCTTGATTTGCCCTTTTGCCTTACCTTGCCTTGACTTTCTATACCCTTTTTCCTTGCCTTGCCTTGTCATGCTTTGCCCTTTTGACTTGCCTTGCTTTGCCCTTTTGCCTTACCTTGCCTTGTCATGCTTTGCCCTTTTGCCTTGTCTTGCTTTGCCATTTTGCCTTTCCTTGCATTGCCCTTTTGCCTTACCTTGCCTTGTCATGCTTTGCCCTTTTGCCTTGCCTTGCCTTGTCATGCTTTGCCCTTTTGCCTTGCCTTTCCTTGTTTTGCCGTTTTGAATTGCCTTGCATTGCCTTGCTTTCATCTTTGCCTTGCCTTGACGTGTCTTCCTTATCCTTTTGCCTTGCCTTGCTTTGCTTTCTCCTTTTCCCTTGCCTTTCCTTGCCTTGCTTTACCCTTTTGCCTTCCCTTGCCTTTCCCTTTCCATGCCTTGCTTTGCCCCTTTGCCTTACCTTGCCTTCCTATGCTCTTTTGACTTGCCTTGCTTTGTCTCTTTGCCTTGTCTTGCCTTGCCTTCCTTTCTCCTTTTGCCCTGATTTGCCTTGCCTTTATTTTGACCTTTTGCCTTGTCTTGCCATGCTTTGCTCTTTTTCCTTGCCTTGCTTTGCCCTTTTGTCTTGCCTTGCCTTGCCATGCTTTGCCATTTTCCCTTGCCTTGCTTTCCCCTTTTGCCTTGCCTTTCCTTGCTTTGGCCTTTTTCCTGGCCTTGCCATGGTTTGTCCTTTTGAATTACCTTGCCTTGCCTTTCTTTGCACTTTTGCCTGGCCTTGCTTTGCCCTTTTGCCTTGCCTTGCTTTGCCATTTTGCCTTTCCTTGAATTGCCCTTTTGCCTTACCTTGCCTTGACTTGCTATACCCTTTTTCCTTGCCTTGCCTTGTCATGCTTTGCCCTTTTGACTTTCCTTGCTTTGCCCTTTTGCCTTGCCTTGCTTTGCCCTTCTGCCTTGCTTTGCCTTGTTATGCTTTCCCTTTTGCCTTGTCTTGCTTTGCCATTTTGCTTTTCCTTGCATTGCCCTTTTGCCTTACCTTGCCTTGACATGCTTTACCCTTTTTCCTTGCCTTGCCTTTCTTGCTTTGCCCTTTTGCATTGCCTTGCCTTGTCATGCTTTACCCTTTTGCCTTGCCTTGCCTTTTCATGCTTTGCCCTTTTGCATTGCCTTGCCTTGTCATGCTTTGCCCTTTTGACTTGCTTTGCATTGCCCTTTTGCCTTGCCTTTCCTTGTTTTGCCGTTTTCAATTTCCTTGCATTGCCTTACTTTCATCTTTGCCTTGCCTTGACGTGTCTTCCTTATCCTTTCGCCTTGCCTTGCTTTGCTTTCCCCTTTTGCCTTGCCTTACCTTGCCTTGCTTTGCCTCATTGCCTTGTCTTGCCTTGCCTTCCTTTCTCCTTTTGCCCTGATTTGCCTTGCCTTTCTTTTGACATTTTGCCTTGCCTTGTCTTGCCATGCTTTGCTCTTTTTCCTTGCCTTGCTTTGCCCTTTTGTCTTGCCTTGCCTTGCCTTGCTTTGCCATTTTCCCTTGCCTTGCTTTTCCCTTTTGCCTTGCCTTTCCTTGCTTTGGCCTTTTTCCTGGCCTTGCCATGGTTTGTCCTTTTGACTTACCTTGCCTTGCCTTTCTTTGCCCTTTTACCTGGCTTTGCATTGAGTTGCTCTTTTTCCTTGCCTTGCCATGCTTTGCCCTTTTGCCTTGCCTTGCTTTGCCATGTTGCCTTTCCTTGAATTGCCCTTTTGCCTTACCTTGCCTTGACTTGCTATACCCTTTTTCCTTGCCTTGCCTTTTCATGCTTTGCCCTTTTGACTTGCCTTTCTTTGCCCTTTTGCCTTGCTTTGCCTTGTTATGCTTTGCCCTTTTGCCTTGTCATGCTTTGCCATTTTCCCTTGCCTTGCTTTCCCCTTTTGCCTTGCCTTTCCTTGCTTTGGCCTTTTTCCTGGCCTTGCCATGGTTTGTCCTTTTGACTTACCTTGCCTTGCCTTTCTTTGCACTTTTGCCCGGCCTTGCATTGAGTTGCCCTTTTTCCTTGCCTTGCCATGCTTTGCCCTTTTGCCTTGCCTTGCTTTGCCCTTTTGCCTTGCTTTGCCTTGTTATGCTTTGCCCTTTTGCCTTGCCTTGCTTTACCATTTTGCCTTTCCTTGAATTGCCCTTTTTCCTTACCTTGCCTTGACTTGCTATAGCCTTTTTCCTTGCCTTGCCTTGTCATACTTTGCCATTTTGACTTGCTTTGCTTTGCCCTTTTGCCTTGCCTTGCTTTGCCATTTTGCCTTTCCTTGAATTGCCCTTTTGCCTTACCTTGCCTTGACTTGCTATACCCTTTTTCCTAGCCTTGCCTTGTCATGCTTTGCCCTTTTGACTTGCCTTGCTTTGCCCTTTTGCCTTGCTTTGCCTTGTTATGCTTTGCCCTTTTGCCTTGTCTTGCTTTGCCATTTTGCCTTTCCTTGCATTGCCCTTTTGCCTTACCTTGCCTTGTCATGCTTTGCCCTTTTGCCTTGCCTTGCCTTGTCATGCTTTGCCCTTTTGACTTGCTTTGCTTTGCCCTTTTGCCTTGCCTTTCCTTGTTTTGCCGTTTTGAATTGCCTTGCATTGCCTTGCTTTCATCTTTGCCTTGCCTTGACGTGTCTTCCTTATCCTTTTGCCTTGCCTTGCTTTGCTTTCTCCTTTTCCCTTGCCTTTCATTGCCTTGCTTTACCCTTTTGCCTTCCCTTGCCTTTGCCTTTCCATGCCTTGCTTTGCCCCTTTGCCTTACCTTGCCTTGCTATGCCCTTTTGCCTTACCTTGCTTTGTCTCTTTGCCTTGTCTTGCCTTGCCTTCCTTTCTCCTTTTGCCCTGATTTGCCTTGCCTTTCTTTTGACCTTTTGCCTTGCCTTGCCATGCTTTGCTCTTTTACCTTGCCTTGCTTTGCCCTTTTGTCTTGCCTTGCCTTGCCTTGCTTTGCCATTTTCCCTTGCCTTGCTTTCCCCTTTTGCCTTGCCTTTCCTTGCTTTGGCCTTTTTCCTGGCCTTGCCATGGTTTGTCCTTTTGACTTACCTTGCCTTGCCTTTCTTTGCCCTTTTGACTTGCCTTGCTTTGCCCTTTTGCCTTGCCTTGCTTTGCCCTTTTGCCTTGCTTTGCCTTGTTATGCTTTGCCCTTTTGCCTTGCCTTGCTTTGCCATTTTGCCTTTCCTTGAATTGCCCTTTTGCCTTACCTTGCCTTGACTTGCTATACCCTTTTGCCTTGCCTTGCCTTGTCATGCTTTGCCCTTTTGACTTGCTTTGCTTTGTCCTTTTGCCTTGCCTTGCTTTGCCATTTTGCCTTTCCTTGAATTGCCCTTTTGCCTTACCTTGCCTTGACTTGCTATACCCTTTTTCCTTGCCTTGCCTTGTCATGCTTTGCCCTTTTGACTTTCCTTGCTTTGCCCTTTTGCCTTGTCTTGCTTTGCCCTTTTGCCTTGCTTTGCCTTGTTATGCTTTCCCTTTTGCCTTGTCTTGCTTTGCCATTTTGCTTTTCCTTGCATTGCCCTTTTGCCTTACCTTACCTTGACATGCTTTACCCTTTTTCCTTGCCTTGCCTTTTCATGCTTTGCCCTTTTGCATTGCCTTGCCTTGTCATGCTTTGCCCTTTTGACTTGCTTTGCTTTGCCCTTTTGCCTTGCCTTTCCTTGTTTTGCCGTTTTCAATTTCCTTGCATTGCCTTCCTTTCATCTTTGCCTTGGCTTGACGTGTCTTCCTTATCCTTTCGCCTTGCCTTGCTTTGCTTTCCCCTTTTGCCTTGCCTTACCTTGCCTTGCTTTGCCTCTTTGCCTTGTCTTGCCTTGCCTTCCTTACTCCTTTTGCCCTGATTTGCCTTGCCTTTCTTTTGCCCTTTTGTCTTGCCTTGCCTTGCCTTGCTTTGCCATTTTCTCTTGCCTTGCTTTTCCCTTTTGCCTTGCCTTTCCTTGCTTTGGCCTTTTTCCTGGCCTTGCATTGAGTTGCCCTTTTTCCTTGCCTTGTCATGCTTTGCCCTTTTGCCTTGCCTTGCTTTGCCATTTTGCCTTTCCTTGATTTGCCCTTTTGCCTTACCTTGCCTTGACTTTCTATACCCTTTTTCCTTGCCTTGCCTTGTCTTGCTTTGCCCTTTTGACTTGCCTTGCTTTGCCCTTTTGCCTTACCTTGCCTTGTCATGCTTTGCCCTTTTGCCTTGTCTTGCTTTGCCATTTTGCCTTTCCTTGCATTGCCCTTTTGCCTTACCTTGCCTTGTCATGCTTTGCCCTTTTGCCTTGCCTTGCCTTGTCATGCTTTGCCCTTTTGCCTTGCCTTTCCTTGTTTTGCCGTTTTGAATTGCCTTGCATTGCCTTGCTTTCATCTTTGCCTTGCCTTGACGTGTCTTCCTTATCCTTTTGCCTTGCCTTGCTTTGCTTTCCCCTTTTGCCTTGCCTTTCCTTGCTTTGGCCTTTTTCCTGGCCTTGCCATGGTTTGTCCTTTTGAATTACCTTGCCTTGCCTTTCTTTGCACTTTTGCCTGGCCTTGCTTTGCCCTTTTGCCTTGCCTTGCTTTGCCATTTTGCCTTTCCTTGAATTGCCCTTTTGCCTTACCTTGCCGTGACTTGCTATACCCTTTTTCCTTGCCTTGCCTTGTCATGCTTTGCCCTTTTGACTTGCTTTGCTTTGCCCTTTTGCCTTGCCTTTCCTTGTTTTGCCGTTTTCAATTTCCTTGCATTGCCTTACTTTCATCTTTGCCTTGCCTTGACGTGTCTTCCTTATCCTTTCGCCTTGCCTTGCTTTGCTTTCCCTTTTTGCCTTGCCTTACCTTGCCTTGCTTTGCCTCATTGCCTTGTCTTGCCTTGCCTTCCTTTCTCCTTTTGCCCTGATTTGCCTTGCCTTTCTTTTGCCCTTTTGCCTTGCCTTGTCTTGCCATGCTTTGCTCTTTTTCCTTGCCTTGCTTTGCCCTTTTGTCTTGCCTTGCCTTGCCTTGCTTTGCCATTTTCCCTTGCCTTGCTTTTCCCTTTTGCCTTGCCTTTCCTTGCTTTGGCCTTTTTCCTGGCCTTGCCATGGTTTGTCCTTTTGACTTACCTTGCCTTGCCTTTCTTTGCCCTTTTGCCTGGCTTTGCATTGAGTTGCCCTTTTTCCTTGCCTTGCCATGCTTTGCCCTTTTGCCTTGCCTTGCTTTGCCATTTTGTCTTTCCTTGAATTGCCCTTTTGCCTTACCTTGCCTTGACTTGCTATACCCTTTTTCCTTGCCTTGCCTTTTCATGCTTTGCCCTTTTGCCTTGCCTTGCTTTGCCATTTTGCCTTTCCTTGATTTGCCCTTTTGCCTTACCTTGCCTTGACTTTCTATACCCTTTTTCCTTGCCTTGCCTTGTCTTGCTTTGCCCTTTTGACTTGCCTTGCTTTGCCCTTTTGCCTTACCTTGCCTTGTCATGCTTTGCCCTTTTGCCTTGTCTTGCTTTGCCATTTTGCCTTTCCTTGCATTGCCCTTTTGCCTTACCTTGCCTTGTCATGCTTTGCCCTTTTGCCTTGCCTTGCCTTGTCATGCTTTGCCCTTTTGCCTTGCCTTTCCTTGTTTTGCCGTTTTGAATTGCCTTGCATTGCCTTGCTTTCATCTTTGCCTTGCCTTGACGTGTCTTCCTTATCCTTTTGCCTTGCCTTGCTTTGCTTTCCCCTTTTGCCTTGCCTTTCCTTGCTTTGGCCTTTTTCCTGGCCTTGCCATGGTTTGTCCTTTTGAATTACCTTGCCTTGCCTTTCTTTGCACTTTTGCCTGGCCTTGCTTTGCCCTTTTGCCTTGCCTTGCTTTGCCATTTTGCCTTTCCTTGAATTGCCCTTTTGCCTTACCTTGCCGTGACTTGCTATACCCTTTTTCCTTGCCTTGCCTTGTCATGCTTTGCCCTTTTGACTTGCTTTGCTTTGCCCTTTTGCCTTGCCTTTCCTTGTTTTGCCGTTTTCAATTTCCTTGCATTGCCTTACTTTCATCTTTGCCTTGCCTTGACGTGTCTTCCTTATCCTTTCGCCTTGCCTTGCTTTGCTTTCCCTTTTTGCCTTGCCTTACCTTGCCTTGCTTTGCCTCATTGCCTTGTCTTGCCTTGCCTTCCTTTCTCCTTTTGCCCTGATTTGCCTTGCCTTTCTTTTGCCCTTTTGCCTTGCCTTGTCTTGCCATGCTTTGCTCTTTTTCCTTGCCTTGCTTTGCCCTTTTGTCTTGCCTTGCCTTGCCTTGCTTTGCCATTTTCCCTTGCCTTGCTTTTCCCTTTTGCCTTGCCTTTCCTTGCTTTGGCCTTTTTCCTGGCCTTGCCATGGTTTGTCCTTTTGACTTACCTTGCCTTGCCTTTCTCTGCCCTTTTGCCTG
Organism: Columba livia; assembly: GCF_036013475.1. NCBI lineage: Eukaryota > Metazoa > Chordata > Aves > Columbiformes > Columbidae > Columba > Columba livia. The sequence goes on from NW_027043257.1 coordinate 106,635, forward strand.
GCCTTGCTTTGAGTTGCCCTTTTTCCTTGCCTTGCCATGCTTTGCCCTTTTGCCTTGCCTTGCTTTGCCATGTTGCCTTTCCTTGAATTGCCCTTTTGCCTTACCTTGCCTTGACTTGCTATACCCTTTTTCCTTGCCTTGCCTTTTCATGCTTTGCCCTTTTGACTTGCCTTTCTTTGCCCTTTTGCCTTGCTTTGCCTTGTTATGCTTTGCCCTTTTGCCTTGTCATGCTTTGCCCTTTTGACTTGCTTTGCTTTGCCCTTTTTGCCTTGCCTTTCCTTGTTTTGCCGTTTTGAATTGCCTTGCATTGCCTTACTTTCATCTTTGCCTTGCCTTGACGTGTCTTCCTTATCATTTTGCCTTGCCTTGCTTTGCTTTCCCCTTTTGCCTTGCCTTTCCTTGCCTTGCTTTACCCTTTTGCCTTCCTTTGCCTTGCCTTTCCATGCCTTCCTTTGACCCTTTGCCTTGCCTTGCTTTGACTCTGTGCCTTGACTTGCCTTGCCTTCCTTTCTCCTTTTGCCCTGATTTGCCTTGCCTTTCTTTTGACCTTTTGCCTTGCCTTGCCTTGCCATGCTTTGCTCTTTTTCCTTACCTTGCTTTGCCCTTTTGTCTTGCCTTACCTTGCCTTGCTTTGCCATTTTCCCTTGCCTTGCTTTCCCCTTTTGCCTTGCCTTTCCTTGCTTTGGCCTTTTTCCTGGCCTTGCCATTGTTTGTCCTTTTGACTTACCTTGCCTTGCCTTTCTTTGCACTTTTGCCCGGCCTTGCTTTGAGTTGCCCTTTTTCCTTGCCTTGCCATGCTTTGCCCTTTTGCCTTGCCTTGCTTTGCCCTTTTGCCTTGCTTTGCCTTGTTATGCTTTGCCCTTTTGCCTTGCCTTGCTTTACCATTTTGCCTTTCCTTGAATTGCCCTTTTTCCTTACCTTGCCTTGACTTGCTATAGCCTTTTTCCTTGCCTTGCCTTGTCATACTTTGCCATTTTGACTTGCTTTGCTTTGCCCTTTTGCCTTGCCTTGCTTTGCCATTTTGCCTTTCCTTGAATTGCCCTTTTGCCTTACCTTGCCTTGACTTGCTATACCCTTTTTCCTAGCCTTGCCTTGTCATGCTTTGCCCTTTTGACTTGCCTTGCTTTGCCCTTCTGCCTTGCTTTGCCTTGTTATGCTTTGCCCTTTTGCCTTGTCTTGCTTTGCCATTTTGCCTTTCCTTGCATTGCCCTTTTGCCTTACCTTGCCTTGTCATGCTTTGCCCTTTTGCCTTGCCTTGCCTTGTCATGCTTTGCCCTTTTGACTTGCTTTGCTTTGCCCTTTTGCCTTGCCTTTCCTTGTTTTGCCGTTTTGAATTGCCTTGCATTGCCTTGCTTTCATCTTTGCCTTGCCTTGACGTGTCTTCCTTATCCTTTTGCCTTGCCTTGCTTTGCTTTCTCCTTTTCCCTTGCCTTTCATAGCCTTGCTTTACCCTTTTGCCTTCCCTTGCCTTTGCCTTTCCATGCCTTGCTTTGCCCCTTTGCCTTACCTTGCCTTGCTATGCCCTTTTGCCTTACCTTGCTTTGTCTCTTTGCCTTGTCTTGCCTTGCCTTCCTTTCTCCTTTTGCCCTGATTTGCCTTGCCTTTCTTTTGACCTTTTGCCTTGCCTTGCCATGCTTTGCTCTTTTTCCTTGCCTTGCTTTGCCCTTTTGTCTTGCCTTGCCTTGCCTTGCTTTGCCATTTTCCCTTGCCTTGCTTTCCCCTTTTGCCTTGCCTTTCCTTGCTTTGGCCTTTTTCCTGGCCTTGCATTGAGTTGCCCTTTTTCCTTGCCTTGTCATGCTTTGCCCTTTTGCCTTGCCTTGCTTTGCCATTTTCTTTCCTTGAATTACCCTTTTGCCTTACCTTGCCTTGACTTGCTATACCCTTTTTCCTTGCCTTGCCTTGCCATGCTTTGCCCTTTTGCCTTGCCTTGCTTTGCCATTTTGTCTTTCCTTGAATTGCCCTTTTGCCTTACCTTGCCTTGACTTGCTATACCCTTTTTTCTTGCCTTGCCTTTTCATGCTTTGCCCTTTTGACTTGCCTTGCTTTGCCCTTTTGCCTTGCTTTGCCTTGTTATGCTTTGCCCTTTTGCCTTGTCTTGCTTTGCCATTTTGCCTTTCCTTGCATTGCCCTTTTGCCTTACCTTGCCTTGTCATGCTTTGCCCTTTTGCCTTGCCTTGCCTTGTCATACTTTGCCATTTTGACTTGCTTTGCTTTGCCCTTTTTGGCTTGCCTTGCTTTGCCATTTTGCCTTTCCTTGAATTGCCCTTTTGCCTTACCTTGCCTTGACTTGCTATACCCTTTTTCCTTGCCTTGCCTTGTCATGCTTTGCCCTTTTGTCTTTCCTTGCTTTGCCCTTTTGCCTTGTCTTGCTTTGCCCTTTTGCCTTGCTTTGCCTTGTTATGCTTTCCCTTTTGCCTTGTCTTGCTTTGCCATTTTGCTTTTCCTTGCATTGCCCTTTTGCCTTACCTTGCCTTGACATGCTTTACCCTTTTTCCTTGCCTTGCCTTTTCATGCTTTGCCCTTTTGCATTGCCTTGCCTTGTCATGCTTTGCCCTTTTAACTTGCTTTGCTTTGCCCTTTTGCCTTGCCTTTCCTTGTTTTGCCGTTTTCAATTTCCTTGCATTGCCTTACTTTCATCTTTGCCTTGCCTTGACGTGTCTTCCTTATCCTTTCGCCTTGCCTTGCTTTGCTTTCCCCTTTTGCCTTGCCTTACCTTGCCTTGCTTTGCCTCTTTGCCTTGTCTTGCCTTGCCTTCCTTTCTCCTTTTGCCCTGATTTGCCTTGCCTTTCTTTTGCCCTTTTGTCTTGCCTTGCCTTGCCTTGCTTTGCCATTTTCCCTTGCCTTGCTTTTCCCTTTTGCCTTGCCTTTCCTTGCTTTGGCATTTTTCCTGGCCTTGCCATGGTTTGTCCTTTTGACTTACCTTGCCTTGCCTTTCTTTGCACTTTTGCCTGGCCTTGCTTTGCCCTTTTGCCTTGCCTTGCTTTGCCATTTTGCCTTTCCTTGAATTGCCCTTTTGCCTTACCTTGCCTTGACTTGCTATACCCTTTTTCCTTGCCTTGCCTTGTCATGCTTTGTACTTTTGACTTGCCTTGCTTTGCCCTTTTGCCTTGCCTTGCTTTGCCCTTTTGCCTTGCTTTGCCTTGTTATGCTTTGCCCTTTTGCCTTGCCTTGCTTTGCCATTTTGCTTTCCTTGCATTGCCCTTTTGCCTTACTTTGCCTTGACTTGCTATACCCTTTTTCCTTGCCTTGCCTTGTCATACTTTGCCATTTTGACTTGCTTTGCTTTGCCCTTTTGCCTTGCCTTGCTTTGCCATTTTGCCTTTCCTTGAATTGCCCTTTTGCCTTACCTTGCCTTGACTTGCTATACCCTTTTGCCTTGCCTTGCCTTGTCATGCTTTGCCCTTTTGACTTGCTTTGCTTTGTCCTTTTGCCTTGCCTTGCTTTGCCATTTTGCCTTTCCTTGAATTGCCCTTTTGCCTTACCTTGCCTTGACTTGCTATACCCTTTTTCCTTGCCTTGCCTTGTCATGCTTTGCCCTTTTGACTTTCCTTGCTTTGCCCTTTTGCCTTGTCTTGCTTTGCCCTTTTGCCTTGCTTTGCCTTGTTATGCTTTCCCTTTTGCCTTGTCTTGCTTTGCCATTTTGCTTTTCCTTGCATTGCCCTTTTGCCTTACCTTGCCTTGACATGCTTTACCCTTTTTCCTTGCCTTGCCTTTTCATGCTTTGCCCTTTTGCATTGCCTTGCCTTGTCATGCTTTGCCCTTTTGACTTGCTTTGCTTTGCCCTTTTGCCTTGCCTTTCCTTGTTTTGCCGTTTTCAATTTCCTTGCATTGCCTTCCTTTCATCTTTGCCTTGCCTTGACGTGTCTTCCTTATCCTTTCGCCTTGCCTTGCTTTGCTTTCCCCTTTTGCCTTGCCTTACCTTGCCTTGCTTTGCCTCTTTGCCTTGTCTTGCCTTGCCTTCCTTACTCCTTTTGCCCTGATTTGCCTTGCCTTTCTTTTGCCCTTTTGTCTTGCCTTGCCTTGCCTTGCTTTGCCATTTTCTCTTGCCTTGCTTTTCCCTTTTGCCTTGCCTTTCCTTGCTTTGGCCTTTTTCCTGGCCTTGCATTGAGTTGCCCTTTTTCCTTGCCTTGTCATGCTTTGCCCTTTTGCCTTGCCTTGCTTTGCCATTTTGTCTTTCCTTGAATTGCCCTTTTGCCTTACCTTGCCTTGACTTGCTATACCCTTTTTCCTTGCCTTGCCTTTTCATGCTTTGCCCTTTTGCCTTGCCTTGCTTTGCCATTTTGCCTTTCCTTGATTTGCCCTTTTGCCTTACCTTGCCTTGACTTTCTATACCCTTTTTCCTTGCCTTGCCTTGTCATGCTTTGCCCTTTTGACTTGCCTTGCTTTGCCCTTTTGCCTTACCTTGCCTTGTCATGCTTTGCCCTTTTGCCTTGTCTTGCTTTGCCATTTTGCCTTTCCTTGCATTGCCCTTTTGCCTTACCTTGCCTTGTCATGCTTTGCCCTTTTGCCTTGCCTTGCCTTGTCATGCTTTGCCCTTTTGCCTTGCCTTTCCTTGTTTTGCCGTTTTGAATTGCCTTGCATTGCCTTGCTTTCATCTTTGCCTTGCCTTGACGTGTCTTCCTTATCCTTTTGCCTTGCCTTGCTTTGCTTTCTCCTTTTCCCTTGCCTTTCCTTGCCTTGCTTTACCCTTTTGCCTTCCCTTGCCTTTCCCTTTCCATGCCTTGCTTTGCCCCTTTGCCTTACCTTGCCTTCCTATGCTCTTTTGACTTGCCTTGCTTTGTCTCTTTGCCTTGTCTTGCCTTGCCTTCCTTTCTCCTTTTGCCCTGATTTGCCTTGCCTTTATTTTGACCTTTTGCCTTGTCTTGCCATGCTTTGCTCTTTTTCCTTGCCTTGCTTTGCCCTTTTGTCTTGCCTTGCCTTGCCATGCTTTGCCATTTTCCCTTGCCTTGCTTTCCCCTTTTGCCTTGCCTTTCCTTGCTTTGGCCTTTTTCCTGGCCTTGCCATGGTTTGTCCTTTTGAATTACCTTGCCTTGCCTTTCTTTGCACTTTTGCCTGGCCTTGCTTTGCCCTTTTGCCTTGCCTTGCTTTGCCATTTTGCCTTTCCTTGAATTGCCCTTTTGCCTTACCTTGCCTTGACTTGCTATACCCTTTTTCCTTGCCTTGCCTTGTCATGCTTTGCCCTTTTGACTTTCCTTGCTTTGCCCTTTTGCCTTGCCTTGCTTTGCCCTTCTGCCTTGCTTTGCCTTGTTATGCTTTCCCTTTTGCCTTGTCTTGCTTTGCCATTTTGCTTTTCCTTGCATTGCCCTTTTGCCTTACCTTGCCTTGACATGCTTTACCCTTTTGCCTTGCCTTGCCTTTTCATGCTTTGCCCTTTTGCATTGCCTTGCCTTGTCATGCTTTGCCCTTTTGACTTGCTTTGCTTTGCCCTTTTGCCTTGCCTTTCCTTGTTTTGCCGTTTTGAATTGCCTTGCATTGCCTTGCTTTCATCTTTGCCTTGCCTTGACGTGTCTTCCTTATCCTTTTGCCTTGCCTTGCTTTGCTTTCTCCTTTTCCCTTGCCTTTCATTGCCTTGCTTTACCCTTTTGCCTTCCCTTGCCTTTGCCTTTCCATGCCTTGCTTTGCCCCTTTGCCTTACCTTGCCTTGCTATGCCCTTTTGCCTTACCTTGCCTTGTCATGCTTTGCCCTTTTGCCTTGCCTTGCCTTGTCATGCTTTGCCCTTTTGCCTTGCCTTTCCTTGTTTTGCCGTTTTGAATTGCCTTGCATTGCCTTGCTTTCATCTTTGCCTTGCCTTGACGTGTCTTCCTTATCCTTTTGCCTTGCCTTGCTTTGCTTTCTCCTTTTCCCTTGCCTTTCCTTGCCTTGCTTTACCCTTTTGCCTTCCCTTGCCTTTCCCTTTCCATGCCTTGCTTTGCCCCTTTGCCTTACCTTGCCTTCCTATGCTCTTTTGACTTGCCTTGCTTTGTCTCTTTGCCTTGTCTTGCCTTGCCTTCCTTTCTCCTTTTGCCCTGATTTGCCTTGCCTTTATTTTGACCTTTTGCCTTGTCTTGCCATGCTTTGCTCTTTTTCCTTGCCTTGCTTTGCCCTTTTGTCTTGCCTTGCCTTGCCATGCTTTGCCATTTTCCCTTGCCTTGCTTTCCCCTTTTGCCTTGCCTTTCCTTGCTTTGGCCTTTTTCCTGGCCTTGCCATGGTTTGTCCTTTTGACTTACCTTGCCTTGCCTTTCTTTGCACTTTTGCCTGGCCTTGCTTTGCCCTTTTGCCTTGCTTTGCCTTGTTATGCTTTGCCCTTTTGCCTTGCCTTGCTTTGCCATTTTGCCTTTCCTTGAATTGCCCTTTTGCCTTACTTTGCCTTGACTTGCTATACCCTTTTTCCTTGCCTTGCCTTGTCATACTTTGCCATTTTGACTTGCTTTGCTTTGCCCTTTTGCCTTGCCTTGCTTTGCCATTTTGCCTTTCCTTGAATTGCCCTTTTGCCTTACCTTGCCTTGACTTGCTATACCCTTTTGCCTTGCCTTGCCTTGTCATGCTTTGCCCTTTTGACTTGCTTTGCTTTGTCCTTTTGCCTTGCCTTGCTTTGCCATTTTGCCTTTCCTTGAATTGCCCTTTTGCCTTACCTTGCCTTGACTTGCTATACCCATTTTCCTTGCCTTGCCTTGTCATGCTTTGCCCTTTTGACTTTCCTTGCTTTGCCCTTTTGCCTTGTCTTGCTTTGCCCTTTTGCCTTGCTTTGCCTTGTTATGCTTTCCCTTTTGCCTTGTCTTGCTTTGCCATTTTGCTTTTCCTTGCATTGCCCTTTTGCCTTACCTTGCCTTGACATGCTTTACCCTTTTTCCTTGCCTTGCCTTTTCATGCTTTGCCCTTTTGCATTGCCTTGCCTTGTCATGCTTTGCCCTTTTGACTTGCTTTGCTTTGCCCTTTTGCCTTGCCTTTCCTTGTTTTGCCGTTTTCAATTTCCTTGCATTGCCTTCCTTTCATCTTTGCCTTGCCTTGACGTGTCTTCCTTATCCTTTCGCCTTGCCTTGCTTTGCTTTCCCCTTTTGCCTTGCCTTACCTTGCCTTGCTTTGCCTCTTTGCCTTGTCTTGCCTTGCCTTCCTTACTCCTTTTGCCCTGATTTGCCTTGCCTTTCTTTTGCCCTTTTGTCTTGCCTTGCCTTGCCTTGCTTTGCCATTTTCTCTTGCCTTGCTTTTCCCTTTTGCCTTGCCTTTCCTTGCTTTGGCCTTTTTCCTGGCCTTGCATTGAGTTGCCCTTTTTCCTTGCCTTGTCATGCTTTGCCCTTTTGCCTTGCCTTGCTTTGCCATTTTGTCTTTCCTTGAATTGCCCTTTTGCCTTACCTTGCCTTGACTTGCTATACCCTTTTTCCTTGCCTTGCCTTTTCATGCTTTGCCCTTTTGCCTTGCCTTGCTTTGCCATTTTGCCTTTCCTTGATTTGCCCTTTTGCCTTACCTTGCCTTGACTTTCTATACCCTTTTTCCTTGCCTTGCCTTGTCATGCTTTGCCCTTTTGACTTGCCTTGCTTTGCCCTTTTGCCTTACCTTGCCTTGTCATGCTTTGCCCTTTTGCCTTGTCTTGCTTTGCCATTTTGCCTTTCCTTGCATTGCCCTTTTGCCTTACCTTGCCTTGTCATGCTTTGCCCTTTTGCCTTGCCTTGCCTTGTCATGCTTTGCCCTTTTGCCTTGCCTTTCCTTGTTTTGCCGTTTTGAATTGCCTTGCATTGCCTTGCTTTCATCTTTGCCTTGCCTTGACGTGTCTTCCTTATCCTTTTGCCTTGCCTTGCTTTGCTTTCTCCTTTTCCCTTGCCTTTCCTTGCCTTGCTTTACCCTTTTGCCTTCCCTTGCCTTTCCCTTTCCATGCCTTGCTTTGCCCCTTTGCCTTACCTTGCCTTCCTATGCTCTTTTGACTTGCCTTGCTTTGTCTCTTTGCCTTGTCTTGCCTTGCCTTCCTTTCTCCTTTTGCCCTGATTTGCCTTGCCTTTATTTTGACCTTTTGCCTTGTCTTGCCATGCTTTGCTCTTTTTCCTTGCCTTGCTTTGCCCTTTTGTCTTGCCTTGCCTTGCCATGCTTTGCCATTTTCCCTTGCCTTGCTTTCCCCTTTTGCCTTGCCTTTCCTTGCTTTGGCCTTTTTCCTGGCCTTGCCATGGTTTGTCCTTTTGAATTACCTTGCCTTGCCTTTCTTTGCACTTTTGCCTGGCCTTGCTTTGCCCTTTTGCCTTGCCTTGCTTTGCCATTTTGCCTTTCCTTGAATTGCCCTTTTGCCTTACCTTGCCTTGACTTGCTATACCCTTTTTCCTTGCCTTGCCTTGTCATGCTTTGCCCTTTTGACTTTCCTTGCTTTGCCCTTTTGCCTTGCCTTGCTTTGCCCTTCTGCCTTGCTTTGCCTTGTTATGCTTTCCCTTTTGCCTTGTCTTGCTTTGCCATTTTGCTTTTCCTTGCATTGCCCTTTTGCCTTACCTTGCCTTGACATGCTTTACCCTTTTTCCTTGCCTTGCCTTTCTTGCTTTGCCCTTTTGCATTGCCTTGCCTTGTCATGCTTTACCCTTTTGCCTTGCCTTGCCTTTTCATGCTTTGCCCTTTTGCATTGCCTTGCCTTGTCATGCTTTGCCCTTTTGACTTGCTTTGCATTGCCCTTTTGCCTTGCCTTTCCTTGTTTTGCCGTTTTCAATTTCCTTGCATTGCCTTACTTTCATCTTTGCCTTGCCTTGACGTGTCTTCCTTATCCTTTCGCCTTGCCTTGCTTTGCTTTCCCCTTTTGCCTTGCCTTACCTTGCCTTGCTTTGCCTCATTGCCTTGTCTTGCCTTGCCTTCCTTTCTCCTTTTGCCCTGATTTGCCTTGCCTTTCTTTTGACATTTTGCCTTGCCTTGTCTTGCCATGCTTTGCTCTTTTTCCTTGCCTTGCTTTGCCCTTTTGTCTTGCCTTGCCTTGCCTTGCTTTGCCATTTTCCCTTGCCTTGCTTTTCCCTTTTGCCTTGCCTTTCCTTGCTTTGGCCTTTTTCCTGGCCTTGCCATGGTTTGTCCTTTTGACTTACCTTGCCTTGCCTTTCTTTGCCCTTTTGCCTGGCTTTGCATTGAGTTGCCCTTTTTCCTTGCCTTGCCATGCTTTGCCCTTTTGCCTTGCCTTGCTTTGCCATGTTGCCTTTCCTTGAATTGCCCTTTTGCCTTACCTTGCCTTGACTTGCTATACCCTTTTTCCTTGCCTTGCCTTTTCATGCTTTGCCCTTTTGACTTGCCTTTCTTTGCCCTTTTGCCTTGCTTTGCCTTGTTATGCTTTGCCCTTTTGCCTTGTCATGCTTTGCCATTTTCCCTTGCCTTGCTTTCCCCTTTTGCCTTGCCTTTCCTTGCTTTGGCCTTTTTCCTGGCCTTGCCATGGTTTGTCCTTTTGACTTACCTTGCCTTGCCTTTCTTTGCACTTTTGCCCGGCCTTGCATTGAGTTGCCCTTTTTCCTTGCCTTGCCATGCTTTGCCCTTTTGCCTTGCCTTGCTTTGCCCTTTTGCCTTGCTTTGCCTTGTTATGCTTTGCCCTTTTGCCTTGCCTTGCTTTACCATTTTGCCTTTCCTTGAATTGCCCTTTTTCCTTACCTTGCCTTGACTTGCTATAGCCTTTTTCCTTGCCTTGCCTTGTCATACTTTGCCATTTTGACTTGCTTTGCTTTGCCCTTTTGCCTTGCCTTGCTTTGCCATTTTGCCTTTCCTTGAATTGCCCTTTTGCCTTACCTTGCCTTGACTTGCTATACCCTTTTTCCTAGCCTTGCCTTGTCATGCTTTGCCCTTTTGACTTGCCTTGCTTTGCCCTTTTGCCTTGCTTTGCCTTGTTATGCTTTGCCCTTTTGCCTTGTCTTGCTTTGCCATTTTGCCTTTCCTTGCATTGCCCTTTTGCCTTACCTTGCCTTGTCATGCTTTGCCCTTTTGCCTTGCCTTGCCTTGTCATGCTTTGCCCTTTTGACTTGCTTTGCTTTGCCCTTTTGCCTTGCCTTTCCTTGTTTTGCCGTTTTGAATTGCCTTGCATTGCCTTGCTTTCATCTTTGCCTTGCCTTGACGTGTCTTCCTTATCCTTTTGCCTTGCCTTGCTTTGCTTTCTCCTTTTCCCTTGCCTTTCATTGCCTTGCTTTACCCTTTTGCCTTCCCTTGCCTTTGCCTTTCCATGCCTTGCTTTGCCCCTTTGCCTTACCTTGCCTTGCTATGCCCTTTTGCCTTACCTTGCTTAGTCTCTTTGCCTTGTCTTGCCTTGCCTTCCTTTCTCCTTTTGCCCTGATTTGCCTTGCCTTTCTTTTGACCTTTTGCCTTGCCTTGCCATGCTTTGCTCTTTTTCCTTGCCTTGCTTTGCCCTTTTGTCTTGCCTTGCCTTGCCTTGCTTTGCCATTTTCCCTTGCCTTGCTTTCCCCTTTTGCCTTGCCTTTCCTTGCTTTGGCCTTTTTCCTGGCCTTGCCATGGTTTGTCCTTTTGACTTACCTTGCCTTGCCTTTCTTTGCCCTTTTGACTTGCCTTGCTTTGCCCTTTTGCCTTGCCTTGCTTTGCCCTTTTGCCTTGCTTTGCCTTGTTATGCTTTGCCCTTTTGCCTTGCCTTGCTTTGCCATTTTGCCTTTCCTTGAATTGCCCTTTTGCCTTACCTTGCCTTGACTTGCTATACCCTTTTGCCTTGCCTTGCCTTGTCATGCTTTGCCCTTTTGACTTGCTTTGCTTTGTCCTTTTGCCTTGCTTGCTTTGCCATTTTGCCTTTCCTTGAATTGCCCTTTTGCCTTACCTTGCCTTGACTTGCTATACCCTTTTTCCTTGCCTTGCCTTGTCATGCTTTGCCCTTTTGACTTTCCTTGCTTTGCCCTTTTGCCTTGTCTTGCTTTGCCCTTTTGCCTTGCTTTGCCTTGTTATGCTTTCCCTTTTGCCTTGTCTTGCTTTGCCATTTTGCTTTTCCTTGCATTGCCCTTTTGCCTTACCTTGCCTTGACATGCTTTACCCTTTTTCCTTGCCTTGCCTTTTCATGCTTTGCCCTTTTGCATTGCCTTGCCTTGTCATGCTTTGCCCTTTTGACTTGCTTTGCTTTGCCCTTTTGCCTTGCCTTTCCTTGTTTTGCCGTTTTCAATTTCCTTGCATTGCCTTCCTTTCATCTTTGCCTTGGCTTGACGTGTCTTCCTTATCCTTTCGCCTTGCCTTGCTTTGCTTTCCCCTTTTGCCTTGCCTTACCTTGCCTTGCTTTGCCTCTTTGCCTTGTCTTGCCTTGCCTTCCTTACTCCTTTTGCCCTGATTTGCCTTGCCTTTCTTTTGCCCTTTTGTCTTGCCTTGCCTTGCCTTGCTTTGCCATTTTCTCTTGCCTTGCTTTTCCCTTTTGCCTTGCCTTTCCTTGCTTTGGCCTTTTTCCTGGCCTTGCATTGAGTTGCCCTTTTTCCTTGCCTTGTCATGCTTTGCCCTTTTGCCTTGCCTTGCTTTGCCATTTTGTCTTTCCTTGAATTGCCCTTTTGCCTTACCTTGCCTTGACTTGCTATACCCTTTTTCCTTGCCTTGCCTTTTCATGCTTTGCCCTTTTGCCTTGCCTTGCTTTGCCATTTTGCCTTTCCTTGATTTGCCCTTTTGCCTTACCTTGCCTTGACTTTCTATACCCTTTTTCCTTGCCTTGCCTTGTCTTGCTTTGCCCTTTTGACTTGCCTTGCTTTGCCCTTTTGCCTTACCTTGCCTTGTCATGCTTTGCCCTTTTGCCTTGTCTTGCTTTGCCATTTTGCCTTTCCTTGCATTGCCCTTTTGCCTTACCTTGCCTTGTCATGCTTTGCCCTTTTGCCTTGCCTTGCCTTGTCATGCTTTGCCCTTTTGCCTTGCCTTTCCTTGTTTTGCCGTTTTGAATTGCCTTGCATTGCCTTGCTTTCATCTTTGCCTTGCCTTGACGTGTCTTCCTTATCCTTTTGCCTTGCCTTGCTTTGCTTTCCCCTTTTGCCTTGCCTTTCCTTGCTTTGGCCTTTTTCCTGGCCTTGCCATGGTTTGTCCTTTTGAATTACCTTGCCTTGCCTTTCTTTGCACTTTTGCCTGGCCTTGCTTTGCCCTTTTGCCTTGCCTTGCTTTGCCATTTTGCCTTTCCTTGAATTGCCCTTTTGCCTTACCTTGCCGTGACTTGCTATACCCTTTTTCCTTGCCTTGCCTTGTCATGCTTTGCCCTTTTGACTTGCTTTGCTTTGCCCTTTTGCCTTGCCTTTCCTTGTTTTGCCGTTTTCAATTTCCTTGCATTGCCTTACTTTCATCTTTGCCTTGCCTTGACGTGTCTTCCTTATCCTTTCGCCTTGCCTTGCTTTGCTTTCCCTTTTTGCCTTGCCTTACCTTGCCTTGCTTTGCCTCATTGCCTTGTCTTGCCTTGCCTTCCTTTCTCCTTTTGCCCTGATTTGCCTTGCCTTTCTTTTGCCCTTTTGCCTTGCCTTGTCTTGCCATGCTTTGCTCTTTTTCCTTGCCTTGCTTTGCCCTTTTGTCTTGCCTTGCCTTGCCTTGCTTTGCCATTTTCCCTTGCCTTGCTTTTCCCTTTTGCCTTGCCTTTCCTTGCTTTGGCCTTTTTCCTGGCCTTGCCATGGTTTGTCCTTTTGACTTACCTTGCCTTGCCTTTCTTTGCCCTTTTCCCTGGCCTTGCATTGAGTTGCCCTTTTTCCTTGCCTTGCCATGCTTTGCCCTTTTGCCTTGCCTTGCTTTGCCATTTTGTCTTTCCTTGAATTGCCCTTTTGCCTTACCTTGCCTTGACTTGCTATACCCTTTTTCCTTGCCTTGCCTTTTCATGCTTTGCCCTTTTGCCTTGCCTTGCTTTGCCATTTTGCCTTTCCTTGATTTGCCCTTTTGCCTTACCTTGCCTTGACTTTCTATACCCTTTTTCCTTGCCTTGCCTTGTCTTGCTTTGCCCTTTTGACTTGCCTTGCTTTGCCCTTTTGCCTTACCTTGCCTTGTCATGCTTTGCCCTTTTGCCTTGTCTTGCTTTGCCATTTTGCCTTTCCTTGCATTGCCCTTTTGCCTTACCTTGCCTTGTCATGCTTTGCCCTTTTGCCTTGCCTTGCCTTGTCATGCTTTGCCCTTTTGCCTTGCCTTTCCTTGTTTTGCCGTTTTGAATTGCCTTGCATTGCCTTGCTTTCATCTTTGCCTTGCCTTGACGTGTCTTCCTTATCCTTTTGCCTTGCCTTGCTTTGCTTTCCCCTTTTGCCTTGCCTTTCCTTGCTTTGGCCTTTTTCCTGGCCTTGCCATGGTTTGTCCTTTTGACTTACCTTGCCTTGCCTTTCTTTGCCCTTTTGACTTGCCTTGCTTTGCCCTTTTGCCTTGCCTTGCTTTGCCCTTTTGCCTTGCTTTGCCTTGTTATGCTTTGCCCTTTTGCCTTGCCTTGCTTTGCCATTTTGCCTTTCCTTGAATTGCCCTTTTGCCTTACCTTGCCTTGACTTGCTATACCCTTTTGCCTTGCCTTGCCTTGTCATGCTTTGCCCTTTTGACTTGCTTTGCTTTGTCCTTTTGCCTTGCTTGCTTTGCCATTTTGCCTTTCCTTGAATTGCCCTTTTGCCTTACCTTGCCTTGACTTGCTATACCCTTTTTCCTTGCCTTGCCTTGTCATGCTTTGCCCTTTTGACTTTCCTTGCTTTGCCCTTTTGCCTTGTCTTGCTTTGCCCTTTTGCCTTGCTTTGCCTTGTTATGCTTTCCCTTTTGCCTTGTCTTGCTTTGCCATTTTGCTTTTCCTTGCATTGCCCTTTTGCCTTACCTTGCCTTGACATGCTTTACCCTTTTTCCTTGCCTTGCCTTTTCATGCTTTGCCCTTTTGCATTGCCTTGCCTTGTCATGCTTTGCCCTTTTGACTTGCTTTGCTTTGCCCTTTTGCCTTGCCTTTCCTTGTTTTGCCGTTTTCAATTTCCTTGCATTGCCTTCCTTTCATCTTTGCCTTGGCTTGACGTGTCTTCCTTATCCTTTCGCCTTGCCTTGCTTTGCTTTCCCCTTTTGCCTTGCCTTACCTTGCCTTGCTTTGCCTCTTTGCCTTGTCTTGCCTTGCCTTCCTTACTCCTTTTGCCCTGATTTGCCTTGCCTTTCTTTTGCCCTTTTGTCTTGCCTTGCCTTGCCTTGCTTTGCCATTTTCTCTTGCCTTGCTTTTCCCTTTTGCCTTGCCTTTCCTTGCTTTGGCCTTTTTCCTGGCCTTGCATTGAGTTGCCCTTTTTCCTTGCCTTGTCATGCTTTGCCCTTTTGCCTTGCCTTGCTTTGCCATTTTGTCTTTCCTTGAATTGCCCTTTTGCCTTACCTTGCCTTGACTTGCTATACCCTTTTTCCTTGCCTTGCCTTTTCATGCTTTGCCCTTTTGCCTTGCCTTGCTTTGCCATTTTGCCTTTCCTTGATTTGCCCTTTTGCCTTACCTTGCCTTGACTTTCTATACCCTTTTTCCTTGCCTTGCCTTGTCTTGCTTTGCCCTTTTGACTTGCCTTGCTTTGCCCTTTTGCCTTACCTTGCCTTGTCATGCTTTGCCCTTTTGCCTTGTCTTGCTTTGCCATTTTGCCTTTCCTTGCATTGCCCTTTTGCCTTACCTTGCCTTGTCATGCTTTGCCCTTTTGCCTTGCCTTGCCTTGTCATGCTTTGCCCTTTTGCCTTGCCTTTCCTTGTTTTGCCGTTTTGAATTGCCTTGCATTGCCTTGCTTTCATCTTTGCCTTGCCTTGACGTGTCTTCCTTATCCTTTTGCCTTGCCTTGCTTTGCTTTCCCCTTTTGCCTTGCCTTTCCTTGCTTTGGCCTTTTTCCTGGCCTTGCCATGGTTTGTCCTTTTGAATTACCTTGCCTTGCCTTTCTTTGCACTTTTGCCTGGCCTTGCTTTGCCCTTTTGCCTTGCCTTGCTTTGCCATTTTGCCTTTCCTTGAATTGCCCTTTTGCCTTACCTTGCCGTGACTTGCTATACCCTTTTTCCTTGCCTTGCCTTGTCATGCTTTGCCCTTTTGACTTGCTTTGCTTTGCCCTTTTGCCTTGCCTTTCCTTGTTTTGCCGTTTTCAATTTCCTTGCATTGCCTTACTTTCATCTTTGCCTTGCCTTGACGTGTCTTCCTTATCCTTTCGCCTTGCCTTGCTTTGCTTTCCCTTTTTGCCTTGCCTTACCTTGCCTTGCTTTGCCTCATTGCCTTGTCTTGCCTTGCCTTCCTTTCTCCTTTTGCCCTGATTTGCCTTGCCTTTCTTTTGCCCTTTTGCCTTGCCTTGTCTTGCCATGCTTTGCTCTTTTTCCTTGCCTTGCTTTGCCCTTTTGTCTTGCCTTGCCTTGCCTTGCTTTGCCATTTTCCCTTGCCTTGCTTTTCCCTTTTGCCTTGCCTTTCCTTGCTTTGGCCTTTTTCCTGGCCTTGCCATGGTTTGTCCTTTTGACTTACCTTGCCTTGCCTTTCTTTGCCCTTTTCCCTGGCCTTGCATTGAGTTGCCCTTTTTCCTTGCCTTGCCATGCTTTGCCCTTTTGCCTTGCCTTGCTTTGCCATTTTGTCTTTCCTTGAATTGCCCTTTTGCCTTACCTTGCCTTGACTTGCTATACCCTTTTTCCTTGCCTTGCCTTTTCATGCTTTGCCCTTTTGCCTTGCCTTGCTTTGCCATTTTGCCTTTCCTTGATTTGCCCTTTTGCCTTACCTTGCCTTGACTTTCTATACCCTTTTTCCTTGCCTTGCCTTGTCTTGCTTTGCCCTTTTGACTTGCCTTGCTTTGCCCTTTTGCCTTACCTTGCCTTGTCATGCTTTGCCCTTTTGCCTTGTCTTGCTTTGCCATTTTGCCTTTCCTTGCATTGCCCTTTTGCCTTACCTTGCCTTGTCATGCTTTGCCCTTTTGCCTTGCCTTGCCTTGTCATGCTTTGCCCTTTTGCCTTGCCTTTCCTTGTTTTGCCGTTTTGAATTGCCTTGCATTGCCTTGCTTTCATCTTTGCCTTGCCTTGACGTGTCTTCCTTATCCTTTTGCCTTGCCTTGCTTTGCTTTCCCCTTTTGCCTTGCCTTTCCTTGCTTTGGCCTTTTTCCTGGCCTTGCCATGGTTTGTCCTTTTGACTTACCTTGCCTTGCCTTTCTTTGCCCTTTTCCCTGGCCTTGCATTGAGTTGCCCTTTTTCCTTGCCTTGCCATGCTTTGCCCTTTTGCCTTGCCTTGCTTTGCCATTTTGTCTTTCCTTGAATTGCCCTTTTGCCTTACCTTGCCTTGACTTGCTATACCCTTTTTCCTTGCCTTGCCTTTTCATGCTTTGCCCTTTTGCCTTGCCTTGCTTTGCCATTTTGCCTTTCCTTGATTTGCCCTTTTGCCTTACCTTGCCTTGACTTTCTATACCCTTTTTCCTTGCCTTGCCTTGTCTTGCTTTGCCCTTTTGACTTGCCTTGCTTTGCCCTTTTGCCTTACCTTGCCTTGTCATGCTTTGCCCTTTTGCCTTGTCTTGCTTTGCCATTTTGCCTTTCCTTGCATTGCCCTTTTGCCTTACCTTGCCTTGTCATGCTTTGCCCTTTTGCCTTGCCTTGCCTTGTCATGCTTTGCCCTTTTGCCTTGCCTTTCCTTGTTTTGCCGTTTTGAATTGCCTTGCATTGCCTTGCTTTCATCTTTGCCTTGCCTTGACGTGTCTTCCTTATCCTTTTGCCTTGCCTTGCTTTGCTTTCCCCTTTTGCCTTGCCTTTCCTTGCTTTGGCCTTTTTCCTGGCCTTGCCATGGTTTGTCCTTTTGAATTACCTTGCCTTGCCTTTCTTTGCACTTTTGCCTGGCCTTGCTTTGCCCTTTTGCCTTGCCTTGCTTTGCCATTTTGCCTTTCCTTGAATTGCCCTTTTGCCTTACCTTGCCGTGACTTGCTATACCCTTTTTCCTTGCCTTGCCTTGTCATGCTTTGCCCTTTTGACTTGCTTTGCTTTGCCCTTTTGCCTTGCCTTTCCTTGTTTTGCCGTTTTCAATTTCCTTGCATTGCCTTACTTTCATCTTTGCCTTGCCTTGACGTGTCTTCCTTATCCTTTCGCCTTGCCTTGCTTTGCTTTCCCCTTTTGCCTTGCCTTACCTTGCCTTGCTTTGCCTCATTGCCTTGTCTTGCCTTGCCTTCCTTTCTCCTTTTGCCCTGATTTGCCTTGCCTTTCTTTTGCCCTTTTGCCTTGCCTTGTCTTGCCATGCTTTGCTCTTTTTCCTTGCCTTGCTTTGCCCTTTTGTCTTGCCTTGCCTTGCCTTGCTTTGCCATTTTCCCTTGCCTTGCTTTTCCCTTTTGCCTTGCCTTTCCTTGCTTTGGCCTTTTTCCTGGCCTTGCCATGGTTTGTCCTTTTGACTTACCTTGCCTTGCCTTTCTTTGCCCTTTTGCCTGGCCTTGCTTTGAGTTGCCCTTTTTCCTTGCCTTGCCATGCTTTGCCCTTTTGCCTTGCCTTGCTTTGCCCTTTTGCCTTGCTTTGCCTTGTTATGCTTTGCCCTTTTGCCTTGCCTTGCTTTGCCATTTTGCTTTCCTTGCATTGCCCTTTTGCCTTACTTTGCCTTGACTTGCTATACCCTTTTTCCTTGCCTTGCCTTGTCATACTTTGCCATTTTGACTTGCTTTGCTTTGCCCTTTTGCCTTGCCTTGCTTTGCCATTTTGCCTTTCCTTGAATTGCCCTTTTGCCTTACCTTGCCTTGACTTGCTATACCCTTTTGCCTTGCCTTGCCTTGTCATGCTTTGCCCTTTTGACTTGCTTTGCTTTGTCCTTTTGCCTTGCCTTGCTTTGCCATTTTGCCTTTCCTTGAATTGCCCTTTTGCCTTACCTTGCCTTGACTTGCTATACCCTTTTTCCTTGCCTTGCCTTGTCATGCTTTGCCCTTTTGACTTTCCTTGCTTTGCCCTTTTGCCTTGTCTTGCTTTGCCCTTTTGCCTTGCTTTGCCTTGTTATGCTTTCCCTTTTGCCTTGTCTTGCTTTGCCATTTTGCTTTTCCTTGCATTGCCCTTTTGCCTTACCTTGCCTTGACATGCTTTACCCTTTTTCCTTGCCTTGCCTTTTCATGCTTTGCCCTTTTGCATTGCCTTGCCTTGTCATGCTTTGCCCTTTTGACTTGCTTTGCTTTGCCCTTTTGCCTTGCCTTTCCTTGTTTTGCCGTTTTCAATTTCCTTGCATTGCCTTCCTTTCATCTTTGCCTTGCCTTGATGTGTCTTCCTTATCCTTTCGCCTTGCCTTGCTTTGCTTTCCCCTTTTGCCTTGCCTTACCTTGCCTTGCTTTGCCTCTTTGCCTTGTCTTGCCTTGCCTTCCTTACTCCTTTTGCCCTGATTTGCCTTGCCTTTCTTTTGCCCTTTTGTCTTGCCTTGCCTTGCCTTGCTTTGCCATTTTCTCTTGCCTTGCTTTTCCCTTTTGCCTTGCCTTTCCTTGCTTTGGCCTTTTTCCTGGCCTTGCATTGAGTTGCCCTTTTTCCTTGCCTTGTCATGCTTTGCCCTTTTGCCTTGCCTTGCTTTGCCATTTTGTCTTTCCTTGAATTGCCCTTTTGCCTTACCTTGCCTTGACTTGCTATACCCTTTTTCCTTGCCTTGCCTTTTCATGCTTTGCCCTTTTGCCTTGCCTTGCTTTGCCATTTTGCCTTTCCTTGATTTGCCCTTTTGCCTTACCTTGCCTTGACTTTCTATACCCTTTTTCCTTGCCTTGCCTTGTCATGCTTTGCCCTTTTGACTTGCCTTGCTTTGCCCTTTTGCCTTACCTTGCCTTGTCATGCTTTGCCCTTTTGCCTTGTCTTGCTTTGCCATTTTGCCTTTCCTTGCATTGCCCTTTTGCCTTACCTTGCCTTGTCATGCTTTGCCCTTTTGCCTTGCCTTGCCTTGTCATGCTTTGCCCTTTTGCCTTGCCTTTCCTTGTTTTGCCGTTTTGAATTGCCTTGCATTGCCTTGCTTTCATCTTTGCCTTGCCTTGACGTGTCTTCCTTATCCTTTTGCCTTGCCTTGCTTTGCTTTCTCCTTTTCCCTTGCCTTTCCTTGCCTTGCTTTACCCTTTTGCCTTCCCTTGCCTTTCCCTTTCCATGCCTTGCTTTGCCCCTTTGCCTTACCTTGCCTTCCTATGCTCTTTTGACTTGCCTTGCTTTGTCTCTTTGCCTTGTCTTGCCTTGCCTTCCTTTCTCCTTTTGCCCTGATTTGCCTTGCCTTTATTTTGACCTTTTGCCTTGTCTTGCCATGCTTTGCTCTTTTTCCTTGCCTTGCTTTGCCCTTTTGTCTTGCCTTGCCTTGCCATGCTTTGCCATTTTCCCTTGCCTTGCTTTCCCCTTTTGCCTTGCCTTTCCTTGCTTTGGCCTTTTTCCTGGCCTTGCCATGGTTTGTCCTTTTGAATTACCTTGCCTTGCCTTTCTTTGCACTTTTGCCTGGCCTTGCTTTGCCCTTTTGCCTTGCCTTGCTTTGCCATTTTGCCTTTCCTTGAATTGCCCTTTTGCCTTACCTTGCCTTGACTTGCTATACCCTTTTTCCTTGCCTTGCCTTGTCATGCTTTGCCCTTTTGACTTTCCTTGCTTTGCCCTTTTGCCTTGCCTTGCTTTGCCCTTCTGCCTTGCTTTGCCTTGTTATGCTTTCCCTTTTGCCTTGTCTTGCTTTGCCATTTTGCTTTTCCTTGCATTGCCCTTTTGCCTTACCTTGCCTTGACATGCTTTACCCTTTTGCCTTGCCTTGCCTTTTAATGCTTTGCCCTTTTGCATTGCCTTGCCTTGTCATGCTTTGCCCTTTTGACTTGCTTTGCTTTGCCCTTTTGCCTTGCCTTTCCTTGTTTTGCCGTTTTGAATTGCCTTGCATTGCCTTGCTTTCATCTTTGCCTTGCCTTGACGTGTCTTCCTTATCCTTTTGCCTTGCCTTGCTTTGCTTTCTCCTTTTCCCTTGCCTTTCATTGCCTTGCTTTACCCTTTTGCCTTCCCTTGCCTTTGCCTTTCCATGCCTTGCTTTGCCCCTTTGCCTTACCTTGCCTTGCTATGCCCTTTTGCCTTACCTTGCCTTGTCATGCTTTGCCCTTTTGCCTTGCCTTGCCTTGTCATGCTTTGCCCTTTTGCCTTGCCTTTCCTTGTTTTGCCGTTTTGAATTGCCTTGCATTGCCTTGCTTTCATCTTTGCCTTGCCTTGACGTGTCTTCCTTATCCTTTTGCCTTGCCTTGCTTTGCTTTCTCCTTTTCCCTTGCCTTTCCTTGCCTTGCTTTACCCTTTTGCCTTCCCTTGCCTTTCCCTTTCCATGCCTTGCTTTGCCCCTTTGCCTTACCTTGCCTTCCTATGCTCTTTTGACTTGCCTTGCTTTGTCTCTTTGCCTTGTCTTGCCTTGCCTTCCTTTCTCCTTTTGCCCTGATTTGCCTTGCCTTTATTTTGACCTTTTGCCTTGTCTTGCCATGCTTTGCTCTTTTTCCTTGCCTTGCTTTGCCCTTTTGTCTTGCCTTGCCTTGCCATGCTTTGCCATTTTCCCTTGCCTTGCTTTCCCCTTTTGCCTTGCCTTTCCTTGCTTTGGCCTTTTTCCTGGCCTTGCCATGGTTTGTCCTTTTGAATTACTTTGCCTTGCCTTTCTTTGCACTTTTGCCTGGCCTTGCTTTGCCCTTTTGCCTTGCCTTGCTTTGCCATTTTGCCTTTCCTTGAATTGCCCTTTTGCCTTACCTTGCCTTGACTTGCTATACCCTTTTTCCTTGCCTTGCCTTGTCATGCTTTGCCCTTTTGACTTTCCTTGCTTTGCCCTTTTGCCTTGCCTTGCTTTGCCCTTCTGCCTTGCTTTGCCTTGTTATGCTTTCCCTTTTGCCTTGTCTTGCTTTGCCATTTTGCTTTTCCTTGCATTGCCCTTTTGCCTTACCTTGCCTTGACATGCTTTACCCTTTTTCCTTGCCTTGCCTTTCTTGCTTTGCCCTTTTGCATTGCCTTGCCTTGTCATGCTTTACCCTTTTGCCTTGCCTTGCCTTTTCATGCTTTGCCCTTTTGCATTGCCTTGCCTTGTCATGCTTTGCCCTTTTGACTTGCTTTGCATTGCCCTTTTGCCTTGCCTTTCCTTGTTTTGCCGTTTTCAATTTCCTTGCATTGCCTTACTTTCATCTTTGCCTTGCCTTGACGTGTCTTCCTTATCCTTTCGCCTTGCCTTGCTTTGCTTTCCCCTTTTGCCTTGCCTTACCTTGCCTTGCTTTGCCTCATTGCCTTGTCTTGCCTTGCCTTCCTTTCTCCTTTTGCCCTGATTTGCCTTGCCTTTCTTTTGACATTTTGCCTTGCCTTGTCTTGCCATGCTTTGCTCTTTTTCCTTGCCTTGCTTTGCCCTTTTGTCTTGCCTTGCCTTGCCTTGCTTTGCCATTTTCCCTTGCCTTGCTTTTCCCTTTTGCCTTGCCTTTCCTTGCTTTGGCCTTTTTCCTGGCCTTGCCATGGTTTGTCCTTTTGACTTACCTTGCCTTGCCTTTCTTTCCCTTTTGCCTGGCTTTGCATTGAGTTGCCCTTTTTCCTTGCCTTGCCATGCTTTGCCCTTTTGCCTTGCCTTGCTTTGCCATGTTGCCTTTCCTTGAATTGCCCTTTTGCCTTACCTTGCCTTGACTTGCTATACCCTTTTTCCTTGCCTTGCCTTTTCATGCTTTGCCCTTTTGACTTGCCTTTCTTTGCCCTTTTGCCTTGCTTTGCCTTGTTATGCTTTGCCCTTTTGCCTTGTCATGCTTTGCCATTTTCCCTTGCCTTGCTTTCCCCTTTTGCCTTGCCTTTCCTTGCTTTGGCCTTTTTCCTGGCCTTGCCATGGTTTGTCCTTTTGACTTACCTTGCCTTGCCTTTCTTTGCACTTTTGCCAGGCCTTGCATTGAGTTGCCCTTTTTCCTTGCCTTGCCATGCTTTGCCCTTTTGCCTTGCCTTGCTTTGCCCTTTTGCCTTGCTTTGCCTTGTTATGCTTTGCCCTTTTGCCTTGCCTTGCTTTACCATTTTGCCTTTCCTTGAATTGCCCTTTTTCCTTACCTTGCCTTGACTTGCTATAGCCTTTTTCCTTGCCTTGCCTTGTCATACTTTGCCATTTTGACTTGCTTTGCTTTGCCCTTTTGCCTTGCCTTGCTTTGCCATTTTGCCTTTCCTTGAATTGCCCTTTTGCCTTACCTTGCCTTGACTTGCTATACCCTTTTTCCTAGCCTTGCCTTGTCATGCTTTGCCCTTTTGACTTGCCTTGCTTTGCCCTTTTGCCTTGCTTTGCCTTGTTATGCTTTGCCCTTTTGCCTTGTCTTGCTTTGCCATTTTGCCTTTCCTTGCATTGCCCTTTTGCCTTACCTTGCCTTGTCATGCTTTGCCCTTTTGCCTTGCCTTGCCTTGTCATGCTTTGCCCTTTTGACTTGCTTTGCTTTGCCCTTTTGCCTTGCCTTTCCTTGTTTTGCCGTTTTGAATTGCCTTGCATTGCCTTGCTTTCATCTTTGCCTTGCCTTGACGTGTCTTCCTTATCCTTTTGCCTTGCCTTGCTTTGCTTTCTCCTTTTCCCTTGCCTTTCATTGCCTTGCTTTACCCTTTTGCCTTCCCTTGCCTTTGCCTTTCCATGCCTTGCTTTGCCCCTTTGCCTTACCTTGCCTTGCTATGCCCTTTTGCCTTACCTTGCTTAGTCTCTTTGCCTTGTCTTGCCTTGCCTTCCTTTCTCCTTTTGCCCTGATTTGCCTTGCCTTTCTTTTGACCTTTTGCCTTGCCTTGCCATGCTTTGCTCTTTTACCTTGCCTTGCTTTGCCCTTTTGTCTTGCCTTGCCTTGCCTTGCTTTGCCATTTTCCCTTGCCTTGCTTTCCCCTTTTGCCTTGCCTTTCCTTGCTTTGGCCTTTTTCCTGGCCTTGCCATGGTTTGTCCTTTTGACTTACCTTGCCTTGCCTTTCTTTGCCCTTTTGACTTGCCTTGCTTTGCCCTTTTGCCTTGCCTTGCTTTGCCCTTTTGCCTTGCTTTGCCTTGTTATGCTTTGCCCTTTTGCCTTGCCTTGCTTTGCCATTTTGCCTTTCCTTGCATTGCCCTTTTGCCTTACCTTGCCTTGACTTGCTATACCCTTTTTCCTTGCCTTGCCTTGTCATGCTTTGCCCTTTTGACTTGCTTTGCTTTGTCCTTTTGCCTTGCCTTGCTTTGCCATTTTGCCTTTCCTTGAATTGCCCTTTTGCCTTACCTTGCCTTGACTTGCTATACCCTTTTTCCTTGCCTTGCCTTGTCATGCTTTGCCCTTTTGACTTTCCTTGCTTTGCCCTTTTGCCTTGTCTTGCTTTGCCCTTTTGCCTTGCTTTGCCTTGTTATGCTTTCCCTTTTGCCTTGTCTTGCTTTGCCATTTTGCTTTTCCTTGCATTGCCCTTTTGCCTTACCTTGCCTTGACATGCTTTACCCTTTTTCCTTGCCTTGCCTTTTCATGCTTTGCCCTTTTGCATTGCCTTGCCTTGTCATGCTTTGCCCTTTTGACTTGCTTTGCTTTGCCCTTTTGCCTTGCCTTTCCTTGTTTTGCCGTTTTCAATTTCCTTGCATTGCCTTCCTTTCATCTTTGCCTTGCCTTGACGTGTCTTCCTTATCCTTTCGCCTTGCCTTGCTTTGCTTTCCCCTTTTGCCTTGCCTTACCTTGCCTTGCTTTGCCTCTTTGCCTTGTCTTGCCTTGCCTTCCTTACTCCTTTTGCCCTGATTTGCCTTGCCTTTCTTTTGCCCTTTTGTCTTGCCTTGCCTTGCCTTGCTTTGCCATTTTCTCTTGCCTTGCTTTTCCCTTTTGCCTTGCCTTTCCTTGCTTTGGCCTTTTTCCTGGCCTTGCATTGAGTTGCCCTTTTTCCTTGCCTTGTCATGCTTTGCCCTTTTGCCTTGCCTTGCTTTGCCATTTTGTCTTTCCTTGAATTGCCCTTTTGCCTTACATTGCCTTGACTTGCTATACCCTTTTTCCTTGCCTTGCCTTTTCATGCTTTGCCCTTTTGCCTTGCCTTGCTTTGCCATTTTGCCTTTCCTTGAATTGCCCTTTTGCCTTACCTTGCCTTGACTTGCTATACCCTTTTTCCTTGCCTTGCCTTGTCATGCTTTGCCCTTTTGACTTGCCTTGCTTTGCCCTTTTGCCTTGCCTTGCTTTGCCCTTCTGCCTTGCTTTGCCTTGTTATGCTTTCCCTTTTGCCTTGTCTTGCTTTGCCATTTTGCTTTTCCTTGCATTGCCCTTTTGCCTTACCTTGCCTTGACATGCTTTACCCTTTTGCCTTGCCTTGCCTTTTCATGCTTTGCCCTTTTGCATTGCCTTGCCTTGTCATGCTTTGCCCTTTTGACTTGCTTTGCTTTGCCCTTTTGCCTTGCCTTTCCTTGTTTTGCCGTTTTCAATTTCCTTGCATTGCCTTCCTTTCATCTTTGCCTTGCCTTGACGTGTCTTCCTTATCCTTTCGCCTTGCCTTGCTTTGCTTTCCCCTTTTGCCTTGCCTTACCTTGCCTTGCTTTGCCTCATTGCCTTGTCTTGCCTTGCCTTCCTTTCTCCTTTTGCCCTGATTTGCCTTGCCTTTCTTTTGACCTTTTGCCTTGCCTTGTCTTGCCATGCTTTGCTCTTTTTCCTTGCCTTGCTTTGCCCTTTTGTCTTGCCTTGCCTTGCCTTGCTTTGCCATTTTCCCTTGCCTTGCTTTTCCCTTTTGCCTTGCCTTTCCTTGCTTTGGCCTTTTTCCTGGCCTTGCCATGGTTTGTCCTTTTGACTTACCTTGCCTTGCCTTTCTTTGCCCTTTTGCCTGGCCTTGCATTGAGTTGCCCTTTTTCCTTGCCTTGCCATGCTTTGCCCTTTTGCCTTGCCTTGCTTTGCCATGTTGCCTTTCCTTGAATTGCCCTTTTGCCTTACCTTGCCTTGACTTGCTATACCCTTTTTCCTTGCCTTGCCTTTTCATGCTTTGCCCTTTTGACTTGCCTTTCTTTGCCCTTTTGCCTTGCTTTGCCTTGTTATGCTTTGCCCTTTTGCCTTGTCATGCTTTGCCCTTTTGACTTGCTTTGCTTTGCCCTTTTGCCTTGCCTTTCCTTGTTTTGCCGTTTTGAATTGCCTTGCATTGCCTTACTTTCACCTTTGCCTTGCCTTGAGGTGTCTTCCTTATCATTTTGCCTTGCCTTGCTTTGCTTTCGCCTTTTGCCTTTCCTTTCCTTGCCTTGCTTTACCCTTTTGCCTTCCTTTGCCTTGCCTTTCCATGCCTTCCTTTGACCCTTTGCCTTGCCTTGCTTTGACTCTTTGCCTTGACTTGCCTTGCCTTCCTTTCTCCTTTTGCCCTGATTTGCCTTGCCTTTCTTTTGACCTTTTGCCTTGCCTTGCCTTGCCATGCTTTGCTCTTTTTCCTTGCCTTGCTTTGCCCTTTTGTCTTGCCTTACCTTGCCTTGCTTTGCCATTTTCCCTTGCCTTGCTTTCCCCTTTTGCCTTGCCTTTCCTTGCTTTGGCCTTTTTCCTGGCCTTGCCATGGTTTGTCCTTTTGACTTACCTTGCCTTGCCTTTCTTTGCACTTTTGCCCGGCCTTGCATTGAGTTGCCCTTTTTCCTTGCCTTGCCATGCTTTGCCCTTTTGCCTTGCCTTGCTTTGCCCTTTTGCCTTGCTTTGCCTTGTTATGCTTTGCCCTTTTGCCTTGCCTTGCTTTACCATTTTGCCTTTCCTTGAATTGCCCTTTTTCCTTACCTTGCCTTGACTTGCTATAGCCTTTTTCCTTGCCTTGCCTTGTCATACTTTGCCATTTTGACTTGCTTTGCTTTGCCCTTTTGCCTTGCCTTGCTTTGCCATTTTGCCTTTCCTTGAATTGCCCTTTTGCCTTACCTTGCCTTGACTTGCTATACCCTTTTGCCTTGCCTTGCCTTGTCATGCTTTGCCCTTTTGACTTGCTTTGCTTTGTCCTTTTGCCTTGCCTTGCTTTGCCATTTTGCCTTTCCTTGAATTGCCCTTTTGCCTTACCTTGCCTTGACTTGCTATACCCTTTTTCCTTGCCTTGCCTTGTCATGCTTTGCCCTTTTGACTTTCCTTGCTTTGCCCTTTTGCCTTGTCTTGCTTTGCCCTTTTGCCTTGCTTTGCCTTGTTATGCTTTCCCTTTTGCCTTGTCTTGCTTTGCCATTTTGCTTTTCCTTGCATTGCCCTTTTGCCTTACCTTGCCTTGACATGCTTTACCCTTTTTCCTTGCCTTGCCTTTTCATGCTTTGCCCTTTTGCATTGCCTTGCCTTTTCATGCTTTGCCCTTTTGACTTGCTTTGCTTTGCCCTTTTGCCTTGCCTTTCCTTGTTTTGCCGTTTTCAATTTCCTTGCATTGCCTTCCTTTCATCTTTGCCTTGCCTTGACGTATCTTCCTTATCCTTTCGCCTTGCCTTGCTTTGCTTTCCCCTTTTGCCTTGCCTTACCTTGCCTTGCTTTGCCTCTTTGCCTTGTCTTGCCTTGCCTTCCTTACTCCTTTTGCCCTGATTTGCCTTGCCTTTCTTTTGCCCTTTTGTCTTGCCTTGCCTTGCCTTGCTTTGCCATTTTCTCTTGCCTTGCTTTTCCCTTTTGCCTTGCCTTTCCTTGCTTTGGCCTTTTTCCTGGCCTTGCATTGAGTTGCCCTTTTTCCTTGCCTTGTCATGCTTTGCCCTTTTGCCTTGCCTTGCTTTGCCATTTTGTCTTTCCTTGAATTGCCCTTTTGCCTTACATTGCCTTGACTTGCTATACCCTTTTTCCTTGCCTTGCCTTTTCATGCTTTGCCCTTTTGCCTTGCCTTGCTTTGCCATTTTGCCTTTCCTTGAATTGCCCTTTTGCCTTACCTTGCCTTGACTTGCTATACCCTTTTTCCTTGCCTTGCCTTGTCATGCTTTGCCCTTTTGACTTGCCTTGCTTTGCCCTTTTGCCTTGCCTTGCTTTGCCCTTCTGCCTTGCTTTGCCTTGTTATGCTTTCCCTTTTGCCTTGTCTTGCTTTGCCATTTTGCTTTTCCTTGCATTGCCCTTTTGCCTTACCTTGCCTTGACATGCTTTACCCTTTTGCCTTGCCTTGCCTTTTCATGCTTTGCCCTTTTGCATTGCCTTGCCTTGTCATGCTTTGCCCTTTTGACTTGCTTTGCTTTGCCCTTTTGCCTTGCCTTTCCTTGTTTTGCCGTTTTCAATTTCCTTGCATTGCCTTCCTTTCATCTTTGCCTTGCCTTGACGTGTCTTCCTTATCCTTTCGCCTTGCCTTGCTTTGCTTTCCCCTTTTGCCTTGCCTTACCTTGCCTTGCTTTGCCTCATTGCCTTGTCTTGCCTTGCCTTCCTTTCTCCTTTTGCCCTGATTTGCCTTGCCTTTCTTTTGACCTTTTGCCTTGCCTTGTCTTGCCATGCTTTGCTCTTTTTCCTTGCCTTGCTTTGCCCTTTTGTCTTGCCTTGCCTTGCCTTGCTTTGCCATTTTCCCTTGCCTTGCTTTTCCCTTTTGCCTTGCCTTTCCTTGCTTTGGCCTTTTTCCTGGCCTTGCCATGGTTTGTCCTTTTGACTTACCTTGCCTTGCCTTTCTTTGCCCTTTTGCCTGGCCTTGCATTGAGTTGCCCTTTTTCCTTGCCTTGCCATGCTTTGCCCTTTTGCCTTGCCTTGCTTTGCCATGTTGCCTTTCCTTGAATTGCCCTTTTGCCTTACCTTGCCTTGACTTGCTATACCCTTTTTCCTTGCCTTGCCTTTTCATGCTTTGCCCTTTTGACTTGCCTTTCTTTGCCCTTTTGCCTTGCTTTGCCTTGTTATGCTTTGCCCTTTTGCCTTGTCATGCTTTGCCCTTTTGACTTGCTTTGCTTTGCCCTTTTGCCTTGCCTTTCCTTGTTTTGCCGTTTTGAATTGCCTTGCATTGCCTTACTTTCACCTTTGCCTTGCCTTGAGGTGTCTTCCTTATCATTTTGCCTTGCCTTGCTTTGCTTTCGCCTTTTGCCTTTCCTTTCCTTGCCTTGCTTTACCCTTTTGCCTTCCTTTGCCTTGCCTTTCCATGCCTTCCTTTGACCCTTTGCCTTGCCTTGCTTTGACTCTTTGCCTTGACTTGCCTTGCCTTCCTTTCTCCTTTTGCCCTGATTTGCCTTGCCTTTCTTTTGACCTTTTGCCTTGCCTTGCCTTGCCATGCTTTGCTCTTTTTCCTTGCCTTGCTTTGCCCTTTTGTCTTGCCTTACCTTGCCTTGCTTTGCCATTTTCCCTTGCCTTGCTTTCCCCTTTTGCCTTGCCTTTCCTTGCTTTGGCCTTTTTCCTGGCCTTGCCATGGTTTGTCCTTTTGACTTACCTTGCCTTGCCTTTCTTTGCACTTTTGCCCGGCCTTGCATTGAGTTGCCCTTTTTCCTTGCCTTGCCATGCTTTGCCCTTTTGCCTTGCCTTGCTTTGCCCTTTTGCCTTGCTTTGCCTTGTTATGCTTTGCCCTTTTGCCTTGCCTTGCTTTACCATTTTGCCTTTCCTTGAATTGCCCTTTTTCCTTACCTTGCCTTGACTTGCTATAGCCTTTTTCCTTGCCTTGCCTTGTCATACTTTGCCATTTTGACTTGCTTTGCTTTGCCCTTTTGCCTTGCCTTGCTTTGCCATTTTGCCTTTCCTTGAATTGCCCTTTTGCCTTACCTTGCCTTGACTTGCTATACCCTTTTGCCTTGCCTTGCCTTGTCATGCTTTGCCCTTTTGACTTGCTTTGCTTTGTCCTTTTGCCTTGCCTTGCTTTGCCATTTTGCCTTTCCTTGAATTGCCCTTTTGCCTTACCTTGCCTTGACTTGCTATACCCTTTTTCCTTGCCTTGCCTTGTCATGCTTTGCCCTTTTGACTTTCCTTGCTTTGCCCTTTTGCCTTGTCTTGCTTTGCCCTTTTGCCTTGCTTTGCCTTGTTATGCTTTCCCTTTTGCCTTGTCTTGCTTTGCCATTTTGCTTTTCCTTGCATTGCCCTTTTGCCTTACCTTGCCTTGACATGCTTTACCCTTTTTCCTTGCCTTGCCTTTTCATGCTTTGCCCTTTTGCATTGCCTTGCCTTGTCATGCTTTGCCCTTTTGACTTGCTTTGCTTTGCCCTTTTGCCTTGCCTTTCCTTGTTTTGCCGTTTTCAATTTCCTTGCATTGCCTTCCTTTCATCTTTGCCTTGCCTTGACGTATCTTCCTTATCCTTTCGCCTTGCCTTGCTTTGCTTTCCCCTTTTGCCTTTCCTTACCTTGCCTTGCTTTGCCTCTTTGCCTTGTCTTGCCTTGCCTTCCTTACTCCTTTTGCCCTGATTTGCCTTGCCTTTCTTTTGCCCTTTTGTCTTGCCTTGCCTTGCCTTGCTTTGCCATTTTCTCTTGCCTTGCTTTTCCCTTTTGCCTTGCCTTTCCTTGCTTTGGCCTTTTTCCTGGCCTTGCATTGAGTTGCCCTTTTTCCTTGCCTTGTCATGCTTTGCCCTTTTGCCTTGCCTTGCTTTGCCATTTTGTCTTTCCTTGAATTGCCCTTTTGCCTTACCCTGCCTTGACTTGCTATAGCCTTTTTCCTTGCCTTGCCTTGTCATACTTTGCCATTTTGACTTGCTTTGCTTTGCCCTTTTGCCTTGCCTTGCTTTGCCATTTTGCCTTTCCTTGAATTGCCCTTTTGCCTTACCTTGCCTTGACTTGCTATACCCTTTTTCCTAGCCTTGCCTTGTCATGCTTTGCCCTTTTGACTTGCCTTGCTTTGCCCTTTTGCCTTGCTTTGCCTTGTTATGCTTTGCCCTTTTGCCTTGTCTTGCTTTGCCATTTTGCCTTTCCTTGCATTGCCCTTTTGCCTTACCTTGCCTTGTCATGCTTTGCCCTTTTGCCTTGCCTTGCCTTGTCATGCTTTGCCCTTTTGACTTGCTTTGCTTTGCCCTTTTGCCTTGCCTTTCCTTGTTTTGCCGTTTTGAATTGCCTTGCATTGCCTTGCTTTCATCTTTGCCTTGCCTTGACGTGTCTTCCTTATCCTTTTGCCTTGCCTTGCTTTGCTTTCTCCTTTTCCCTTGCCTTTCATAGCCTTGCTTTACCCTTTTGCCTTCCCTTGCCTTTGCCTTTCCATGCCTTGCTTTGCCCCTTTGCCTTACCTTGCCTTGCTATGCCCTTTTGCCTTACCTTGCTTTGTCTCTTTGCCTTGTCTTGCCTTGCCTTCCTTTCTCCTTTTGCCCTGATTTGCCTTGCCTTTCTTTTGACCTTTTGCCTTGCCTTGCCATGCTTTGCTCTTTTTCCTTGCCTTGCTTTGCCCTTTTGTCTTGCCTTGCCTTGCCTTGCTTTGCCATTTTCCCTTGCCTTGCTTTCCCCTTTTGCCTTGCCTTTCCTTGCTTTGGCCTTTTTCCTGGCCTTGCATTGAGTTGCCCTTTTTCCTTGCCTTGTCATGCTTTGCCCTTTTGCCTTGCCTTGCTTTGCCATTTTCTTTCCTTGAATTACCCTTTTGCCTTACCTTGCCTTGACTTGCTATACCCTTTTTCCTTGCCTTGCCTTGCCATGCTTTGCCCTTTTGCCTTGCCTTGCTTTGCCATTTTGTCTTTCCTTGAATTGCCCTTTTGCCTTACCTTGCCTTGACTTGCTATACCCTTTTTTCTTGCCTTGCCTTTTCATGCTTTGCCCTTTTGACTTGCCTTGCTTTGCCCTTTTGCCTTGCTTTGCCTTGTTATGCTTTGCCCTTTTGCCTTGCCTTGCTTTGCCATTTTGCCTTTCCTTGAATTGCCCTTTTGCCTTACTTTGCCTTGACTTGCTATACCCTTTTTCCTTGCCTTGCCTTGTCATACTTTGCCATTTTGACTTGCTTTGCTTTGCCCTTTTTGGCTTGCCTTGCTTTGCCATTTTGCCTTTCCTTGAATTGCCCTTTTGCCTTACCTTGCCTTGACTTGCTATACCCTTTTTCCTTGCCTTGCCTTGTCATGCTTTGCCCTTTTGTCTTTCCTTGCTTTGCCCTTTTGCCTTGTCTTGCTTTGCCCTTTTGCCTTGCTTTGCCTTGTTATGCTTTCCCTTTTGCCTTGTCTTGCTTTGCCATTTTGCTTTTCCTTGCATTGCCCTTTTGCCTTACCTTGCCTTGACATGCTTTACCCTTTTTCCTTGCCTTGCCTTTTCATGCTTTGCCCTTTTGCATTGCCTTGCCTTGTCATGCTTTGCCCTTTTAACTTGCTTTGCTTTGCCCTTTTGCCTTGCCTTTCCTTGTTTTGCCGTTTTCAATTTCCTTGCATTGCCTTACTTTCATCTTTGCCTTGCCTTGACGTGTCTTCCTTATCCTTTCGCCTTGCCTTGCTTTGCTTTCCCCTTTTGCCTTGCCTTACCTTGCCTTGCTTTGCCTCTTTGCCTTGTCTTGCCTTGCCTTCCTTTCTCCTTTTGCCCTGATTTGCCTTGCCTTTCTTTTGCCCTTTTGTCTTGCCTTGCCTTGCCTTGCTTTGCCATTTTCCCTTGCCTTGCTTTTCCCTTTTGCCTTGCCTTTCCTTGCTTTGGCATTTTTCCTGGCCTTGCCATGGTTTGTCCTTTTGACTTACCTTGCCTTGCCTTTCTTTGCACTTTTGCCTGGCCTTGCTTTGCCCTTTTGCCTTGCCTTGCTTTGCCATTTTGCCTTTCCTTGAATTGCCCTTTTGCCTTACCTTGCCTTGACTTGCTATACCCTTTTTCCTTGCCTTGCCTTGTCATGCTTTGTACTTTTGACTTGCCTTGCTTTGCCCTTTTGCCTTGCCTTGCTTTGCCCTTTTGCCTTGCTTTGCCTTGTTATGCTTTGCCCTTTTGCCTTGCCTTGCTTTGCCATTTTGCTTTCCTTGCATTGCCCTTATGCCTTACTTTGCCTTGAGTTGCTATACCCTTTTTCCTTGCCTTGCCTTGTCATACTTTGCCATTTTGCCTTGCTTTGCTTTGCCCTTTTGCCTTGCCTTGCTTTGCCATTTTGCCTTACCTTGAATTGCCCTTTTGCCTTACCTTGCCTTGACTTGCTATACCATTTTTCCTTGCCTTGCCTTGTCATGCTTTGCCCTTTTGCCTTGCCTTGCTTTGCCATTTTGCCTTTCCTTGAATTGCCCTTTTGCCTTACCTTGCCTTGACTTTCTATACCCTTTTTCCTTGCCTTGCCTTGTCATGCTTTGCCCTTTTGACTTGCCTTGCTTTGCCCTTTTGCCTTGCTTTGCCTTGTTATGCTTTGCCCTTTTGCCTTGTCTTGCTTTGCCATTTTGCCTTTCCTTGCATTGCCCTTTTGCCTTACCTTGCCTTGTCATGCTTTGCCCTTTTGCCTTGCCTTGCCTTGTCATGCTTTGCCCTTTTGCCTTGCCTTTCCTTGTTTTGCCGTTTTGAATTGCCTTGCATTGCCTTGCTTTCATCTTTGCCTTGCCTTGACGTGTCTTCCTTATCCTTTTGCCTTGCCTTGCTTTGCTTTCTCCTTTTCCCTTGCCTTTCCTTGCCTTGCTTTACCCTTTTGCCTTCCCTTGCCTTTGCCTTTCCATGCCTTGCTTTGCCCCTTTGCCTTACCTTGCCTTGCTATGCCCTTTTGCCTTGCCTTGCTTTGTCTCTTTGCCTTGTCTTGCCTAGCCTTCCTTTCTCCTTTTGCCCTGATTTGCCTTGCCTTTCTTTTGACCTTTTGCCTTGCTTTGCCATGCTTTGCTCTTTTTCCTTGCCTTGCTTTGCCGTTTTGTCTTTCCTTGCCTTGCCTTGCTTTGCCATTTTCCCTTGCCTTGCTTTCCCCTTTTGCCTTGCCTTTCCTTGCTTTGGCCTTTTTCCTGGCCTTGCCATGGTTTGTCCTTTTGACTTACCTTGCCTTGCCTTTCTTTGCACTTTTGCCTGGCCTTGCTTTGCCCTTTTGCCTTGCCTTGCTTTGCCATTTTGCCTTTCCTTGAATTGCCCTTTTGCCTTACCTTGCCTTGACTTGCTATACCCTTTTTCCTTGCCTTGTCTTGTCATGCTTTGCCCTTTTGACTTGCCTTGCTTTGCCCTTTTGCCTTGCCTTGCTTTGCCCTTTTGCCTTGCTTTGCCTTGTTATGCTTTGCCCTTTTGCCTTGCCTTGCTTTGCCATTTTGCCTTTCCTTGAATTGCCCTTTTGCCTTACTTTGCCTTGACTTGCTATACCCTTTTTCCTTGCCTTGCCTTGTCATACTTTGCCATTTTGACTTGCTTTGCTTTGCCCTTTTGCCTTGCCTTGCTTTGCCATTTTGCCTTTCCTTGAATTGCCCTTTTGCCTTACCTTGCCTTGACTTGCTATACCCTTTTTCCTTGCCTTGCCTTGTCATGCTTTCCCTTTTGACTTGCTTTGCTTTGTCCTTTTGCCTTGCCTTGCTTTGCCATTTTGCCTTTCCTTGAATTGCCCTTTTGCCTTACCTTGCCTTGACTTGCTATACCCTTTTTCCTTGCCTTGCCTTGTCATGCTTTGCCCTTTTGACTTGCCTTGCTTTGCCCTTTTGCCTTGTCTTGCTTTGCCCTTTTGCCTTGCTTTGCCTTGTTATGCTTTCCCTTTTGCCTTGTCTTGCTTTGCCATTTTGCTTTTCCTTGCATTGCCCTTTTGCCTTACCTTGCCTTGACATGCTTTACCCTTTTTCCTTGCCTTGCCTTTTCATGCTTTGCCCTTTTGCATTGCCTTGCCTTGTCATGCTTTGCCCTTTTGACTTGCTTTTCTTTGCCCTTTTGCCTTGCCTTTCCTTGTTTTGCCGTTTTCAATTTCCTTGCATTGCCTTACTTTCATCTTTGCCTTGCCTTGACGTGTCTTCCTTATCCTTTCTCCTTGCCTTGCTTAGCTTTCCCCTTTTGCCTTGCCTTACCTTGCCTTGCTTTGCCTCTTTGCCTTGTCTTGCCTTGCCTTCCTTTCTCCTTTTGCCCTGATTTGCCTTGCCTTTCTTTTGCCCTTTTGTCTTGCCTTGCCTTGCCTTGCTTTGCCATTTTCCCTTGCCTTGCTTTTCCCTTTTGCCTTGCCTTTCCTTGCTTTGGCCTTTTTCCTGGCCTTGCCATGGTTTGTCCTTTTGACTTACCTTGCCTTGCCTTTCTTTGCACTTTTGCCTGGCCTTGCATTGAGTTGCCCTTTTTCCTTTCCTTGCCATGCTTTGCCCTTTTGCCTTGCCTTGCTTTGCCATTTTGTCTTTCCTTGAATTGCCCTTTTGCCTTACCTTGCCTTGACTTGCTATACCCTTTTTCCTTGCCTTTCCTTGTCATGCTTTGCCCTTTTGCCTTGCCTTGCTTTGCCATTTTGCCTTTCCTTGAATTGCCCTTTTGCCTTACCTTGCCTTGACTTTCTATACCCTTTTTCCTTGCCTTTCCTTGCCTTGCTTTGCCCTTTTGCCTTGCCTTGCTTTGCCCTTTTGCCTTGCTTTACCTTGTTATGCTTTGCCTTTTTGCCTTGTCTTGCTTTGCCATTTTGCCTTTCCTTGCATTGCCCTTTTGCCTTACCTTGCCTTGTCATGCTTTGCCCTTTTGCCTTGCCTTGCCTTGTCATGCTTTGCCCTTTTGCCTTGCCTTTCCTTGTTTTGCCGTTTTGAATTGCCTTGCATTGCCTTGCTTTCATCTTTGCCTTGCCTTGACCTGTCTTCCTTATCCTTTTGCCTTGCCTTGCTTTGCTTTCTCCTTTTCCCTTGCCTTTCCTTGCCTTGCTTTACCCTTTTGCCTTCCCTTGCCTTTGCCTTTCCATGCCTTGCTTTGCCCCTTTGCCTTACCTTGCCTTGCTATGCCCTTTTGCCTTGCCTTGCTTTGTCTCTTTGCCTTGTCTTGCCTTGCCTTCCTTTCTCCTTTTGCCCTGATTTGCCTTGCCTTTCTTTTGACCTTTTGCCTTGCCTTGCCATGCTTTGCTCTTTTTCCTTGCCTTGCTTTGCCGTTTTGTCTTTCCTTGCCTTGCCTTGCTTTGCCATTTTCCCTTGCCTTGCTTTCCCCTTTTGCCTTGCCTTTCCTTGCTTTGGCCTTTTTCCTGGCCTTGCCATGGTTTGTCCTTTTGACTTACCTTGCCTTGCCTTTCTTTGCACTTTTGCCTGGCCTTGCTTTGCCCTTTTGCCTTGCCTTGCTTTGCCATTTTGCCTTTCCTTGAATTGTCCTTTTGCCTTACCTTGCCTTGACTTGCTATACCCTTTTTCCTTGCCTTGCCTTGTCATGCTTTGCCCTTTTGACTTGCCTTGCTTTGCCCTTTTGCCTTGCCTTGCTTTGCCCTTTTGCCTTGCTTTGCCTTGTTATGCTTTGCCCTTTTGCCTTGCCTTGCTTTGCCATTTTGCCTTTCCTTGAATTGCCCTTTTGCCTTACTTTGCCTTGACTTGCTATACCCTTTTTCCTTGCCTTGCCTTGTCATACTTTGCCATTTTGACTTGCTTTGCTTTGCCCTTTTGCCTTGCCTTGCTTTGCCATTTTGCCTTTCCTTGCATTGCCCTTTTGCCTTACCTTGCCTTGACTTGCTATACCCTTTTTCCTTGCCTTGCCTTGTCATGCTTTGCCCTTTTGACTTGCTTTGCTTTGTCCTTTTGCCTTGCCTTGCTTTGCCATTTTGCCTTTCCTTGAATTGCCCTTTTGCCTTACCTTGCCTTGACTTGCTATACCCTTTTTCCTTGCCTTGCCTTGTCATGCTTTGCCCTTTTGACTTGCCTTGCTTTGCCCTTTTGCCTTGCCTTGCTTTGCCCTTCTGCCTTGCTTTGCCTTGTTATGCTTTCCCTTTTGCCTTGTCTTGCTTTGCCATTTTGCTTTTCCTTGCATTGCCCTTTTGCCTTACCTTGCCTTGACATGCTTTACCATTTGCCTTTCCTTGCCTTTTCATGCTTTGCCCTTTTGCATTGCCTTGCCTTGTCATGCTTTGCCCTTTTGACTTGCTTTGCTTTGCCCTTTTGCCTTGCCTTTCCTTGTTTTGCCGTTTTCAATTTCCTTGCATTGCCTTACTTTCATCTTTGCCTTGCCTTGACGTGTCTTCCTTATCCTTTCGCCTTGCCTTGCTTTGCTTTCCCCTTTTGCCTTGCCTTACCTTGCCTTGCTTTGCCTCTTTGCCTTGTCTTGCCTTGCCTTCCTTTCTCCTTTTGCCCTGATTTGCCTTGCCTTTCTTTTGACCTTTTGCCTTGCCTTGTCTTGCCATGCTTTGCTCTTTTTCCTTGCCTTGCTTTGCCCTTTTGTCTTGCCTTGCCTTGCCTTGCTTTGCCATTTTCCCTTTCCTTGCTATTCCCTTTTGCCTTGCCTTTCCTTGCTTTGGCCTTTTTCCTGGCCTTGCCATGGTTTGTCCTTTTGACTTACCTTGCCTTGCCTTTCTTTGCCCTTTTGCCTGGCCTTGCATTGAGTTGCCCTTTTTCCTTGCCTTGTCATGCTTTGCCCTTTTGCCTTGCCTTGCTTTGCCATTTTGTCTTTCCTTGAATTGCCCTTTTGCCTTACCTTGCCTTGACTTGCTATACCCTTTTTCCTTGCCTTGCCTTTTCATGCTTTGCCCTTTTGCCTTGCCTTGCTTTGCCATTTTGCCTTTCCTTGATTTGCCCTTTTGCCTTACCTTGCCTTGACTTTCTATACCCTTTTTCCTTGCCTTGCCTTGTCATGCTTTGCCCTTTTGACTTGCCTTGCTTTGCCCTTTTGCCTTGCTTTGCCTTGTTATGCTTTGCCCTTTTGCCTTGTCTTGCTTTGCCATTTTGCCTTTCCTTGCATTGCCCTTTTGCCTTACCTTGCCTTGTCATGCTTTGCCCTTTTGCCTTGCCTTGCCTTGTCGTGCTTTGCCCTTTTGCCTTGCCTTTCCTTGTTTTGCCGTTTTGAATTGCCTTGCATTGCCTTGCTTTCATCTTTGCCTTGCCTTGACGTGTCTTCCTTATCCTTTTGCCTTGCCTTGCTTTGCTTTCTCCTTTTCCCTTGCCTTTCCTTGCCTTGCTTTACCCTTTTGCCTTCCCTTGCCTTTCCCTTTCCATGCCTTGCTTTGCCCCTTTGCCTTACCTTGCCTTGCTATGCCCTTTTGACTTGCCTTGCTTTGTCTCTTTGCCTTGTCTTGCCTTGCCTTCCTTTCTCCTTTTGCCCTGATTTGCCTTGCCTTTCTTTTGCCCTTTTGTCTTGCCTTGCCTTGCCTTGCTTTGCCATTTTCCCTTGCCTTGCTTTTCCCTTTTGCCTTGCCTTTCCTTGCTTTGGCCTTTTTCCTGGCCTTGCATTGAGTTGCCCTTTTTCCTTGCCTTGTCATGCTTTGCCCTTTTGCCTTGCCTTGCTTTGCCATTTTGTCTTTCCTTGAATTGCCCTTTTGCCTTACCTTGCCTTGACTTGCTATACCCTTTTTCCTTGCCTTGCCTTGCCATGCTTTGCCCTTTTCCCTTGCCTTGCTTTGCCATTTTGTCTTTCCTTGAATTGCCCTTTTGCCTTACCTTGCCTTGACTTGCTATACCCTTTTTTCTTGCCTTGCCTTTTCATGCTTTGCCCTTTTGACTTGCCTTGCTTTGCCCTTTTGCCTTGACTTGAATTGCCCTTTTGCCTTACTTTGCCTTGACTTGCTATACCCTTTTTCCTTGCCTTGCCTTGTCATACTTTGCCATTTTGACTTGCTTTGCTTTGCCCTTTTGCCTTGCCTTGCTTTGCCATTTTGTCTTTCCTTGAATTGCCCTTTTGCCTTACCTTGCCTTGA
Source organism: Columba livia (assembly GCF_036013475.1). NCBI lineage: Eukaryota > Metazoa > Chordata > Aves > Columbiformes > Columbidae > Columba > Columba livia. The sequence continues at coordinate 143,857 of NW_027043257.1, forward strand.
CTTGCTATACCCTTTTTTCTTGCCTTGCCTTTTCATGCTTTGCCCTTTTGACTTGCCTTGCTTTGCCCTTTTGCCTTGCTTTGCCTTGTTATGCTTTGCCCTTTTGCCTTGTCTTGCTTTGCCATTTTGCCTTTCCTTGCATTGCCCTTTTGCCTTACCTTGCCTTGTCATGCTTTGCCCTTTTGACTTGCTTTGCTTTGCCCTTTTGCCTTGCCTTTCCTTGTTTTGCCGTTTTGAATTGCCTTGCATTGCCTTACTTTCATCTTTGCCTTGCCTTGACGTGTCTTCCTTATCATTTTGCCTTGCCTTGCTTTGCTTTCTCCTTTTGCCTTGCCTTTCCTTGCCTTGCTTTACCCTTTTGCCTTCCTTTGCCTTGCCTTTCCATGCCTTCCTTTGACCCTTTGCCTTGCCTTGCTTTGACTCTTTGCCTTGACTTGCCTTGCCTTCCTTTCTCCTTTTGCCCTGATTTGCCTTGCCTTTCTTTTGACCTTTTGCCTTGCCTTACCTTGCCATGCTTTGCTCTTTTTCCTTGCCTTGCTTTGCCCTTTTGTCTTGCCTTACCTTGCCTTGCTTTGCCATTTTCGCTTGCCTTGCTTTCCCCTTTTGCCTTGCCTTTCCTTGCTTTGGCCTTTTTCCTGGCCTTGCATTGAGTTGCCCTTTTTCCTTGCCTTGTCATGCTTTGCCCTTTTGCCTTGCCTTGCTTTGCCATTTTGTCTTTCCTTGAATTGCCCTTTTGCCTTACCTTGCCTTGACTTGCTATACCCTTTTTCCTTGCCTTGCCTTGCCATGCTTTGCCCTTTTGCCTTGCCTTGCTTTGCCATTTTGTCTTTCCTTGAATTGCCCTTTTGCCTTACCTTGCCTTGACTTGCTATACCCTTTTTTCTTGCCTTGCCTTTTCATGCTTTGCGCTTTTGACTTGCCTTGCTTTGCCCTTTTGCCTTGCTTTGCCTTGTTATGCTTTGCCCTTTTGCCTTGCCTTGCTTTGCCCTTTTGCCTTGACTTGAATTGCCCTTTTGCCTTACTTTGCCTTGACTTGCTATACCCTTTTTCCTTGCCTTGCCTTGTCATACTTTGCCATTTTGACTTGCTTTGCTTTGCCCTTTTGCCTTGCCTTGCTTTGCTATTTTGCCTTTCCTTGCATTGCCCTTTTGCCTTACCTTGCCTTGACTTGCTATACCCTTTTTCCTTGCCTTGCCTTGTCATGCTTTGCCCTTTTGACTTGCTTTGCTTTGTCCTTTTGCCTTGCCTTGCTTTGCCATTTTGCCTTTCCTTGAATTGCCCTTTTGCCTTACCTTGCCTTGACTTGCTATACCCTTTTTCCTTGCCTTGCCTTGTCATGCTTTGCCCTTTTGACTTTCCTTGCTTTGCCCTTTTGCCTTGCCTTGCTTTGCCCTTCTGCCTTGCTTTGCCTTGTTATGCTTTCCCTTTTGCCTTGTCTTGCTTTGCCATTTTGCTTTTCCTTGCATTGCCCTTTTGCCTTACCTTGCCTTGACATGCTTTACCCTTTTGCCTTTCCTTGCCTTTTCATGCTTTGCCCCTTTGCATTGCCTTGCCTTGTCATGCTTTGCCCTTTTGACTTGCTTTGCTTTGCCCTTTTGCCTTGCCTTTCCTTGTTTTGCCGTTTTCAATTTCCTTGCATTGCCTTACTTTCATCTTTGCCTTGCCTTGACGTGTCTTCCTTATCCTTTCGCCTTGCCTTGCTTTGCTTTCCCCTTTTGCCTTGCCTTTCCTTGCTTTGGCCTTTTTCCTGGCCTTGCCATGGTTTGTCCTTTTGAATTACCTTGCCTTGCCTTTCTTTGCACTTTTGCCTGGCCTTGCTTTGCCCTTTTGCCTTGCCTTGCTTTGCCATTTTGCCTTTCCTTGAATTGCCCTTTTGCCTTACCTTGCCTTGACTTGCTATACCCTTTTTCCTTGCCTTGCCTTGTCATGCTTTGCCCTTTTGACTTTCCTTGCTTTGCCCTTTTGCCTTGCCTTGCTTTGCCCTTCTGCCTTGCTTTGCCTTGTTATGCTTTCCCTTTTGCCTTGTCTTGCTTTGCCATTTTGCTTTTCCTTGCATTGCCCTTTTGCCTTACCTTGCCTTGACATGCTTTACCCTTTTGCCTTTCATTGCCTTTTCATGCTTTGCCCTTTTGCATTGCCTTGCTTTGTCATGCTTTGCCCTTTTGACTTGCTTTGCTTTGCCCTTTTGCCTTGCCTTTCCTTGTTTTGCCGTTTTCAATTTCCTTGCATTGCCTTACTTTCATCTTTGCCTTGCCTTGACGTGTCTTCCTTATCCTTTCGCCTTGCCTTGCTTTGCTTTCCCCTTTTGCCTTGCCTTACCTTGCCTTGCTTTGCCTCTTTGCCTTGTCTTGCCTTGCCTTCCTTTCTCCTTTTGCCCTGATTTGCCTTGCCTTTCTTTTGCCCTTTTGTCTTGCCTTGCCTTGCCTTGCTTTGCCATTTTCTCTTGCCTTGCTTTTCCCTTTTGCCTTGCCTTTCCTTGCTTTGGCCTTTTTCCTGGCCTTGCATTGAGTTGCCCTTTTTCCTTGCCTTGTCATGCTTTGCCCTTTTGCCTTGCCTTGCTTTGCCATTTTGTCTTTCCTTGAATTGCCCTTTTGCCTTACCTTGCCTTGACTTGCTATACCCTTTTTCCTTGCCTTGCCTTGCCATGCTTTGCCCTTTTCCCTTGCCTTGCTTTGCCATTTTGTCTTTCCTTGAATTGCCCTTTTGCCTTACCTTGCCTTGACTTGCTATACCCTTTTTTCTTGCCTTGCCTTTTCATGCTTTGCCCTTTTGACTTGCCTTGCTTTGCCCTTTTGCCTTGCTTTGCCTTGTTATGCTTTGCCCTTTTGCCTTGTCTTGCTTTGCCATTTTTCCTTGACTTGAATTGCCCTTTTGCCTTACTTTGCCTTGACTTGCTATACACTTTTTCCTTGCCTTGCCTTGTCATACTTTGCCATTTTGACTTGCTTTGCTTTGCCCTTTTGCCTTGCCTTGCTTTGCCATTTTGCCTTTCCTTGCATTGCCCTTTTGCCTTACCTTGCCTTGACTTGCTATACCCTTTTTCCTTGCCTTGCCTTGTCATGCTTTGCCCTTTTGACTTGCTTTGCTTTGTCCTTTTGCCTTGCCTTGCTTTGCCATTTTGCCTTTCCTTGAATTGCCCTTTTGCCTTACCTTGCCTTGACTTCCTATACCCTTTTTCCTTGCCTTGCCTTGTCATTCTTTGCCCTTTTGACTTTCCTTGCTTTGCCCTTTTGCCTTGTCTTGCTTTGCCCTTTTGCCTTGCTTTGCCTTGTTATGCTTTCCCTTTTGCCTTGTCTTGCTTTGCCATTTTGCTTTTCCTTGCATTGCCCTTTTGCCTTACCTTGCCTTGACATGCTTTACCCTTTTGCCTTGCCTTGCCTTTTCATGCTTTGCCCTTTTGCATTGCCTTGCCTTGTCATGCTTTGCCCTTTTGACTTGCTTTGCTTTGCCCTTTTGCCTTGCCTTTCCTTGTTTTGCCGTTTTGAATTGCCTTGCATTGCCTTACTTTCATCTTTGCCTTGCCTTGACGTGTCTTCCTTATCCTTTCGCCTTGCCTTGCTTTGTTTTCCCCTTTTGCCTTGCCTTACCTTGCCTTGCTTTGCCTCTTTGCCTTGTCTTGCCTTGCCTTCCTTTCTCCTTTTGCCCTGATTTGCCTTGCCTTTCTTTTGCCCTTTTGTCTTGCCTTGCCTTGCCTTGCTTTGCCATTTTCCCTTGCCTTGCTTTTCCCTTTTGCCTTGCCTTTCCTTGCTTTGGCCTTTTTCCTGGCCTTGCCATGGTTTGTCCTTTTGACTTACCTTGCCTTGCCTTTCTTTGCACTTTTGCCTGGCCTTGCATTGAGTTGCCCTTTTTCCTTGCCTTGCCATGCTTTGCCCTTTTGCCTTGCCTTGCTTTGCCATTTTGTCTTTCCTTGAATTGCCCTTTTGCCTTACCTTGCCTTGACTTGCTATACCCTTTTTCCTTGCCTTTCCTTGTCATGCTTTGCCCTTTTGCCTTGTCTTGCTTTGCCATTTTGCCTTTCCTTGCATTGCCCTTTTGCCTTACCTTGCCTTGTCATGCTTTGCCCTTTTGCCTTGCCTTGCCTTGTCATGCTTTGCCCTTTTGCCTTGCCTTTCCTTGTTTTGCCGTTTTGAATTGCCTTGCATTGCCTTGCTTTCATCTTTGCCATGCCTTGACGTGTCTTCCTTATCCTTTTGCCTTGCCTTGCTTTGCTTTCTCCTTTTCCCTTGCCTTTCCATGCCTTGCTTTACCCTTTTGCCTTCCCTTGCCTTTGCCTTTCCATGCCTTGCTTTGCCCCTTTGCCTTACCTTGCCTTGCTATGCCCTTTTGCCTTACCTTGCTTTGTCTCTTTGCCTTGTCTTGCCTTGCCTTCCTTTCTCCTTTTGCCCTGATTTGCCTTGCCTTTCTTTTGACCTTTTGCCTTGCCTTGCCATGCTTTGCTCTTTTTCCTTGCCTTGCTTTGCCCTTTTGTCTTTCCTTGCCTTGCCTTGCTTTGCCATTTTCCCTTGCCTTGCTTTCCCCTTTTGCCTTGCCTTTCCTTGCTTTGGCCTTTTTCCTGGCCTTGCCATGGTTTGTCCTTTTGACTTACCTTGCCTTGCCTTTCTTTGCACTTTTGCCTGGCCTTGCTTTGCCCTTTTGCCTTGCCTTGCTTTGCCATTTTGCCTTTCCTTGAATTGCCCTTTGGCCTTACCTTGCCTTGACTTGCTATACCCTTTTTCCTTGCCTTGCCTTGTCATGCTTTGCCCTTTTGACTTGCCTTGCTTTGCCCTTTTGCCTTGCCTTGCTTTGCCCTTTTGCCTTGCTTTGCCTTGTTATGCTTTGCCCTTTTGCCTTGCCTTGCTTTGCCATTTTGCCTTTCCTTGAATTGCCCTTTTGCCTTACTTTGCCTTGACTTGCTATACCCTTTTTCCTTGCCTTGCCTTGTCATACTTTGCCATTTTGACTTGCTTTGCTTTGCCCTTTTGCCTTGTCTTGCTTTGCCATTTTGCCTTTCCTTGAATTGCCCTTTTGCCTTACCTTGCCTTGACTTGCTATACCCTTTTTCCTTGCCTTGCCTTGTCATGCTTTGCCCTTTTGACTTGCTTTGCTTTGTCCTTTTGCCTTGCCTTGCTTTGCCATTTTGCCTTACCTTGCCTTGACTTGCTATACCCTTTTTCCTTGCCTTGCCTTGTCATGCTTTGCCCTTTTGACTTTCCTTGCTTTGCCCTTTTGCCTTGTCTTGCTTTGCCCTTTTGCCTTGCTTTGCCTTGTTATGCTTTCCCTTTTGCCTTGTCTTGCTTTGCCATTTTGCTTTTCCTTGCATTGCCCTTTTGCCTTACCTTGCCTTGACATGCTTTACCCTTTTGCCTTGCCTTGCCTTTTCATGCTTTGCCCTTTTGCATTGCCTTGCCTTGTCATGCTTTGCCCTTTTGACTTGCTTTGCTTTGCCCTTTTGCCTTGCCTTTCCTTGTTTTGCCGTTTTCAATTTCCTTGCATTGCCTTACTTTCATCTTTGCCTTGCCTTGACGTGTCTTCCTTATCCTTTCGCCTTGCCTTGCTTTGCTTTCCCCTTTTGCCTTGCCTTACCTTGCCTTGCTTTGCCTCTTTGCCTTGTCTTGCCTTGCCTTCCTTTCTCCTTTTGCCCTGATTTGCCTTGCCTTTCTTTTGCCCTTTTGTCTTGCCTTGCCTTGCCTTGCTTTGCCATTTTCCCTTGCCTTGCTTTTCCCTTTTGCCTTGCCTTTCCTTGCTTTGACCTTTTTCCTGGCCTTGCCATGGTTTGTCCTTTTGACTTACCTTGCCTTGCCTTTCTTTGCACTTTTGCCTGGCCTTGCATTGAGTTGCCCTTTTTCCTTGCCTTGCCATGCTTTGCCCTTTTGCCTTGCCTTGCTTTGCCATTTTGTCTTTCCTTGAATTGCCCTTTTGCCTTACCTTGCCTTGACTTGCTATACCCTTTTTCCTTGCCTTTCCTTGTCATGCTTTGCCCTTTTGCCTTGCCTTGCTTTGCCATTTTGCCTTTCCTTGAATTGCCCTTTTGCCTTACCTTGCCTTGACTTGCTATACCCTTTTTCCTTGCCTTGCCTTGTCATGCTTTGCCCTTTTGACTTGCCTTGCTTTGCCCTTTTGCCTTGCTTTGCCTTGTTATGCTTTGCCCTTTTGCCTTGTCTTGCTTTACCATTTTGCCTTTCCTTGCATTGCCCTTTTTCCTTACCTTGCCTTGTCATGCTTTGCCCTTTTGCCTTGCCTTGCCTTGTCATGCTTTGCCCTTTTGCCTTGCCTTTCCTTGTTTTGCCGTTTTGAATTGCCTTGCATTGCCTTGCTTTCATCTTTGCCTTGCCTTGACGTGTCTTCCTTATCCTTTTGCCTTGCCTTGCTTTGCTTTCTCCTTTTCCCTTGCCTTTCCTTGCCTTGCTTTACCCTTTTGCCTTCCCTTGCCTTTCCCTTTCCATGCCTTGCTTTGCCCCTTTGCCTTACCTTGCCTTGCTATGCCCTTTTGCCTTGCCTTGCTTTGTCTCTTTGCCTTGTCTTGCCTTGCCTTCCTTTCTCCTTTTGCCCTGATTTGCCTTGCCTTTCTTTTGACCTTTTGCCTTGCCTTGCCATGCTTTGCTCTTTTTCCTTGCCTTGCTTTGCCCTTTTGTCTTTCCTTGCCTTGCCTTGCTTTGCCATTTTCCCTTGCCTTGCTTTCCCCTTTTGCCTTGCCTTTCCTTGCTTTGGCCTTTTTCCTGGCCTTGCCATGGTTTGTCCTTTTGACTTACCTTGCCTTGCCTTTCTTTGCACTTTTGCCTGGCCTTGCTTTGCCCTTTTGCCTTGCCTTGCTTTGCCATTTTGCCTTTCCTTGAATTGCCCTTTTGCCTTACCTTGCCTTGGCATGCTATACCCTTTTTCCTTGCCTTGTCTTGTCAAGCATTGCCCTTTTGACTTGCCTTGCTTTGCCCTTTTGCCTTGCCTTGCTTTGCCCTTTTGCCTTGCTTTGCCTTGTTATGCTTTGCCCTTTTGCCTTGCCTTGCTTTGCCATTTTGCCTTTCCTTGAATTGCCCTTTTGCCTTACTTTGCCTTGACTTGCTATACCCTTTTTCCTTGCCTTGCCTTGTCATGCTTTGCCCTTTTGACTTGCCTTGCTTTACCATTTTGCCTTGCTTTGCCTTGTTATGCTTTGCCCTTATGCCTTGTCTTGCTTTGCCATTTTGCCTCTCCTTGCATTGCCCTTTTGCCTTACCTTGCCTTGTCATGCTTTGCCCTTTTGCCTTGCCTTGCCTTGTAATGCTTTGCCCTTTTGCCTGCCTTTCCTTGTTTTGCCGTTTTGAATTGCCTTGCATTGCCTTGCTTTCATCTTTGCCTTGCCTTGACGTGTCTTCCTTATCCTTTTGCCTTGCCTTGCTTTGCTTTCTCCTTTTCCCTTGCCTTTCCTTGCCTTGCTTTACCCTTTTGCCTTCCCTTGCCTTTCCCTTTCCATGCCTTGCTTTGCCCCTTTGCCTTACCTTGCCTTGCTATGCCCTTTTGCCTTGCCTTGCTTTGTCTCTTTGCCTTGTCTTGCCTTGCCTTCCTTTCTCCTTTTGCCCTGATTTGCCTTGCCTTTCTTTTGACCTTTTGCCTTGCCTTGCCATGCTTTGCTCTTTTTCCTTGCCTTGCTTTGCCCTTTTGTCTTTCCTTGCCTTGCCTTGCTTTGCCATTTTCCCTTGCCTTGCTTTCCCCTTTTGCCTTGCCTTTCCTTGCTTTGGCCTTTTTCCTGGCCTTGCCATGGTTTGTCCTTTTGAATTACCTTGCCTTGCCTTTCTTTGCACTTTTGCCTGGCCTTGCTTTGCCCTTTTACCTTGCCTTGCTTTGCCATTTTGCCTTTCCTTGAATTGCCCTTTTGCCTTACCTTGCCTTGACTTGCTATACCCTTTTTCCTTTCCTTGCCTTGTCATGCTTTGCCCTTTTGACTTGCCTTGCTTTGCCCTTTTGCCTTGCCTTGCTTTGCCCTTTTGCCTTGCTTTGCCTTGTTATGCTTTGCCCTTTTGCCTTGCCTTGCTTTGCCATTTTGCCTTTCCTTGAATTGCCCTTTTGCCTTACCTTGCCTTGACTTGCTATACCCTTTTTCCTTGCCTTGCCTTGTCATGCTTTGCCCTTTTGACTTTCCTTGCTTTGCCCTTTTGCCTTGCCTTGCTTTGCCCTTCTGCCTTGCTTTGCCTTGTTATGCTTTCCCTTTTGCCTTGTCTTGCTTTGCCATTTTGCTTTTCCTTGCATTGCCCTTTTGCCTTACCTTGCCTTGACATGCTTTACCCTTTTGCCTTGCCTTGCCTTTTCATGCTTTGCCCTTTTGCCTTGCCTTGCTTTGTCATGCATTGCCATTTTGACTTGCTTTGCTTTGCCCTTTTGCCTTGCCTTTCCTTGTTTTGCCGTTTTCAATTTCCTTGCATTGCCTTACTTTCATCTTTGCCTTGCCTTGACGTGTCTTCCTTATCCTTTCGCCTTGCCTTGCTTTGCTTTCCCCTTTTGCCTTGCCTTACCTTGCCTTGCTTTGCCTCTTTGCCTTGTCTTGCCTTGCCTTCCTTTCTCCTTTTGCCCTGATTTGCCTTGCCTTTCTTTTGACCTTTTGCCTTGCCTTGTCTTGCCATGCTTTGCTCTTTTTCCTTGCCTTGCTTTGCCCTTTTGTCTTGCCTTGCCTTGCCTTGCTTTGCCATTTTCCCTTTCCTTGCTATTCCCTTTTGCCTTGCCTTTCCTTGCTTTGGCCTTTTTCCTGGCCTTGCCATGGTTTGTCCTTTTGACTTACCTTGCCTTGCCTTTCTTTGCCCTTTTGCCTGGCCTTGCATTGAGTTGCCCTTTTTCCTTGCCTTGCCATGCTTTGCCCTTTTGCCTTGCCTTGCTTTGCCATTTTGCCTTTCCTTGAATTGCCCTTTTGCCTCACCTTGCCTTGACTTGCTATACCCTTTTTCCTTGCCTTGCCTTGTCATGCTTTGCCCTTTTGACTTGCTTTGCTTTGTCCTTTTGCCTTGCCTTGCTTTGCCATTTTGCCTTTCCTTGAATTGCCCTTTTGCCTTACCTTGCCTTGACTTCCTATACACTTTTTCCTTGCCTTGCCTTGTCATGCTTTGCCCTTTTGACTTGCCTTGCTTTGCCCTTTTGCCTTGCCTTGCTTTGCCCTTTTGCCTTGCTTTGCCTTGTTATGCTTTGCCCTTTTTCCTTGCCTTGCTTTGCCATTTTGCCTTTCCTTGAATTGCCCTTTTGCCTTACTTTGCCTTGACTTGCTATACCCTTTTTCCTTGCCTTGCCTTGTCATACTTTGCCATTTTGACTTGCTTTGCTTTGCCCTTTTGCCTTGCCTTGCTTTACCATTTTGCCTTTCCTTGAATTGCCCTTTTGCCTTACCTTGCCTTGACTTGCTATAGCCTTTTTCCTTGCCTTGCCTTGTCATACTTTGCCATTTTGACTTGCTTTGCTTTGCCCTTTTGCCTTGCCTTGCTTTGCCATTTTGCCTTTCCTTGAATTGCCCTTTTGCCTTACCTTGCCTTGACTTTCTATACCCTTTTTCCTTGCCTTGCCTTGTCATGCTTTGCCCTTTTGACTTGCCTTGCTTTGCCATTTTGCCTTGCTTTGCCTTGTTATGCTTTGCCCTTTTGCCTTGTCTTGCTTTGCCATTTTGCCTTTCCTTGCATTGCCTTTTTGCCTTACCTTGCCTTGTCATGCTTTGCCCTTTTGCCTTGCCTTGCCTTGTCATGCTTTGCCCTTTTGACTTGCTTTGCTTTGCCCTTTTGCCTTGCCTTTCCTTGTTTTGCCGTTTTGAATTGCCTTGCATTGCCTTGCTTTCATCTTTGCCTTGCCTTGACGTGTCTTCCTTATCCTTTTGCCTTGCCTTGCTTTGCTTTCTCCTTTTCCCTTGCCTTTCCTTGCCTTGCTTTACCCTTTTGCCTTCCCTTGCCTTTCCCTTTCCATGCCTTGCTTTGCCCCTTTGCCTTACCTTGCCTTGCTATGCTTTTTGCCTTGCCTTGCTTTGTCTCTTTGCCTTGTCTTGCCTTGCCTTCCTTTCTCCTTTTGCCCTGATTTGCCTTGCCTTTCTTTTGACCTTTTGCCTTGCCTTGCCATGCTTTGCTCTTTTTCCTTGCCTTGCTTTGCCCTTTTGTCTTTCCTTGCCTTGCCTTGCTTTGCCATTTTCCCTTGCCTTGCTTTCCCCTTTTGCCTTGCCTTTCCTTGCTTTGGCCTTTTTCCTGGCCTTGCCATGGTTTGTCCTTTTGACTTACCTTGCCTTGCCTTTCTTTGCACTTTTGCCTGGCCTTGCTTTGCCCTTTTGCCTTGCCTTGCTTTGCCATTTTGCCTTTCCTTGAATTGCCCTTTTGCCTTACCTTGCCTTGGCATGCTATACCCTTTTTCCTTGCCTTGTCTTGTCAAGCATTGCCCTTTTGACTTGCCTTGCTTTGCCCTTTTGCCTTGCCTTGCTTTGCCCTTTTGCCTTGCTTTGCCTTGTTATGCTTTGCCCTTTTGCCTTGCCTTGCTTTGCCATTTTGCCTTTCCTTGAATTGCCCTTTTGCCTTACTTTGCCTTGACTTGCTATACCCTTTTTCCTTGCCTTGCCTTGTCATACTTTGCCATTTTGACTTGCTTTGCTTTGCCCTTTTGCCTTGCCTTGCTTTGCCATTTTGCCTTTCCTTGAATTGCCCTTTTGCCTTACCTTGCCTTGACTTGCTATACCCTTTTTCCTTGCCCTGCCTTGTCATGCTTTGCCCTTTTGACTTGCTTTGCTTTGTCCTTTTGCCTTGCCTTGCTTTGCCATTTTGCCTTTCCTTGAATTGCCCTTTTGCCTTACCTTGCCTTGACTTGCTATACCCTTTTTCCTTGCCTTGCCTTGTCATGCTTTGCCCTTTTGACTTTCCTTGCTTTGCCCTTTTGCCTTGTCTTGCTTTGCCCTTTTGCCTTGCTTTGCTTTGTTATGCTTTCCCTTTTGCCTTGTCTTGCTTTGCCATTTTGCTTTTCCTTGCATTGCCCTTTTGCCTTACCTTGCCTTGACATGCTTTACCCTTTTGCCTTGCCTTGCCTTTTACTGCTTTGCCTTTTTGCATTGCCTTGCCTTGTCATGCTTTGCCCTTTTGACTTGCTTTGCTTTGCCCTTTTGCCTTGCCTTTCCTTGTTTTGCCGTTTTCAATTTCCTTGCATTGCCTTACTTTCATCTTTGCCTTGCATTGACGTGTCTTCCTTATCCTTTCGCCTTGCCTTGCTTTGCTTTCCCCTTTTGCCTTGCCTTACCTTGCCTTGCTTTGCCTCTTTGCCTTGTCTTGCCTTGCCTTCCTTTCTCCTTTTGCCCTGATTTGCCTTGCCTTTCTTTTGCCCTTTTGTCTTGCCTTGCCTTGCCTTGCATTGCCATTTTCTCTTGCCTTGCTTTTCCCTTTTGCCTTGCCTTTCCTTGCTTTGGCCTTTTTCCTGGCCTTGCATTGAGTTGCCCTTTTTCCTTGCCTTGTCATGCTTTGCCCTTTTGCCTTGACTTGCTTTGCCATTTTGTCTTTCCTTGAATTGCCCTTTTGCCTTACCTTGCCTTGACTTGCTATACCCTTTTTCCTTGCCTTGCCTTTTCATGCTTTGCCCTTTTGCCTTGCCTTGCTTTGCCATTTTGCATTTCCTTGAATTGCCCTTTTGCCTTACCTTGCCTTGACTTTCTATACCCTTTTTCCTTGCCTTGCCTTGTCATGCTTTGCCCTTTTGACTTGCCTTGCTTTGCCCTTTTGCCTTGCTTTGCCTTGTTATGCTTTGCCCTTTTGCCTTGTCTTGCTTTGCCATTTTGCCTTTCCTTGCATTGCCCTTTTGCCTTACCTTGCCTTGTCATGCTTTGCCCTTTTTGCCTTGCCTTGCCTTGTCATGCTTTGCCCTTTTGCCTTGCCCTTCCTTGTTTTGCCGTTTTGAATTGCCTTGCATTGCCTTGCTTTCATCTTTGCCTTGCCTTGACGTGTCTTCCTTATCCTTTTGCCTTGCCTTGCTTTGCTTTCTCCTTTTCCCTTGCCTTTCCTTGCCTTGCTTTACCCTTTTGCCTTCCCTTGCCTTTCCCTTTCCATGCCTTGCTTTGCCCCTTTGCCTTACCTTGCCTTGCTATGCCCTTTTGCCTTGCCTTGCTTTGTCTCTTTGCCTTGTCTTGCCTTGCCTTCCTTTCTCCTTTTGCCCTGATTTGCTTTGCCTTTCTTTTGACCTTTTGCGTTGCCTTGCCATGCTTTGCTCTTTTTCCTTGCCTTGCTTTGCCCTTTTGTCTTTCCTTGCCTTGCCTTGCTTTGCATTTTCCCTTGCCTTGCTTTCCCCTTTTGCCTTGCCTTTCCTTGCTTTGGCCTTTTTCCTGGCCTTGCCATGGTTTGTCCTTTTGAATTACCTTGCCTTGCCTTTCTTTGCACTTTTGCCTGGCCTTGCTTTGCCCTTTTGCCTTGCCTTGCTTTGCCATTTTGCCTTTCCTTGAATTGCCCTTTTGCCTTACCTTGCCTTGACTTGCTATACCCTTTTTCCTTGCCTTGCCTTGTCATGCTTTGCCCTTTTGACTTGCTTTGCTTTGTCCTTTTGCCTTGCCTTGCTTTGCCATTTTGCCTTTCCTTGAATTGCCCTTTTGCCTTACCTTGCCTTGACTTGCTATACCCTTTTTCCTTGCCTTGCCTTGTCATGCTTTGCCCTTTTGACTTTCCTTGCTTTGCCCTTTTGCCTTGCCTTGCTTTGCCCTTCTGCCTTGCTTTGCCTTGTTATGCTTTCCCTTTTGCCTTGTCTTGCTTTGCCATTTTGCTTTTCCTTGCATTGCCCTTTTGCCTTACCTTGCCTTGACATGCTTTACCCTTTTGCCTTGCCTTGCCTTTTCATGCTTTGCCCTTTTGCATTGCCTTGCCTTGTCATGCTTTGCCCTTTTGACTTGCTTTGCTTTGCCCTTTTGCCTTGCTTTCCTTTGCCCTTTTGCCTTGCCTTTCCTTGTTTTGCCGTTTTCAATTTCCTTGCATTGCCTTACTTTCATCTTTGCCTTGCCTTGACGTGTCTTCCTTATCCTTTCGCCTTGCCTTGCTTTGCTTTCCCCTTTTGCCTTGCCTTACCTTGCCTTGCTTTGCCTCTTTGCCTTGTCTTGCCTTGCCTTCCTTTCTCCTTTTGCCCTGATTTGCCTTGCCTTTCTTTTGACCTTTTGCCTTGCCTTGTCTTGCCATGCTTTGCTCTTTTTCCTTGCCTTGCTTTGCCCTTTTGTCTTGCCTTGCCTTGCCTTGCTTTGCCATTTTCTCTTGCCTTGCTTTTCCCTTTTGCCTTGCCTTTCCTTGCTTTGGCCTTTTTCCTGGCCTTGCATTGAGTTGCCCTTTTTCCTTGCCTTGTCATGCTTTGCCCTTTTGCCTTGCCTTGCTTTGCCATTTTGCCTTTCCTTGAATTGCCCTTTTGCCTTACCTTGCCTTGACTTTCTATACCCTTTTTCCTTGCCTTGCCTTGTCATGCTTTGCCCTTTTGACTTGCCTTGCTTTGCCATTTTGCCTTGCTTTGCCTTGTTATGCTTTGCCCTTATGCCTTGTCTTGCTTTGCCATTTTGCCTTTCCTTGCATTGCCCTTTTGCCTTACCTTGCCTTGTCATGCTTTGCCCTTTTGCCTTGCCTTGCCTTGTAATGCTTTGCCCTTTTGCCTGCCTTTCCTTGTTTTGCCGTTTTGAATTGCCTTGCATTGCCTTGCTTTCATCTTTGCCTTGCCTTGACGTGTCTTCCTTATCCTTTTGCCTTGCCTTGCTTTGCTTTCTCCTTTTCCCTTGCCTTTCCTTGCCTTGCTTTACCCTTTTGCCTTCCCTTGCCTTTCCCTTTCCATGCCTTGCTTTGCCCCTTTGCCTTACCTTGCCTTGCTATGCCCTTTTGCCTTGCCTTGCTTTGTCTCTTTGCCTTGTCTTGCCTTGCCTTCCTTTCTCCTTTTGCCCTGATTTGCCTTGCCTTTCTTTTGACCTTTTGCCTTGCCTTGTCTTGCCATGCTTTGCTCTTTTTCCTTGCCTTGCTTTGCCCTTTTGTCTTTCCTTGCCTTGCCTTGCTTTGCCATTTTCCCTTGCCTTTCTTTCCCCTTTTGCCTTGCCTTTCCTTGCTTTGGCCTTTTTCCTGGCCTTGCCATGGTTTGTCCTTTTGAATTACCTTGCCTTGCCTTTCTTTGCACTTTTGCCTGGCCTTGCTTTGCCCTTTTACCTTGCCTTGCTTTGCCATTTCGCCTTTCCTTGAATTGCCCTTTTGCCTTACCTTGCCTTGACTTGCTATACCCTTTTTCCTTGCCTTGCCTTGTCATGCTTTGCCCTTTTGACTTGCCTTGCTTTGCCCTTTTGCCTTGCCTTGCTTTGCCCTTTTGCCTTGCTTTGCCTTGTTATGCTTTGCCCTTTTGCCTTGCCTTGCTTTGCCATTTTGCCTTTCCTTGCATTGCCCTTTTGCCTTACCTTGCCTTGACTTGCTAAACCCTTTTTCCTTGCCTTGCCTTGTCATGCTTTGCCCTTTTGACTTGCTTTGCTTTGTCCTTTTGCCTTGCCTTGCTTTGCCATTTTGCCTTTCCTTGAGTTGCCCTTTTGCCTTACCTTGCCTTGACTTGCTATACCCTTTTTCCTTGCCTTGCCTTGTCATGCTTTGCCCTTTTGACTTTCCTTGCTTTGCCCTTTTGCCTTGCCTTGCTTTGCCCTTCTGCCTTGCTTTGCCTTGTTATGCTTTCCCTTTTGCCTTGTCTTGCTTTGCCATTTTGCTTTTCCTTGCATTGCCCTTTTGCCTTACCTTGCCTTGACATGCTTTACCCTTTTGCCTTGCCTTGCCTTTTCATGCTTTGCCCTTTTGCATTGCCTTGCCTTGTCATGCTTTGCCCTTTTGACTTGCTTTGCTTTGCCCTTTTGCCTTGCCTTTCCTTGTTTTGCCGTTTTCAATTTCCTTGCATTGCCTTACTTTCATCTTTGCCTTGCCTTGACGTGTCTTCCTTATCCTTTCGCCTTGCCTTGCTTTGCTTTCCCCTTTTGCTTTGCCTTACCTTGCCTTGCTTTGCCTCTTTGCCTTGTCTTGCCTTGCCTTCCTTTCTCCTTTTGCCCTGATTTGCCTTGCCTTTCTTTTGCCCTTTTGTCTTTCCTTGCCTTGCCTTGCTTTGCCATTATCTCTTGCCTTGCTTTTCCCTCTTGCCTTGCCTTTCCTTGCTTTGGCCTTTTTCCTGGCCTTGCATTGAGTTGCCCTTTTTACTTACCTTGCCTTGCCTTTCTTTGCCCTTTTGCCTGGCCTTGCATTGAGTTGCCCTTTTTCCTTGCCTTGCCATGCTTTGCCCTTTTGCCTTGCCTTGCTTTGCCATTTTGTCTTTCCTTGAATTGCCCTTTTGCCTTACCTTGCCTTGACTTGCTATACCCTTTTTCCTTGCCTTGCCTTTTCATGCTTTGCCCTTTTGCCTTGCCTTGCTTTGCCATTTTGCCTTTCCTTGAATTGCCCTTTTGCCTTACCTTGCCTTGACTTTCTATACCCTTTTTCCTTGCCTTGCCTTGTCATGCTTTGCCCTTTTGACTTGCCTTGCTTTGCCATTTTGCCTTGCTTTGCCTTGTTATGCTTTGCCCTTATGCCTTGTCTTGCTTTGCCATTTTGCCTTTCCTTGCATTGCCCTTTTGCCTTACCTTGCCTTGTCATGCTTTGCCCTTTTGCCTTGCCTTGCCTTGTAATGCTTTGCCCTTTTGCCTGCCTTTCCTTGTTTTGCCGTTTTGAATTGCCTTGCATTGCCTTACTTTCATCTTTGCCTTGCCTTGACGGGTCTTCCTTATCCTTTTGCCTTGCCTTGCTTTGCTTTCTCCTTTTCCCTTGCCTTTCCTTGCCTTGCTTTACCCTTTTGCCTTCCCTTGCCTTTCCCTTTCCATGCCTTGCTTTGCCCCTTTGCCTTACCTTGCCTTGCTATGCCCTTTTGCCTTGCCTTGCTTTGTCTCTTTGCCTTGTCTTGCCTTGCCTTCCTTTCTCCTTTTGCCCTGATTTGCCTTGCCTTTCTTTTGACCTTTTGCCTTGCCTTGCCATGCTTTGCTCTTTTTCCTTGCCTTGCTTTGCCCTTTTGTCTTTCCTTGCCTTGCCTTGCTTTGCCATTTTCCCTTGCCTTTCTTTCCCCTTTTGCCTTGCCTTTCCTTGCTTTGGCCTTTTTCCTGGCCTTGCCATGGTTTGTCCTTTTGAATTACCTTGCCTTGCCTTTCTTTGCACTTTTGCCTGGCCTTGCTTTGCCCTTTTACCTTGCCTTGCTTTGCCATTTTGCCTTTCCTTGAATTGCCTTTTTGCCTTACCTTGCCTTGACTTGCTATACCCTTTTTCCTTGCCTTGCCTTGTCATGCTTTGCCCTTTTGACTTGCCTTGCTTTGCCCTTTTGCCTTGCCTTGCTTTGCCCTTTTGCCTTGCTTTGCCTTGTTATGCTTTGCCCTTTTGCCTTGCCTTGCTTTGCCATTTTGCCTTTCCTTGCATTGCCCTTTTGCCTTACCTTGCCTTGACTTGCTATACCCTTTTTCCTTGCCTTGCCTTGTCATGCTTTGCCTTTTTGACTTGCTTTGCTTTGTCCTTTTGCCTTGCCTTGCTTTGCCATTTTGCCTTTCCTTGAGTTGCCCTTTTGCCTTACCTTGCCTTGACTTGCTATACCCTTTTTCCTTGCCTTGCCTTGTCATGCTTTGCCCTTTTGACTTTCCTTGCTTTGCCCTTTTGCCTTGCCTTGCTTTGCCCTTCTGCCTTGCTTTGCCTTGTTATGCTTTCCCTTTTGCCTTGTCTTGCTTTGCCATTTTGCTTTTCCTTGCATTGCCCTTTTGCCTTACCTTGCCTTGACATGCTTTACCCTTTTGCCTTGCCTTGCCTTTTCATGCTTTGCCCTTTTGCCTTGCCTTGCCTTGTCATGCTTTGCCCTTTTGACTTGCTTTGCTTTGCCCTTTTGCCTTGCCTTTCCTTGTTTTGCCGTTTTCAATTTCCTTGCATTGCCTTACTTTCATCTTTGCCTTGCCTTGACGTGTCTTCCTTATCCTTTCGCCTTGCCTTGCTTTGCTTTCCCCTTTTGCCTTGCCTTACCTTGCCTTGCTTTGCCTCCTTGCCTTGTCTTGGCTTGCCTTCCTTTCTCCTTTTGCCCTGATTTGCCTTGCCTTTCTTTTGACCTTTTGCCTTGCCTTGTCTTGCCATGCTTTGCTCTTTTTCCTTGCCTTGCTTTGCCCTTTTGTCTTGCCTTGCCTTGCCTTGCTTTGCCATTTTCCCTTTCCTTGCTATTCCCTTTTGCCTTGCCTTTCCTTGCTTTGGCCTTTTTCCTGGCCTTGCCATGGTTTGTCCTTTTGACTTACCTTGCCTTGCCTTTCTTTGCCCTTTTGCCTGGCCTTGCATTGAGTTGCCCTTTTTCCTTGCCTTGCCATGCTTTGCCCTTTTGCCTTGCCTTGCTTTGCCATTTTGCCTTTCCTTGAATTGCCCTTTTGCCTCACCTTGCCTTGACTTGCTATACCCTTTTTCCTTGCCTTGCCTTGTCATGCTTTGCCCTTTTGAGTTGCTTTGCTTTGTCCTTTTGCCTTGCCTTGCTTTGCCATTTTGCCTTTCCTTGAATTGCCCTTTTGCCTTACCTTGCCTTGACTTGCTATACTCTTTTTCCTTGCCTTGCCTTGTCATGCTTTGCCCTTTTGACTTGCCTTGCTTTGCCCTTTTGCCTTCCCTGCTTGCCCTTTTGCCTTGCTTTGCCTTGTTATGCTTTGCCCTTTTGCCTTGCCTTGCTTTGCCATTTTGCCTTTCCTTGAATTGCCCTTTTGCCTTACTTTGCCTTGACTTGCTATACCCTTTTTCCTTGCCTTGCCTTGTCATACTTTGCCATTTTGACTTGCTTTGCTTTGCCAATTTTGCCTTGCCTTGCTTTACCATTTTGCCTTTCCTTGAATTGCCCTTTTGCCTTACCTTGCCTTGACTTTCTATACCCTTTTTCCTTGCCTTGCCTTGTCATGCTTTGCCCTTTTGACTTTCCTTGCTTTGCCCTTTTGCCTTGCCTTGCTTTGCCCTTCTGCCTTGCTTTGCCTTGTTATGCTTTCCCTTTTGCCTTGTCTTGCTTTGCCATTTTGCTTTTCCTTGCATTGCCCTTTTGCCTTACCTTGCCTTGACATGCTTTACCCTTTTGCCTTGCCTTGCCTTTTCATGCTTTGCCCTTTTGCCTTGCCTTGCCTTGTCATGCTTTGCCCTTTTGACTTGCTTTGCTTTGCCCTTTTGCCTTGCCTTTCCTTGTTTTGCCGTTTTCAATTTCCTTGCATTGCCTTACTTTCATCTTTGCCTTGCCTTGACGTGTCTTCCTTATCCTTTCGCCTTGCCTTGCTTTGCTTTCCCCTTTTGCCTTGCCTTACCTTGCCTTGCTTTGCCTCCTTGCCTTGTCTTGGCTTGCCTTCCTTTCTCCTTTTGCCCTGATTTGCCTTGCCTTTCTTTTGACCTTTTGCCTTGCCTTGTCTTGCCATGCTTTGCTCTTTTTCCTTGCCTTGCTTTGCCCTTTTGTCTTGCCTTGCCTTGCCTTGCTTTGCCATTTTCCCTTTCCTTGCTATTCCCTTTTGCCTTGCCTTTCCTTGCTTTGGCCTTTTTCCTGGCCTTGCCATGGTTTGTCCTTTTGACTTACCTTGCCTTGCCTTTCTTTGCCCTTTTGCCTGGCCTTGCATTGAGTTGCCCTTTTTCCTTGCCTTGCCATGCTTTGCCCTTTTGCCTTGCCTTGCTTTGCCATTTTGCCTTTCCTTGAATTGCCCTTTTGCCTCACCTTGCCTTGACTTGCTATACCCTTTTTCCTTGCCTTGCCTTGTCATGCTTTGCCCTTTTGAGTTGCTTTGCTTTGTCCTTTTGCCTTGCCTTGCTTTGCCATTTTGCCTTTCCTTGAATTGCCCTTTTGCCTTACCTTGCCTTGACTTGCTATACTCTTTTTCCTTGCCTTGCCTTGTCATGCTTTGCCCTTTTGACTTGCCTTGCTTTGCCCTTTTGCCTTCCCTGCTTGCCCTTTTGCCTTGCTTTGCCTTGTTATGCTTTGCCCTTTTGCCTTGCCTTGCTTTGCCATTTTGCCTTTCCTTGAATTGCCCTTTTGCCTTACTTTGCCTTGACTTGCTATACCCTTTTTCCTTGCCTTGCCTTGTCATACTTTGCCATTTTGACTTGCTTTGCTTTGCCAATTTTGCCTTGCCTTGCTTTACCATTTTGCCTTTCCTTGAATTGCCCTTTTGCCTTACCTTGCCTTGACTTTCTATACCCTTTTTCCTTGCCTTGCCTTGTCATGCTTTGCCCTTTTGACTTGCCTTGCTTTGCCATTTTGCCTTGCTTTGCCTTGTTATGCTTTGCCCTTATGCCTTGTCTTGCTTTGCCATTTTGCCTTTCCTTGCATTGCCCTTTTGCCTTACCTTGCCTTGTCATGCTTTGCCCTTTTGCCTTGCCTTGCCTTGTAATGCTTTGCCCTTTTGCCTGCCTTTCCTTGTTTTGCCGTTTTGAATTGCCTTGCATTGCCTTGCTTTCATCTTTGCCTTGCCTTGACGTGTCTTCCTTATGCTTTTGCCTTGCCTTGCTTTGCTTTCTCCTTTTCCCTTGCCTTTCCTTGCCTTGCTTTACCCTTTTGCCTTCCCTTGCCTTTCCCTTTCCATGCCTTGCTTTGCCCCTTTGCCTTACCTTGCCTTGCTATGCCCTTTTGCCTTGCCTTGCTTTGTCTCTTTGCCTTGTCTTGCCTTGCCTTCCTTTCTCCTTTTGCCCTGATTTGCCTTGCCTTTCTTTTGACCTTTTGCCTTGCCTTGCCATGCTTTGCTCTTTTTCCTTGCCTTGCTTTGCCCTTTTGTCTTTCCTTGCCTTGCCTTGCTTTGCCATTTTCCCTTGCCTTTCTTTCCCCTTTTGCCTTGCCTTTCCTTGCTTTGGCCTTTTTCCTGGCCTTGCCATGGTTTGTCCTTTTGAATTACCTTGCCTTGCCTTTCTTTGCACTTTTGCCTGGCCTTGCTTTGCCCTTTTACCTTGCCTTGCTTTGCCATTTTGCCTTTCCTTGAATTGCCCTTTTGCCTTACCTTGCCTTGACTTGCTATACCCTTTTTCCTTGCCTTGCCTTGTCATGCTTTGCCCTTTTGACTTGCCTTGCTTTGCCCTTTTGCCTTGCCTTGCTTTGCCCTTTTGCCTTGCTTTGCCTTGTTATGCTTTGCCCTTTTGCCTTGCCTTGCTTTGCCATTTTGCCTTTCCTTGCATTGCCCTTTTGCCTTACCTTGCTTTGACTTGCTATACCCTTTTTCCTTGCCTTGCCTTGTCATGCTTTGCCCTTTTGACTTGCTTTGCTTTGTCCTTTTGCCTTGCCTTGCTTTGCCATTTTGCCTTTCCTTGAATTGCCCTTTTGCCTTACCTTGCCTTGACTTGCTATACCCTTTTTCCTTGCCTTGCCTTGTCATGCTTTGCCCTTTTGACTTTCCTTGCTTTGCCCTTTTGCCTTGCCTTGCTTTGCCCTTCTGCCTTGCTTTGCCTTGTTATGCTTTCCCTTTTGCCTTGTCTTGCTTTGCCATTTTGCTTTTCCTTGCATTGCCCTTTTGCCTTACCTTGCCTTGACATGCTTTACCCTTTTGCCTTGCCTTGCCTTTTCATGCTTTGCCCTTTTGCCTTGCCTTGCCTTGTCATGCTTTGCCCTTTTGACTTGCTTTGCTTTGCCCTTTTGCCTTGCCTTTCCTTGTTTTGCCGTTTTCAATTTCCTTGCATTGCCTTACTTTCATCTTTGCCTTGCCTTGACGTGTCTTCCTTATCCTTTCGCCTTGCCTTGCTTTGCTTTCCCCTTTTGCCTTGCCTTACCTTGCCTTGCTTTGCCTCTTTGCCTTGTCTTGCCTTGCCTTCCTTTCTCCTTTTGCCCTGATTTGCCTTGCCTTTCTTCTGACCTTTTGCCTTGCCTTGTCTTGCCATGCTTTGCTCTTTTTCCTTGCCTTGCTTTGCCCTTTTGTCTTGCCTTGCCTTGCCTTGCTTTGCCATTTTCCCTTTCCTTGCTATTCCCTTTTGCCTTGCCTTTCCTTGCTTTGGCCTTTTTCCTGGCCTTGCCATGGTTTGTCCTTTTGACTTACCTTGCCTTGCCTTTCTTTGCCCTTTTGCCTGGCCTTGCATTGAGTTGCCCTTTTTCCTTGCCTTGCCATGCTTTGCCCTTTTGCCTTGCCTTGCTTTGCCATTTTGTCTTTCCTTGAATTGCCCTTTTGCCTTACCTTGCCTTGACTTGCTATACCCTTTTTCCTTGCCTTGCCTTTTCATGCTTTGCCCTTTTGCCTTGCATTGCTTTGCCATTTTGCCTTTCCTTGAATTGCCCTTTTGCCATACCTTGCCTTGACTTTCTATACCCTTTTTCCTTGCCTTGCCTTGTCATGCTTTGCCCTTTTGACTTGCCTTGCTTTGCCATTTTGCCTTGCTTTGCCTTGTTATGCTTTGCCCTTATGCCTTGTCTTGCTTTGCCATTTTGCCTTTCCTTGCATTGCCCTTTTGCCTTACTTTGCCTTGTCATGCTTTGCCCTTTTGCCTTGCCTTGTCATGCTTTGCCCTTTTGCCTGCCTTTCCTTGTTTTGCCGTTTTGAATTGCCTTGCATTGCCTTGCTTTCATCTTTGCCTTGCCTTGACGTGTCTTCCTTATCCTTTTGCCTTGCCTTGCTTTGCTTTCTCCTTTTCCCTTGCCTTTCCTTGCCTTGCTTTACCCTTTTGCCTTCCCTTGCCTTTCCCTTTCCATGCCTTGCTTTGCCCCTTTGCCTTACCTTGCCTTGCTATGCCCTTTTGCCTTGCCTTGCTTTGTCTCTTTGCCTTGTCTTGCCTTGCCTTCCTTTCTCCTTTTGCCCTGATTTGCCTTGCCTTTCTTTTGACCTTTTGCCTTGCCTTGCCATGCTTTGCTCTTTTTCCTTGCCTTGCTTTGCCCTTTTGTCTTTCCTTGCCTTGCCTTGCTTTGCCATTTTCCCTTGCCTTTCTTTCCCCTTTTGCCTTGCCTTTCCTTGCTTTGGCCTTTTTCCTGGCCTTGCCATGGTTTGTCCTTTTGAATTACCTTGCCTTGCCTTTCTTTGCACTTTTGCCTGGCCTTGCTTTGCCCTTTTACCTTGCCTTGCTTTGCCATTTTGCCTTTCCTTGAATTGCCCTTTTGCCTTACCTTGCCTTGACTTGCTATACCCTTTTTCCTTGCCTTGCCTTGTCATGCTTTGCCCTTTTGACTTGCCTTGCTTTGCCCTTTTGCCTTGCCTTGCTTTGCCCTTTTGCCTTGCTTTGCCTTGTTATGCTTTGCCCTTTTGCCTTGCCTTGCTTTGCCATTTTGCCTTTCCTTGCATTGCCCTTTTGCCTTACCTTGCCTTGACTTGCTATACCCTTTTTCCTTGCCTTGCCTTGTCATGCTTTGCCCTTTTGACTTGCTTTGCTTTGTCCTTTTGCCTTGCCTTGCTTTGCCATTTTGCCTTTCCTTGAATTGCCCTTTTGCCTTACCTTGCCTTGACTTGCTATACCCTTTTTCCTTGCCTTGCCTTGTCATGCTTTGCCCTTTTGACTTTCCTTGCTTTGCCCTTTTGCCTTGCCTTGCTTTGCCCTTCTGCCTTGCTTTGCCTTGTTATGCTTTCCCTTTTGCCTTGTCTTGCTTTGCCATTTTGCTTTTCCTTGCATTGCCCTTTTGCCTTACCTTGCCTTGACATGCTTTACCCTTTTGCCTTGCCTTGCCTTTTCATGCTTTGCCCTTTTGCCTTGCCTTGCCTTGTCATGCTTTGCCCTTTTGACTTGCTTTGCTTTCCCCTTTTGCCTTGCCTTACCTTGCCTTGCTTTGCCTCTTTGCCTTGTCTTGCCTTGCCTTCCTTTCTCCTTTTGCCCTGATTTGCCTTGCCTTTCTTTTGACCTTTTGCCTTGCCTTGTCTTGCCATGCTTTGCTCTTTTTCCTTGCCTTGCTTTGCCCTTTTGTCTTGCCTTGCCTTGCCTTGCTTTGCCATTTTCCCTTTCCTTGCTATTCCCTTTTGCCTTGCCTTTCCTTGCTTTGGCCTTTTTCCTGGCCTTGCCATGGTTTGTCCTTTTGACTTACCTTGCCTTGCCTTTCTTTGCCCTTTTGCCTGGCCTTGCATTGAGTTGCCCTTTTTCCTTGCCTTGCCATGCTTTGCCCTTTTGCCTTGCCTTGCTTTGCCATTTTGCCTTTCCTTGAATTGCCCTTTTGCCTCACCTTGCCTTGACTTGCTATACCCTTTTTCCTTGCCTTGCCTTGTCATGCTTTGCCCTTTTGACTTGCCTTGCTTTGCCCTTTTGCCTTGCCTTGCTTTGCCCTTTTGCCTTGCTTTGCCTTGTTATGCTTTGCCCTTTTGCCTTGCCTTGCTTTGCCATTTTGCCTTTCCTTGCATTGCCCTTTTGCCTTACCTTGCCTTGACTTGCTAAACCCTTTTTCCTTGCCTTGCCTTGTCATGCTTTGCCCTTTTGACTTGCTTTGCTTTGTCCTTTTGCCTTGCCTTGCTTTGCCATTTTGCCTTTCCTTGAGTTGCCCTTTTGCCTTACCTTGCCTTGACTTGCTATACCCTTTTTCCTTGCCTTGCCTTGTCATGCTTTGCCCTTTTGACTTTCCTTGCTTTGCCCTTTTGCCTTGCCTTGCTTTGCCCTTCTGCCTTGCTTTGCCTTGTTATGCTTTCCCTTTTGCCTTGTCTTGCTTTGCCATTTTGCTTTTCCTTGCATTGCCCTTTTGCCTTACCTTGCCTTGACATGCTTTACCCTTTTGCCTTGCCTTGCCTTTTCATGCTTTGCCCTTTTGCATTGCCTTGCCTTGTCATGCTTTGCCCTTTTGACTTGCTTTGCTTTGCCCTTTTGCCTTGCCTTTCCTTGTTTTGCCGTTTTCAATTTCCTTGCATTGCCTTACTTTCATCTTTGCCTTGCCTTGACGTGTCTTCCTTATCCTTTCGCCTTGCCTTGCTTTGCTTTCCCCTTTTGCTTTGCCTTACCTTGCCTTGCTTTGCCTCTTTGCCTTGTCTTGCCTTGCCTTCCTTTCTCCTTTTGCCCTGATTTGCCTTGCCTTTCTTTTGCCCTTTTGTCTTTCCTTGCCTTGCCTTGCTTTGCCATTATCTCTTGCCTTGCTTTTCCCTCTTGCCTTGCCTTTCCTTGCTTTGGCCTTTTTCCTGGCCTTGCATTGAGTTGCCCTTTTTACTTACCTTGCCTTGCCTTTCTTTGCCCTTTTGCCTGGCCTTGCATTGAGTTGCCCTTTTTCCTTGCCTTGCCATGCTTTGCCCTTTTGCCTTGCCTTGCTTTGCCATTTTGTCTTTCCTTGAATTGCCCTTTTGCCTTACCTTGCCTTGACTTGCTATACCCTTTTTCCTTGCCTTGCCTTTTCATGCTTTGCCCTTTTGCCTTGCCTTGCTTTGCCATTTTGCCTTTCCTTGAATTGCCCTTTTGCCTTACCTTGCCTTGACTTTCTATACCCTTTTTCCTTGCCTTGCCTTGTCATGCTTTGCCCTTTTGACTTGCCTTGCTTTGCCATTTTGCCTTGCTTTGCCTTGTTATGCTTTGCCCTTATGCCTTGTCTTGCTTTGCCATTTTGCCTTTCCTTGCATTGCCCTTTTGCCTTACCTTGCCTTGTCATGCTTTGCCCTTTTGCCTTGCCTTGCCTTGTAATGCTTTGCCCTTTTGCCTGCCTTTCCTTGTTTTGCCGTTTTGAATTGCCTTGCATTGCCTTACTTTCATCTTTGCCTTGCCTTGACGGGTCTTCCTTATCCTTTTGCCTTGCCTTGCTTTGCTTTCTCCTTTTCCCTTGCCTTTCCTTGCCTTGCTTTACCCTTTTGCCTTCCCTTGCCTTTCCCTTTCCATGCCTTGCTTTGCCCCTTTGCCTTACCTTGCCTTGCTATGCCCTTTTGCCTTGCCTTGCTTTGTCTCTTTGCCTTGTCTTGCCTTGCCTTCCTTTCTCCTTTTGCCCTGATTTGCCTTGCCTTTCTTTTGACCTTTTGCCTTGCCTTGCCATGCTTTGCTCTTTTTCCTTGCCTTGCTTTGCCCTTTTGTCTTTCCTTGCCTTGCCTTGCTTTGCCATTTTCCCTTGCCTTTCTTTCCCCTTTTGCCTTGCCTTTCCTTGCTTTGGCCTTTTTCCTGGCCTTGCCATGGTTTGTCCTTTTGAATTACCTTGCCTTGCCTTTCTTTGCACTTTTGCCTGGCCTTGCTTTGCCCTTTTACCTTGCCTTGCTTTGCCATTTTGCCTTTCCTTGAATTGCCTTTTTGCCTTACCTTGCCTTGACTTGCTATACCCTTTTTCCTTGCCTTGCCTTGTCATGCTTTGCCCTTTTGACTTGCCTTGCTTTGCCCTTTTGCCTTGCCTTGCTTTGCCCTTTTGCCTTGCTTTGCCTTGTTATGCTTTGCCCTTTTGCCTTGCCTTGCTTTGCCATTTTGCCTTTCCTTGCATTGCCCTTTTGCCTTACCTTGCCTTGACTTGCTATACCCTTTTTCCTTGCCTTGCCTTGTCATGCTTTGCCTTTTTGACTTGCTTTGCTTTGTCCTTTTGCCTTGCCTTGCTTTGCCATTTTGCCTTTCCTTGAGTTGCCCTTTTGCCTTACCTTGCCTTGACTTGCTATACCCTTTTTCCTTGCCTTGCCTTGTCATGCTTTGCCCTTTTGACTTTCCTTGCTTTGCCCTTTTGCCTTGCCTTGCTTTGCCCTTCTGCCTTGCTTTGCCTTGTTATGCTTTCCCTTTTGCCTTGTCTTGCTTTGCCATTTTGCTTTTCCTTGCATTGCCCTTTTGCCTTACCTTGCCTTGACATGCTTTACCCTTTTGCCTTGCCTTGCCTTTTCATGCTTTGCCCTTTTGCCTTGCCTTGCCTTGTCATGCTTTGCCCTTTTGACTTGCTTTGCTTTGCCCTTTTGCCTTGCCTTTCCTTGTTTTGCCGTTTTCAATTTCCTTGCATTGCCTTACTTTCATCTTTGCCTTGCCTTGACGTGTCTTCCTTATCCTTTCGCCTTGCCTTGCTTTGCTTTCCCCTTTTGCCTTGCCTTACCTTGCCTTGCTTTGCCTCCTTGCCTTGTCTTGGCTTGCCTTCCTTTCTCCTTTTGCCCTGATTTGCCTTGCCTTTCTTTTGACCTTTTGCCTTGCCTTGTCTTGCCATGCTTTGCTCTTTTTCCTTGCCTTGCTTTGCCCTTTTGTCTTGCCTTGCCTTGCCTTGCTTTGCCATTTTCCCTTTCCTTGCTATTCCCTTTTGCCTTGCCTTTCCTTGCTTTGGCCTTTTTCCTGGCCTTGCCATGGTTTGTCCTTTTGACTTACCTTGCCTTGCCTTTCTTTGCCCTTTTGCCTGGCCTTGCATTGAGTTGCCCTTTTTCCTTGCCTTGCCATGCTTTGCCCTTTTGCCTTGCCTTGCTTTGCCATTTTGCCTTTCCTTGAATTGCCCTTTTGCCTCACCTTGCCTTGACTTGCTATACCCTTTTTCCTTGCCTTGCCTTGTCATGCTTTGCCCTTTTGAGTTGCTTTGCTTTGTCCTTTTGCCTTGCCTTGCTTTGCCATTTTGCCTTTCCTTGAATTGCCCTTTTGCCTTACCTTGCCTTGACTTGCTATACTCTTTTTCCTTGCCTTGCCTTGTCATGCTTTGCCCTTTTGACTTGCCTTGCTTTGCCCTTTTGCCTTCCCTGCTTGCCCTTTTGCCTTGCTTTGCCTTGTTATGCTTTGCCCTTTTGCCTTGCCTTGCTTTGCCATTTTGCCTTTCCTTGAATTGCCCTTTTGCCTTACTTTGCCTTGACTTGCTATACCCTTTTTCCTTGCCTTGCCTTGTCATACTTTGCCATTTTGACTTGCTTTGCTTTGCCAATTTTGCCTTGCCTTGCTTTACCATTTTGCCTTTCCTTGAATTGCCCTTTTGCCTTACCTTGCCTTGACTTTCTATACCCTTTTTCCTTGCCTTGCGTTGTCATGCTTTGCCCTTTTGACTTGCCTTGCTTTGCCATTTTGCCTTGCTTTGCCTTGTTATGCTTTGCCCTTATGCCTTGTCTTGCTTTGCCATTTTGCCTTTCCTTGCATTGCCCTTTTGCCTTACCTTGCCTTGTCATGCTTTGCCCTTTTGCCTTGCCTTGCCTTGTAATGCTTTGCCCTTTTGCCTGCCTTTCCTTGTTTTGCCGTTTTGAATTGCCTTGCATTGCCTTGCTTTCATCTTTGCCTTGCCTTGACGTGTCTTCCTTATGCTTTTGCCTTGCCTTGCTTTGCTTTCTCCTTTTCCCTTGCCTTTCCTTGCCTTGCTTTACCCTTTTGCCTTCCCTTGCCTTTCCCTTTCCATGCCTTGCTTTGCCCCTTTGCCTTACCTTGCCTTGCTATGCCCTTTTGCCTTGCCTTGCTTTGTCTCTTTGCCTTGTCTTGCCTTGCCTTCCTTTCTCCTTTTGCCCTGATTTGCCTTGCCTTTCTTTTGACCTTTTGCCTTGCCTTGCCATGCTTTGCTCTTTTTCCTTGCCTTGCTTTGCCCTTTTGTCTTTCCTTGCCTTGCCTTGCTTTGCCATTTTCCCTTGCCTTTCTTTCCCCTTTTGCCTTGCCTTTCCTTGCTTTGGCCTTTTTCCTGGCCTTGCCATGGTTTGTCCTTTTGAATTACCTTGCCTTGCCTTTCTTTGCACTTTTGCCTGGCCTTGCTTTGCCCTTTTACCTTGCCTTGCTTTGCCATTTTGCCTTTCCTTGAATTGCCCTTTTGCCTTACCTTGCCTTGACTTGCTATACCCTTTTTCCTTGCCTTGCCTTGTCATGCTTTGCCCTTTTGACTTGCCTTGCTTTGCCCTTTTGCCTTGCCTTGCTTTGCCCTTTTGCCTTGCTTTGCCTTGTTATGCTTTGCCCTTTTGCCTTGCCTTGCTTTGCCATTTTGCCTTTCCTTGCATTGCCCTTTTGCCTTACCTTGCTTTGACTTGCTATACCCTTTTTCCTTGCCTTGCCTTGTCATGCTTTGCCCTTTTGACTTGCTTTGCTTTGTCCTTTTGCCTTGCCTTGCTTTGCCATTTTGCCTTTCCTTGAATTGCCCTTTTGCCTTACCTTGCCTTGACTTGCTATACCCTTTTTCCTTGCCTTGCCTTGTCATGCTTTGCCCTTTTGACTTTCCTTGCTTTGCCCTTTTGCCTTGCCTTGCTTTGCCCTTCTGCCTTGCTTTGCCTTGTTATGCTTTCCCTTTTGCCTTGTCTTGCTTTGCCATTTTGCTTTTCCTTGCATTGCCCTTTTGCCTTACCTTGCCTTGACATGCTTTACCCTTTTGCCTTGCCTTGCCTTTTCATGCTTTGCCCTTTTGCCTTGCCTTGCCTTGTCATGCTTTGCCCTTTTGACTTGCTTTGCTTTGCCCTTTTGCCTTGCCTTTCCTTGTTTTGCCGTTTTCAATTTCCTTGCATTGCCTTACTTTCATCTTTGCCTTGCCTTGACGTGTCTTCCTTATCCTTTCGCCTTGCCTTGCTTTGCTTTCCCCTTTTGCCTTGCCTTACCTTGCCTTGCTTTGCCTCTTTGCCTTGTCTTGCCTTGCCTTCCTTTCTCCTTTTGCCCTGATTTGCCTTGCCTTTCTTCTGACCTTTTGCCTTGCCTTGTCTTGCCATGCTTTGCTCTTTTTCCTTGCCTTGCTTTGCCCTTTTGTCTTGCCTTGCCTTGCCTTGCTTTGCCATTTTCCCTTTCCTTGCTATTCCCTTTTGCCTTGCCTTTCCTTGCTTTGGCCTTTTTCCTGGCCTTGCCATGGTTTGTCCTTTTGACTTACCTTGCCTTGCCTTTCTTTGCCCTTTTGCCTGGCCTTGCATTGAGTTGCCCTTTTTCCTTGCCTTGCCATGCTTTGCCCTTTTGCCTTGCCTTGCTTTGCCATTTTGTCTTTCCTTGAATTGCCCTTTTGCCTTACCTTGCCTTGACTTGCTATACCCTTTTTCCTTGCCTTGCCTTTTCATGCTTTGCCCTTTTGCCTTGCATTGCTTTGCCATTTTGCCTTTCCTTGAATTGCCCTTTTGCCATACCTTGCCTTGACTTTCTATACCCTTTTTCCTTGCCTTGCCTTGTCATGCTTTGCCCTTTTGACTTGCCTTGCTTTGCCATTTTGCCTTGCTTTGCCTTGTTATGCTTTGCCCTTATGCCTTGTCTTGCTTTGCCATTTTGCCTTTCCTTGCATTGCCCTTTTGCCTTACTTTGCCTTGTCATGCTTTGCCCTTTTGCCTTGCCTTGTCATGCTTTGCCCTTTTGCCTGCCTTTCCTTGTTTTGCCGTTTTGAATTGCCTTGCATTGCCTTGCTTTCATCTTTGCCTTGCCTTGACGTGTCTTCCTTATCCTTTTGCCTTGCCTTGCTTTGCTTTCTCCTTTTCCCTTGCCTTTCCTTGCCTTGCTTTACCCTTTTGCCTTCCCTTGCCTTTCCCTTTCCATGCCTTGCTTTGCCCCTTTGCCTTACCTTGCCTTGCTATGCCCTTTTGCCTTGCCTTGCTTTGTCTCTTTGCCTTGTCTTGCCTTGCCTTCCTTTCTCCTTTTGCCCTGATTTGCCTTGCCTTTCTTTTGACCTTTTGCCTTGCCTTGCCATGCTTTGCTCTTTTTCCTTGCCTTGCTTTGCCCTTTTGTCTTTCCTTGCCTTGCCTTGCTTTGCCATTTTCCCTTGCCTTTCTTTCCCCTTTTGCCTTGCCTTTCCTTGCTTTGGCCTTTTTCCTGGCCTTGCCATGGTTTGTCCTTTTGAATTACCTTGCCTTGCCTTTCTTTGCACTTTTGCCTGGCCTTGCTTTGCCCTTTTACCTTGCCTTGCTTTGCCATTTTGCCTTTCCTTGAATTGCCCTTTTGCCTTACCTTGCCTTGACTTGCTATACCCTTTTTCCTTGCCTTGCCTTGTCATGCTTTGCCCTTTTGACTTGCCTTGCTTTGCCCTTTTGCCTTGCCTTGCTTTGCCCTTTTGCCTTGCTTTGCCTTGTTATGCTTTGCCCTTTTGCCTTGCCTTGCTTTGCCATTTTGCCTTTCCTTGCATTGCCCTTTTGCCTTACCTTGCCTTGACTTGCTATACCCTTTTTCCTTGCCTTGCCTTGTCATGCTTTGCCCTTTTGACTTGCTTTGCTTTGTCCTTTTGCCTTGCCTTGCTTTGCCATTTTGCCTTTCCTTGAATTGCCCTTTTGCCTTACCTTGCCTTGACTTGCTATACCCTTTTTCCTTGCCTTGCCTTGTCATGCTTTGCCCTTTTGACTTTCCTTGCTTTGCCCTTTTGCCTTGCCTTGCTTTGCCCTTCTGCCTTGCTTTGCCTTGTTATGCTTTCCCTTTTGCCTTGTCTTGCTTTGCCATTTTGCTTTTCCTTGCATTGCCCTTTTGCCTTACCTTGCCTTGACATGCTTTACCCTTTTGCCTTGCCTTGCCTTTTCATGCTTTGCCCTTTTGCCTTGCCTTGCCTTGTCATGCTTTGCCCTTTTGACTTGCTTTGCTTTCCCCTTTTGCCTTGCCTTACCTTGCCTTGCTTTGCCTCTTTGCCTTGTCTTGCCTTGCCTTCCTTTCTCCTTTTGCCCTGATTTGCCTTGCCTTTCTTTTGACCTTTTGCCTTGCCTTGTCTTGCCATGCTTTGCTCTTTTTCCTTGCCTTGCTTTGCCCTTTTGTCTTGCCTTGCCTTGCCTTGCTTTGCCATTTTCCCTTTCCTTGCTATTCCCTTTTGCCTTGCCTTTCCTTGCTTTGGCCTTTTTCCTGGCCTTGCCATGGTTTGTCCTTTTGACTTACCTTGCCTTGCCTTTCTTTGCCCTTTTGCCTGGCCTTGCATTGAGTTGCCCTTTTTCCTTGCCTTGCCATGCTTTGCCCTTTTGCCTTGCCTTGCTTTGCCATTTTGCCTTTCCTTGAATTGCCCTTTTGCCTCACCTTGCCTTGACTTGCTATACCCTTTTTCCTTGCCTTGCCTTGTCATGCTTTGCCCTTTTGACTTGCTTTGCTTTGTCCTTTTGCCTTGCCTTGCTTTGCCATTTTGACTTTCCTTGAATTGCCCTTTTGCCTTACCTTGCCTTGACTTGCTATACCCTTTTTCCTTGCCTTGCCTTGTCATGCTTTGCCCTTTTGACTTGCCTTGCTTTGCCCTTTTGCCTTGCCTTGCTTTGCCCTTTTGCCTTGCTTTGCCTTGTTATGCTTTGCCCTTTTGCCTTGCCTTGCTTTGCCATTTTGCCTTTCCTTGAATTGCCCTTTTGCCTTACTTTGCCTTGACTTGCTATACCCTTTTTCCTTGCCTTGCCTTGTCATACTTTGCCATTTTGACTTGCTTTGCTTTGCCAATTTTGCCTTGCCTTGCTTTACCATTTTGCCTTTCCTTGAATTGCCCTTTTGCCTTACCTTGCCTTGACTTTCTATACCCTTTTTCCTTGCCTTGCCTTGTCATGCTTTGCCCTTTTGACTTGCCTTGCTTTGCCATTTTGCCTTGCTTTGCCTTGTTATGCTTTGCCCTTATGCCTTGTCTTGCTTTGCCATTTTGCCTTTCCTTGCATTGCCCTTTTGCCTTACCTTGCCTTGTCATGCTTTGCCCTTTTGCCTTGCCTTGCCTTGTAATGCTTTGCCCTTTTGCCTGCCTTTCCTTGTTTTGCCGTTTTGAATTGCCTTGCATTGCCTTGCTTTCATCTTTGCCTTGCCTTGACGTGTCTTCCTTATGCTTTTGCCTTGCCTTGCTTTGCTTTCTCCTTTTCCCTTGCCTTTCCTTGCCTTGCTTTACCCTTTTGCCTTCCCTTGCCTTTCCCTTTCCATGCCTTGCTTTGCCCCTTTGCCTTACCTTGCCTTGCTATGCCCTTTTGCCTTGCCTTGCTTTGTCTCTTTGCCTTGTCTTGCCTTGCCTTCCTTTCTCCTTTTGCCCTGATTTGCCTTGTCTTTCTTTTGACCTTTTGCCTTGCCTTGCCATGCTTTGCTCTTTTTCCTTGCCTTGCTTTGCCCTTTTGTCTTTCCTTGCCTTGCCTTGCTTTGCCATTTTCCCTTGCCTTTCTTTCCCCTTTTGCCTTGCCTTTCCTTGCTTTGGCCTTTTTCCTGGCCTTGCCATGGTTTGTCCTTTTGAATTACCTTGCCTTGCCTTTCTTTGCACTTTTGCCTGGCCTTGCTTTGCCCTTTTACCTTGCCTTGCTTTGCCATTTTGCCTTTCCTTGAATTGCCCTTTTGCCTTACCTTGCCTTGACTTGCTATACCCTTTTTCCTTGCCTTGCCTTGTCATGCTTTGCCCTTTTGACTTGCCTTGCTTTGCCCTTTTGCCTTGCCTTGCTTTGCCCTTTTGCCTTGCTTTGCCTTGTTATGCTTTGCCCTTTTGCCTTGCCTTGCTTTGCCATTTTGCCTTTCCTTGCATTGCCCTTTTGCCTTACCTTGCCTTGACTTGCTATACCCTTTTTCCTTGCCTTGCCTTGTCATGCTTTGCCCTTTTGACTTGCTTTGCTTTGTCCTTTTGCCTTGCCTTGCTTTGCCATTTTGCCTTTCCTTGAATTGCCCTTTTGCCTTACCTTGCCTTGACTTGCTATACCCTTTTTCCTTGCCTTGCCTTGTCATGCTTTGCCCTTTTGACTTTCCTTGCTTTGCCCTTTTGCCTTGCCTTGCTTTGCCCTTCTGCCTTGCTTTGCCTTGTTATGCTTTCCCTTTTGCCTTGTCTTGCTTTGCCATTTTGCTTTTCCTTGCATTGCCCTTTTGCCTTACCTTGCCTTGACATGCTTTACCCTTTTGCCTTGCCTTGCCTTTTCATGCTTTGCCCTTTTGCCTTGCCTTGCCTTGTCATGCTTTGCCCTTTTGACTTGCTTTGCTTTGCCCTTTTGCCTTGCCTTTCCTTGTTTTGCCGTTTTCAATTTCCTTGCATTGCCTTACTTTCATCTTTGCCTTGCCTTGACGTGTCTTCCTTATCCTTTCGCCTTGCCTTGCTTTGCTTTCCCCTTTTGCCTTGCCTTACCTTGCCTTGCTTTGCCTCTTTGCCTTGTCTTGCCTTGCCTTCCTTTCTCCTTTTGCCCTGATTTGCCTTGCCTTTCTTCTGACCTTTTGCCTTGCCTTGTCTTGCCATGCTTTGCTCTTTTTCCTTGCCTTGCTTTGCCCTTTTGTCTTGCCTTGCCTTGCCTTGCTTTGCCATTTTCCCTTTCCTTGCTATTCCCTTTTGCCTTGCCTTTCCTTGCTTTGGCCTTTTTCCTGGCCTTGCCATGGTTTGTCCTTTTGACTTACCTTGCCTTGCCTTTCTTTGCCCTTTTGCCTGGCCTTGCATTGAGTTGCCCTTTTTCCTTGCCTTGCCATGCTTTGCCCTTTTGCCTTGCCTTGCTTTGCCATTTTGTCTTTCCTTGAATTGCCCTTTTGCCTTACCTTGCCTTGACTTGCTATACCCTTTTTCCTTGCCTTGCCTTTTCATGCTTTGCCCTTTTGCCTTGCATTGCTTTGCCATTTTGCCTTTCCTTGAATTGCCCTTTTGCCTTACCTTGCCTTGACTTTCTATACCCTTTTTCCTTGCCTTGCCTTGTCATGCTTTGCCCTTTTGACTTGCCTTGCTTTGCCATTTTGCCTTGCTTTGCCTTGTTATGCTTTGCCCTTATGCCTTGTCTTGCTTTGCCATTTTGCCTTTCCTTGCATTGCCCTTTTGCCTTACTTTGCCTTGTCATGCTTTGCCCTTTTGCCTTGCCTTGTCATGCTTTGCCCTTTTGCCTGCCTTTCCTTGTTTTGCCGTTTTGAATTGCCTTGCATTGCCTTGCTTTCATCTTTGCCTTGCCTTGACGTGTCTTCCTTATCCTTTTGCCTTGCCTTGCTTTGCTTTCTCCTTTTCCCTTGCCTTTCCTTGCCTTGTTTTACCCTTTTGCCTTCCCTTGCCTTTCCCTTTCCATGCCTTGCTTTGCCCCTTTGCCTTACCTTGCCTTGCTATGCCCTTTTGCCTTGCCTTGCTTTGTCTCTTTGCCTTGTCTTGCCTTGCCTTCCTTTCTCCTTTTGCCCTGATTTGCCTTGCCTTTCTTTTGACCTTTTGCCTTGCCTTGCCATGCTTTGCTCTTTTTCCTTGCCTTGCTTTGCCCTTTTGTCTTTCCTTGCCTTGCCTTGCTTTGCCATTTTCCCTTGCCTTTCTTTCCCCTTTTGCCTTGCCTTTCCTTGCTTTGGCCTTTTTCCTGGCCTTGCCATGGTTTGTCCTTTTGAATTACCTTGCCTTGCCTTTCTTTGCACTTTTGCCTGGCCTTGCTTTGCCCTTTTACCTTGCCTTGCTTTGCCATTTTGCCTTTCCTTGAATTGCCCTTTTGCCTTACCTTGCCTTGACTTGCTATACCCTTTTTCCTTGCCTTGCCTTGTCATGCTTTGCCCTTTTGACTTGCCTTGCTTTGCCCTTTTGCCTTGCCTTGCTTTGCCCTTTTGCCTTGCTTTGCCTTGTTATGCTTTGCCCTTTTGCCTTGCCTTGCTTTGCCATTTTGCCTTTCCTTGCATTGCCCTTTTGCCTTACCTTGCCTTGACTTGCTATACCCTTTTTCCTTGCCTTGCCTTGTCATGCTTTGCCCTTTTGACTTGCTTTGCTTTGTCCTTTTGCCTTGCCTTGCTTTGCCATTTTGCCTTTCCTTGAATTGCCCTTTTGCCTTACCTTGCCTTGACTTGCTATACCCTTTTTCCTTGCCTTGCCTTGTCATGCTTTGCCCTTTTGACTTTCCTTGCTTTGCCCTTTTGCCTTGCCTTGCTTTGCCCTTCTGCCTTGCTTTGCCTTGTTATGCTTTCCCTTTTGCCTTGTCTTGCTTTGCCATTTTGCTTTTCCTTGCATTGCCCTTTTGCCTTACCTTGCCTTGACATGCTTTACCCTTTTGCCTTGCCTTGCCTTTTCATGCTTTGCCCTTTTGCCTTGCCTTGCCTTGTCATGCTTTGCCCTTTTGACTTGCTTTGCTTTCCCCTTTTGCCTTGCCTTACCTTTCCTTGCTTTGCCTCTTTGCCTTGTCTTGCCTTGCCTTCCTTTCTCCTTTTGCCCTGATTTGCCTTGCCTTTCTTTTGACCTTTTGCCTTGCCTTGTCTTGCCATGCTTTGCTCTTTTTCCTTGCCTTGCTTTGCCCTTTTGTCTTGCCTTGCCTTGCCTTGCTTTGCCATTTTCCCTTTCCTTGCTATTCCCTTTTGCCTTGCCTTTCCTTGCTTTGGCCTTTTTCCTGGCCTTGCCATGGTTTGTCCTTTTGACTTACCTTGCCTTGCCTTTCTTTGCCCTTTTGCCTGGCCTTGCATTGAGTTGCCCTTTTTCCTTGCCTTGCCATGCTTTGCCCTTTTGCCTTGCCTTGCTTTGCCATTTTGCCTTTCCTTGAATTGCCCTTTTGCCTCACCTTGCCTTGACTTGCTATACCCTTTTTCCTTGCCTTGCCTTGTCATGCTTTGCCCTTTTGACTTGCTTTGCTTTGTCCTTTTGCCTTGCCTTGCTTTGCCATTTTGCCTTTCCTTGAATTGCCCTTTTGCCTTACCTTGCCTTGACTTGCTATACCCTTTTTCCTTGCCTTGCCTTGTCATGCTTTGCCCTTTTGACTTGCCTTGCTTTGCCCTTTTGCCTTGCCTTGCTTTGCCCTTTTGCCTTGCTTTGCCTTGTTATGCTTTGCCCTTTTGCCTTGCCTTGCTTTGCCATTTTGCCTTTCCTTGAATTGCCCTTTTGCCTTACTTTGCCTTGACTTGCTATACCCTTTTTCCTTGCCTTGCCTTGTCATACTTTGCCATTTTGACTTGCTTTGCTTTGCCAATTTTGCCTTGCCTTGCTTTACCATTTTGCCTTTCCTTGAATTGCCCTTTTGCCTTACCTTGCCTTGACTTTCTATACCCTTTTTCCTTGCCTTGCCTTGTCATGCTTTGCCCTTTTGACTTGCCTTGCTTTGCCATTTTGCCTTGCTTTGCCTTGTTATGCTTTGCCCTTATGCCTTGTCTTGCTTTGCCATTTTGCCTTTCCTTGCATTGCCCTTTTGCCTTACCTTGCCTTGTCATGCTTTGCCCTTTTGCCTTGCCTTGCCTTGTAATGCTTTGCCCTTTTGCCTGCCTTTCCTTGTTTTGCCGTTTTGAATTGCCTTGCATTGCCTTGCTTTCATCTTTGCCTTGCCTTGACGTGTCTTCCTTATGCTTTTGCCTTGCCTTGCTTTGCTTTCTCCTTTTCCCTTGCCTTTCCTTGCCTTGCTTTACCCTTTTGCCTTCCCTTGCCTTTCCCTTTCCATGCCTTGCTTTGCCCCTTTGCCTTACCTTGCCTTGCTATGCCCTTTTGCCTTGCCTTGCTTTGTCTCTTTGCCTTGTCTTGCCTTGCCTTCCTTTCTCCTTTTGCCCTGATTTGCCTTGCCTTTCTTTTGACATTTTGCCTTGCCTTGCCATGCTTTGCTCTTTTTCCTTGCCTTGCTTTGCCCTTTTGTCTTTCCTTGCCTTGCCTTGCTTTGCCATTTTCCCTTGCCTTTCTTTCCCCTTTTGCCTTGCCTTTCCTTGCTTTGGCCTTTTTCCTGGCCTTGCCATGGTTTGTCCTTTTGAATTACCTTGCCTTGCCTTTCTTTGCACTTTTGCCTGGCCTTGCTTTGCCCTTTTACCTTGCCTTGCTTTGCCATTTTGCCTTTCCTTGAATTGCCCTTTTGCCTTACCTTGCCTTGACTTGCTATACCCTTTTTCCTTGCCTTGCCTTGTCATGCTTTGCCCTTTTGACTTGCCTTGCTTTGCCCTTTTGCCTTGCCTTGCTTTGCCCTTTTGCCTTGCTTTGCCTTGTTATGCTTTGCCCTTTTGCCTTGCCTTGCTTTGCCATTTTGCCTTTCCTTGCATTGCCCTTTTGCCTTACCTTGCCTTGACTTGCTATACCCTTTTTCCTTGCCTTTCCTTGTCATGCTTTGCCCTTTTGACTTGCTTTGCTTTGTCCTTTTGCCTTGCCTTGCTTTGCCATTTTGCCTTTCCTTGAATTGCCCTTTTGCCTTACCTTGCCTTGACTTGCTATACCCTTTTTCCTTGCCTTGCCTTGTCATGCTTTGCCCTTTTGACTTTCCTTGCTTTGCCCTTTTGCCTTGCCTTGCTTTGCCCTTCTGCCTTGCTTTGCCTTGTTATGCTTTCCCTTTTGCCTTGTCTTGCTTTGCCATTTTGCTTTTCCTTGCATTGCCCTTTTGCCTTACCTTGCCTTGACATGCTTTACCCTTTTGCCTTGCCTTGCCTTTTCATGCTTTGCCCTTTTGCCTTGCCTTGCCTTGTCATGCTTTGCCCTTTTGACTTGCTTTGCTTTGCCCTTTTGCCTTGCCTTTCCTTGTTTTGCCGTTTTCAATTTCCTTGCATTGCCTTACTTTCATCTTTGCCTTGCCTTGACGTGTCTTCGTTATCCTTTCGCCTTGCCTTGCTTTGCTTTCCCCTTTTGCCTTGCCTTACCTTGCCTTGCTTTGCCTCTTTGCCTTGTCTTGCCTTGCCTTCCTTTCTCCTTTTGCCCTGATTTGCCTTGCCTTTCTTTTGACCTTTTGCCTTGCCTTGTCTTGCCATGCTTTGCTCTTTTTCCTTGCCTTGCTTTGCCCTTTTGTCTTGCCTTGCCTTGCCTTGCTTTGCCATTTTCCCTTTCCTTGCTATTCCCTTTTGCCTTGCCTTTCCTTGCTTTGGCCTTTTTCCTGGCCTTGCCATGGTTTGTCCTTTTGACTTACCTTGCCTTGCCTTTCTTTGCCCTTTTGCCTGGCCTTGCATTGAGTTGCCCTTTTTCCTTGCCTTGCCATGCTTTGCCCTTTTGCCTTGCCTTGCTTTGCCATTTTGCCTTTCCTTGAATTGCCCTTTTGCCTCACCTTGCCTTGACTTGGTATACCCTTTTTCCTTGCCTTGCCTTGTCATGCTTTGCCCTTTTGACTTGCTTTGCTTTGTCCTTTTGCCTTGCCTTGCTTTGCCATTTTGCCTTTCCTTGAATTGCCCTTTTGCCTTACCTTGCCTTGACTTGCTATACCCTTTTTCCTTGCCTTGCCTTGTCATGCTTTGCCCTTTTGACTTGCCTTGCTTTGCCCTTTTGCCTTGCCTTGCTTTGCCCTTTTGCCTTGCTTTGCCTTGTTATGCTTTGCCCTTTTGCCTTGCCTTGCTTTGCCATTTTGCCTTTCCTTGAATTGCCCTTTTGCCTTACTTTGCCTTGACTTGCTATACCCTTTTTCCTTGCCTTGCCTTGTCATGCTTTGCCCTTTTGACTTGCCTTGCTTTGCCCTTTTGCCTTGCCTTGCTTTGCCCTTTTGCCTTGCTTTGCCTTGTTATGCTTTGCCCTTTTGCCTTGCCTTGCTTTGCCATTTTGCCTTTCCTTGCATTGCCCTTTTGCCTTACCTTGCCTTGACTTGCTATACCCTTTTTCCTTGCCTTGCCTTGTCATGCTTTGCCCTTTTGACTTGCTTTGCTTTGTCCTTTTGCCTTGCCTTGCTTTGCCATTTTGCCTTTCCTTGAATTGCCCTTTTGCCTTACCTTGCCTTGACTTGCTATACCCTTTTTCCTTGCCTTGCCTTGTCATGCTTTGCCCTTTTGACTTTCCTTGCTTTGCCCTTTTGCCTTGCCTTGCTTTGCCCTTCTGCCTTGCTTTGCCTTGTTATGCTTTCCCTTTTGCCTTGTCTTGCTTTGCCATTTTGCTTTTCCTTGCATTGCCCTTTTGCCTTACCTTGCCTTGACATGCTTTACCCTTTTGCCTTGCCTTGCCTTTTCATGCTTTGCCCTTTTGACTTGCCTTGCCTTGTCATGCTTTGCCCTTTTGACTTTCCTTGCTTTGCCCTTTTGCCTTGCCTTGCTTTGCCCTTCTGCCTTGCTTTGCCTTGTTATGCTTTCCCTTTTGCCTTGTCTTGCTTTGCCATTTTGCTTTTCCTTGCATTGCCCTTTTGCCTTACCTTGCCTTGACATGCTTTACCCTTTTGCCTTGCCTTGCCTTTTCATGCTTTGCCCTTTTGCCTTGCCTTGCCTTGTCATGCTTTGCCCTTTTGACTTGCTTTGCTTTGCCCTTTTGCCTTGCCTTTCCTTGTTTTGCCGTTTTCAATTTCCTTGCATTGCCTTACTTTCATCTTTGCCTTGCCTTGACGTGTCTTCCTTATCCTTTCGCCTTGCCTTGCTTTGCTTTCCCCTTTTGCCTTGCCTTACCTTGCCTTGCTTTGCCTCTTTGCCTTGTCTTGCCTTGCCTTCCTTTCTCCTTTTGCCCTGATTTGCCTTGCCTTTCTTTTGACCTTTTGCCTTGCCTTGTCTTGCCATGCTTTGCTCTTTTTCCTTGCCTTGCTTTGCCCTTTTGTCTTGCCTTGCCTTGCCTTGCTTTGCCATTTTCCCTTTCCTTGCTATTCCCTTTTGCCTTGCCTTTCCTTGCTTTGGCCTTTTTCCTGGCCTTGCCATGGTTTGTCCTTTTGACTTACCTTGCCTTGCCTTTCTTTGCCCTTTTGCCTGGCCTTGCATTGAGTTGCCCTTTTTCCTTGCCTTGCCATGCTTTGCCCTTTTGCCTTGCCTTGCTTTGCCATTTTGCCTTTCCTTGAATTGCCCTTTTGCCTCACCTTGCCTTGACTTGCTATACCCTTTTTCCTTGCCTTGCCTTGTCATGCTTTGCCCTTTTGACTTGCTTTGCTTTGTCCTTTTGCCTTGCCTTGCTTTGCCATTTTGCCTTTCCTTGAATTGCCCTTTTGCCTTACCTTGCCTTGACTTGCTATACCCTTTTTCCTTGCCTTGCCTTGTCATGCTTTGCCCTTTTGACTTGCCTTGCTTTGCCCTTTTGCCTTGCCTTGCTTTGCCCTTTTGCCTTGCTTTGCCTTGTTATGCTTTGCCCTTTTGCCTTGCCTTGCTTTGCCATTTTGCCTTTCCTTGAATTGCCCTTTTGCCTTACTTTGCCTTGACTTGCTATACCCTTTTTCCTTGCCTTGCCTTGTCATACTTTGCCATTTTGACTTGCTTTGCTTTGCCCTTTTGCCTTGCCTTGCTTTACCATTTTGCCTTTCCTTGAATTGCCCTTTTGCCTTACCTTGCCTTGACTTTCTATACCCTTTTTCCTTGCCTTGCCTTGTCATGCTTTGCCCTTTTGACTTGCCTTGCTTTGCCATTTTGCCTTGCTTTGCCTTGTTATGCTTTGCCCTTATGCCTTGTCTTGCTTTGCCATTTTGCCTTTCCTTGCATTGCCCTTTTGCCTTACCTTGCCTTGTCATGCTTTGCCCTTTTGCCTTGCCTTGCCTTGTAATGCTTTGCCCTTTTGCCTGCCTTTCCTTGTTTTGCCGTTTTGAATTGCCTTGCATTGCCTTGCTTTCATCTTTGCCTTGCCTTGACGTGTCTTCCTTATCCTTTTGCCTTGCCTTGCTTTGCTTTCTCCTTTTCCCTTGCCTTTCCTTGCCTTGCTTTACCCTTTTGCCTTCCCTTGCCTTTCCCTTTCCATGCCTTGCTTTGCCCCTTTGCCTTACCTTGCCTTGCTATGCCCTTTTGCCTTGCCTTGCTTTTTCTCTTTGCCTTGTCTTGCCTTGCCTTCCTTTCTCCTTTTGCCCTGATTTGCCTTGCCTTTCTTTTGACCTTTTGCCTTGCCTTGCCATGCTTTGCTCTTTTTCCTTGCCTTGCTTTCCCTTTAGTCTTGCCTTGCCTTGCCTTGCTTTGCCATTTTCCCTTGCCTTTCTTTCCCCTTTTGCCTTGCCTTTCCTTGCTTTGGCCTTTTTCCTGGCCTTGCCATGGTTTGTCCTTTTGAATTACCTTGCCTTGCCTTTCTTTG
Organism: Columba livia; assembly: GCF_036013475.1. Taxonomy (NCBI): domain Eukaryota; kingdom Metazoa; phylum Chordata; class Aves; order Columbiformes; family Columbidae; genus Columba; species Columba livia. Next base: position 184,204 of record NW_027043257.1, read on the forward strand.
CACTTTTGCCTGGCCTTGCTTTGCCCTTTTACCTTGCCTTGCTTTGCCATTTTGCCTTTCCTTGAATTGCCCTTTTGCCTTACCTTGCCTTGACTTGCTATACCCTTTTTCCTTGCCTTGCCTTGTCATGCTTTGCCCTTTTGACTTGCCTTGCTTTGCCCTTTTGCCTTGCCTTGCTTTGCCCTTTTGCCTTGCTTTGCCTTGTTATGCTTTGCCCTTTTGCCTTGCCTTGCTTTGCCATTTTGCCTTTCCTTGAATTGCCCTTTTGCCTTACTTTGCCTTGACTTGCTATACCCTTTTTCCTTGCCTTGCCTTGTCATACTTTGCCATTTTGACTTGCTTTGCTTTGCCCTTTTGCCTTGCCTTGCTTTGCCATTTTGCCTTTCCTTGCATTGCCCTTTTGCCTTACCTTGCCTTGACTTGCTATACCCTTTTTCCTTGCCTTGCCTTGTCATGCTTTGCCCTTTTGACTTGCTTTGCTTTGTCCTTTTGCCTTGCCTTGCTTTGCCATTTTGCCTTTCCTTGAATTGCCCTTTTGCCTTACCTTGCCTTGACTTGCTATACCCTTTTTCCTTGCCTTGCCTTGTCATGCTTTGCCCTTTTGACTTGCCTTGCTTTGCCCTTTTGCCTTGCCTTGCTTTGCCCTTCTGCCTTGCTTTGCCTTGTTATGCTTTCCCTTTTGCCTTGTCTTGCTTTGCCATTTTGCTTTTCCTTGCATTGCCCTTTTGCCTTACCTTGCCTTGACATGCTTTACCATTTGCCTTTCCTTGCCTTTTCATGCTTTGCCCTTTTGCATTGCCTTGCCTTGTCATGCTTTGCCCTTTTGACTTGCTTTGCTTTGCCCTTTTGCCTTGCCTTTCCTTGTTTTGCCGTTTTCAATTTCCTTGCATTGCCTTACTTTCATCTTTGCCTTGCCTTGACGTGTCTTCCTTATCCTTTCGCCTTGCCTTGCTTTGCTTTCCCCTTTTGCCTTGCCTTACCTTGCCTTGCTTTGCCTCTTTGCCTTGTCTTGCCTTGCCTTCCTTTCTCCTTTTGCCCTGATTTGCCTTGCCTTTCTTTTGACCTTTTGCCTTGCCTTGTCTTGCCATGCTTTGCTCTTTTTCCTTGCCTTGCTTTGCCCTTTTGTCTTGCCTTGCCTTGCCTTGCTTTGCCATTTTCCCTTTCCTTGCTATTCCCTTTTGCCTTGCCTTTCCTTGCTTTGGCCTTTTTCCTGGCCTTGCCATGGTTTGTCCTTTTGACTTACCTTGCCTTGCCTTTCTTTGCCCTTTTGCCTGGCCTTGCATTGAGTTGCCCTTTTTCCTTGCCTTGCCATGCTTTGCCATTTCCTCTTGCCTTGCTTTTCCCTTTTGCCTTGCCTTTCCTTGCTTTGGCCATTTTCCTGGCCTTGCATTGAGTTGCCCTTTTTCCTTGCCTTGTCATGCTTTGCCCTTTTGCCTTGCCTTGCTTTGCCATTTTGTCTTTCCTTGAATTGCCCTTTTGCCTTACCTTGCCTTGACTTGCTATACCCTTTTTCCTTGCCTTGCCTTTTCATGCTTTGCCCTTTTGCCTTGCCTTGCTTTGCCATTTTGCCTTTCCTTGATTTGCCCTTTTGCCTTACCTTGCCTTGACTTTCTATACCCTTTTTCCTTGCCTTGCCTTGTCATGCTTTGCCCTTTTGACTTGCCTTGCTTTGCCCTTTTGCCTTGCTTTGCCTTGTTATGCTTTGCCCTTTTGCCTTGTCTTGCTTTGCCATTTTGCCTTTCCTTGCATTGCCCTTTTGCCTTACCTTGCCTTGTCATGCTTTGCCCTTTTGCCTTGCCTTGCCTTGTCGTGCTTTGCCCTTTTGCCTTGCCTTTCCTTGTTTTGCCGTTTTGAATTGCCTTGCATTGCCTTGCTTTCATCTTTGCCTTGCCTTGACGTGTCTTCCTTATCCTTTTGCCTTGCCTTGCTTTGCTTTCTCCTTTTCCCTTGCCTTTCCTTGCCTTGCTTTACCCTTTTGCCTTCCCTTGCCTTTCCCTTTCCATGCCTTGCTTTGCCCCTTTGCCTTACCTTGCCTTGCTATGCCCTTTTGACTTGCCTTGCTTTGTCTCTTTGCCTTGTCTTGCCTTGCCTTCCTTTCTCCTTTTGCCCTGATTTGCCTTGCCTTTCTTTTGCCCTTTTGTCTTGCCTTGCCTTGCCTTGCTTTGCCATTTTCCCTTGCCTTGCTTTTCCCTTTTGCCTTGCCTTTCCTTGCTTTGGCCTTTTTCCTGGCCTTGCATTGAGTTGCCCTTTTTCCTTGCCTTGTCATGCTTTGCCCTTTTGCCTTGCCTTGCTTTGCCATTTTGTCTTTCCTTGAATTGCCCTTTTGCCTTACCTTGCCTTGACTTGCTATACCCTTTTTCCTTGCCTTGCCTTGCCATGCTTTGCCCTTTTCCCTTGCCTTGCTTTGCCATTTTGTCTTTCCTTGAATTGCCCTTTTGCCTTACCTTGCCTTGACTTGCTATACCCTTTTTTCTTGCCTTGCCTTTTCATGCTTTGCCCTTTTGACTTGCCTTGCTTTGCCCTTTTGCCTTGACTTGAATTGCCCTTTTGCCTTACTTTGCCTTGACTTGCTATACCCTTTTTCCTTGCCTTGCCTTGTCATACTTTGCCATTTTGACTTGCTTTGCTTTGCCCTTTTGCCTTGCCTTGCTTTGCCATTTTGTCTTTCCTTGAATTGCCCTTTTGCCTTACCTTGCCTTGACTTGCTGTACCCTTTTTTCTTGCCTTGCCTTTTCATGCTTTGCCCTTTTGACTTGCCTTGCTTTGCCCTTTTGCCTTGCTTTGCCTTGTTATGCTTTGCCCTTTTGCCTTGTCTTGCTTTGCCATTTTGCCTTTCCTTGCATTGCCCTTTTGCCTAACCTTGCCTTGTCATGCTTTGCCCTTTTGACTTGCTTTGCTTTGCCCTTTTGCCTTGCCTTTCCTTGTTTTGCCGTTTTGAATTGCCTTGCATTGCCTTACTTTCATCTTTGCCTTGCCTTGACGTGTCTTCCTTATCATTTTGCCTTGCCTTGCTTTGCTTTCTCCTTTTGCCTTGCCTTTCCTTGCCTTGCTTTACCCTTTTGCCTTCCTTTGCCTTGCCTTTCCATGCCTTCCTTTGACCCTTTGCCTTGCCTTGCTTTGACTCTTTGCCTTGACTTGCCTTGCCTTCCTTTCTCCTTTTGCCCTGATTTGCCTTGCCTTTCTTTTGACCTTTTGCCTTGCCTTACCTTGCCATGCTTTGCTCTTTTTCCTTGCCTTGCTTTGCCCTTTTGTCTTGCCTTACCTTGCCTTGCTTTGCCATTTTCGCTTGCCTTGCTTTCCCCTTTTGCCTTGCCTTTCCTTGCTTTGGCCTTTTTCCTGGCCTTGCATTGAGTTGCCCTTTTTCCTTGCCTTGTCATGCTTTGCCCTTTTGCCTTGCCTTGCTTTGCCATTTTGTCTTTCCTTGAATTGCCCTTTTGCCTTACCTTGCCTTGACTTGCTATACCCTTTTTCCTTGCCTTGCCTTGCCATGCTTTGCCCTTTTGCCTTGCCTTGCTTTGCCATTTTGTCTTTCCTTGAATTGCCCTTTTGCCTTACCTTGCCTTGACTTGCTATACCCTTTTTTCTTGCCTTGCCTTTTCATGCTTTGCGCTTTTGACTTGCCTTGCTTTGCCCTTTTGCCTTGCTTTGCCTTGTTATGCTTTGCCCTTTTGCCTTGCCTTGCTTTGCCCTTTTGCCTTGACTTGAATTGCCCTTTTGCCTTACTTTGCCTTGACTTGCTATACCCTTTTTCCTTGCCTTGCCTTGTCATACTTTGCCATTTTGACTTGCTTTGCTTTGCCCTTTTGCCTTGCCTTGCTTTGCTATTTTGCCTTTCCTTGCATTGCCCTTTTGCCTTACCTTGCCTTGACTTGCTATACCCTTTTTCCTTGCCTTGCCTTGTCATGCTTTGCCCTTTTGACTTGCTTTGCTTTGTCCTTTTGCCTTGCCTTGCTTTGCCATTTTGCCTTTCCTTGAATTGCCCTTTTGCCTTACCTTGCCTTGACTTGCTATACCCTTTTTCCTTGCCTTGCCTTGTCATGCTTTGCCCTTTTGACTTTCCTTGCTTTGCCCTTTTGCCTTGCCTTGCTTTGCCCTTCTGCCTTGCTTTGCCTTGTTATGCTTTCCCTTTTGCCTTGTCTTGCTTTGCCATTTTGCTTTTCCTTGCATTGCCCTTTTGCCTTACCTTGCCTTGACATGCTTTACCCTTTTGCCTTTCCTTGCCTTTTCATGCTTTGCCCCTTTGCATTGCCTTGCCTTGTCATGCTTTGCCCTTTTGACTTGCTTTGCTTTGCCCTTTTGCCTTGCCTTTCCTTGTTTTGCCGTTTTCAATTTCCTTGCATTGCCTTACTTTCATCTTTGCCTTGCCTTGACGTGTCTTCCTTATCCTTTCGCCTTGCCTTGCTTTGCTTTCCCCTTTTGCCTTGCCTTTCCTTGCTTTGGCCTTTTTCCTGGCCTTGCCATGGTTTGTCCTTTTGAATTACCTTGCCTTGCCTTTCTTTGCACTTTTGCCTGGCCTTGCTTTGCCCTTTTGCCTTGCCTTGCTTTGCCATTTTGCCTTTCCTTGAATTGCCCTTTTGCCTTACCTTGCCTTGACTTGCTATACCCTTTTTCCTTGCCTTGCCTTGTCATGCTTTGCCCTTTTGACTTTCCTTGCTTTGCCCTTTTGCCTTGCCTTGCTTTGCCCTTCTGCCTTGCTTTGCCTTGTTATGCTTTCCCTTTTGCCTTGTCTTGCTTTGCCATTTTGCTTTTCCTTGCATTGCCCTTTTGCCTTACCTTGCCTTGACATGCTTTACCCTTTTGCCTTTCATTGCCTTTTCATGCTTTGCCCTTTTGCATTGCCTTGCTTTGTCATGCTTTGCCCTTTTGACTTGCTTTGCTTTGCCCTTTTGCCTTGCCTTTCCTTGTTTTGCCGTTTTCAATTTCCTTGCATTGCCTTACTTTCATCTTTGCCTTGCCTTGACGTGTCTTCCTTATCCTTTCGCCTTGCCTTGCTTTGCTTTCCCCTTTTGCCTTGCCTTACCTTGCCTTGCTTTGCCTCTTTGCCTTGTCTTGCCTTGCCTTCCTTTCTCCTTTTGCCCTGATTTGCCTTGCCTTTCTTTTGCCCTTTTGTCTTGCCTTGCCTTGCCTTGCTTTGCCATTTTCTCTTGCCTTGCTTTTCCCTTTTGCCTTGCCTTTCCTTGCTTTGGCCTTTTTCCTGGCCTTGCATTGAGTTGCCCTTTTTCCTTGCCTTGTCATGCTTTGCCCTTTTGCCTTGCCTTGCTTTGCCATTTTGTCTTTCCTTGAATTGCCCTTTTGCCTTACCTTGCCTTGACTTGCTATACCCTTTTTCCTTGCCTTGCCTTGCCATGCTTTGCCCTTTTCCCTTGCCTTGCTTTGCCATTTTGTCTTTCCTTGAATTGCCCTTTTGCCTTACCTTGCCTTGACTTGCTATACCCTTTTTTCTTGCCTTGCCTTTTCATGCTTTGCCCTTTTGACTTGCCTTGCTTTGCCATTTTGCCTTGCTTTGCCTTGTTATGCTTTGCCCTTTTGCCTTGTCTTGCTTTGCCATTTTTCCTTGACTTGAATTGCCCTTTTGCCTTACTTTGCCTTGACTTGCTATACACTTTTTCCTTGCCTTGCCTTGTCATACTTTGCCATTTTGACTTGCTTTGCTTTGCCCTTTTGCCTTGCCTTGCTTTGCCATTTTGCCTTTCCTTGAATTGCCCTTTTGCCTTACCTTGCCTTGACTTGCTATACCCTTTTTCCTTGCCTTGCCTTGTCATGCTTTGCCCTTTTGACTTGCTTTGCTTTGTCCTTTTGCCTTGCCTTGCTTTGCCATTTTGCCTTTCCTTGAATTGCCCTTTTGCCTTACCTTGCCTTGACTTCCTATACCCTTTTTCCTTGCCTTGCCTTGTCATTCTTTGCCCTTTTGACTTTCCTTGCTTTGCCCTTTTGCCTTGTCTTGCTTTGCCCTTTTGCCTTGCTTTGCCTTGTTATGCTTTCCCTTTTGCCTTGTCTTGCTTTGCCATTTTGCTTTTCCTTGCATTGCCCTTTTGCCTTACCTTGCCTTGACATGCTTTACCCTTTTGCCTTGCCTTGCCTTTTCATGCTTTGCCCTTTTGCATTGCCTTGCCTTGTCATGCTTTGCCCTTTTGACTTGCTTTGCTTTGTCCTTTTGCCTTGCCTTTCCTTGTTTTGCCGTTTTGAATTGCCTTGCATTGCCTTACTTTCATCTTTGCCTTGCCTTGACGTGTCTTCCTTATCCTTTCGCCTTGCCTTGCTTTGTTTTCCCCTTTTGCCTTGCCTTACCTTGCCTTGCTTTGCCTCTTTGCCTTGTCTTGCCTTGCCTTCCTTTCTCCTTTTGCCCTGATTTGCCTTGCCTTTCTTTTGCCCTTTTGTCTTGCCTTGCCTTGCCTTGCTTTGCCATTTTCCCTTGCCTTGCTTTTCCCTTTTGCCTTGCCTTTCCTTGCTTTGGCCTTTTTCCTGGCCTTGCCATGGTTTGTCCTTTTGACTTACCTTGCCTTGCCTTTCTTTGCACTTTTGCCTGGCCTTGCATTGAGTTGCCCTTTTTCCTTGCCTTGCCATGCTTTGCCCTTTTGCCTTGCCTTGCTTTGCCATTTTGTCTTTCCTTGAATTGCCCTTTTGCCTTACCTTGCCTTGACTTGCTATACCCTTTTTCCTTGCCTTTCCTTGTCATGCTTTGCCCTTTTGCCTTGTCTTGCTTTGCCATTTTGCCTTTCCTTGCATTGCCCTTTTGCCTTACCTTGCCTTGTCATGCTTTGCCCTTTTGCCTTGCCTTGCCTTGTCATGCTTTGCCCTTTTGCCTTGCCTTTCCTTGTTTTGCCGTTTTGAATTGCCTTGCATTGCCTTGCTTTCATCTTTGCCATGCCTTGACGTGTCTTCCTTATCCTTTTGCCTTGCCTTGCTTTGCTTTCTCCTTTTCCCTTGCCTTTCCTTGCCTTGCTTTACCCTTTTGCCTTCCCTTGCCTTTGCCTTTCCATGCCTTGCTTTGCCCCTTTGCCTTACCTTGCCTTACTATGCCCTTTTGCCTTACCTTGCTTTGTCTCTTTGCCTTGTCTTGCCTTGCCTTCCTTTCTCCTTTTGCCCTGATTTGCCTTGCCTTTCTTTTGACCTTTTGCCTTGCCTTGCCATGCTTTGCTCTTTTTCCTTGCCTTGCTTTGCCCTTTTGTCTTTCCTTGCCTTGCCTTGCTTTGCCATTTTCCCTTGCCTTGCTTTCCCCTTTTGCCTTGCCTTTCCTTGCTTTGGCCTTTTTCCTGGCCTTGCCATGGTTTGTCCTTTTGACTTACCTTGCCTTGCCTTTCTTTGCACTTTTGCCTGGCCTTGCTTTGCCCTTTTGCCTTGCCTTGCTTTGCCATTTTGCCTTTCCTTGAATTGCCCTTTGGCCTTACCTTGCCTTGACTTGCTATACCCTTTTTCCTTGCCTTGCCTTGTCATGCTTTGCCCTTTTGACTTGCCTTGCTTTGCCCTTTTGCCTTGCCTTGCTTTGCCCTTTTGCCTTGCTTTGCCTTGTTATGCTTTGCCCTTTTGCCTTGCCTTGCTTTGCCATTTTGCCTTTCCTTGAATTGCCCTTTTGCCTTACTTTGCCTTGACTTGCTATACCCTTTTTCCTTGCCTTGCCTTGTCATACTTTGCCATTTTGACTTGCTTTGCTTTGCCCTTTTGCCTTGTCTTGCTTTGCCATTTTGCCTTTCCTTGAATTGCCCTTTTGCCTTACCTTGCCTTGACTTGCTATACCCTTTTTCCTTGCCTTGCCTTGTCATGCTTTGCCCTTTTGACTTGCTTTGCTTTGTCCTTTTGCCTTGCCTTGCTTTGCCATTTTGCCTTTCCTTGAATTGCCCTTTTGCCTTACCTTGCCTTGACTTGCTATACCCTTTTTCCTTGCCTTGCCTTGTCATGCTTTGCCCTTTTGACTTTCCTTGCTTTGCCCTTTTGCCTTGTCTTGCTTTGCCCTTTTGCCTTGCTTTGCCTTGTTATGCTTTCCCTTTTGCCTTGTCTTGCTTTGCCATTTTGCTTTTCCTTGCATTGCCCTTTTGCCTTACCTTGCCTTGACATGCTTTACCCTTTTGCCTTGCCTTGCCTTTTCATGCTTTGCCCTTTTGCATTGCCTTGCCTTGTCATGCTTTGCCCTTTTGACTTGCTTTGCTTTGCCCTTTTGCCTTGCCTTTCCTTGTTTTGCCGTTTTCAATTTCCTTGCATTGCCTTACTTTCATCTTTGCCTTGCCTTGACGTGTCTTCCTTATCCTTTCGCCTTGCCTTGCTTTGCTTTCCCCTTTTGCCTTGCCTTACCTTGCCTTGCTTTGCCTCTTTGCCTTGTCTTGCCTTGCCTTCCTTTCTCCTTTTGCCCTGATTTGCCTTGCCTTTCTTTTGCCCTTTTGTCTTGCCTTGCCTTGCCTTGCTTTGCCATTTTCCCTTGCCTTGCTTTTCCCTTTTGCCTTGCCTTTCCTTGCTTTGACCTTTTTCCTGGCCTTGCCATGGTTTGTCCTTTTGACTTACCTTGCCTTGCCTTTCTTTGCACTTTTGCCTGGCCTTGCATTGAGTTGCCCTTTTTCCTTGCCTTGCCATGCTTTGCCCTTTTGCCTTGCCTTGCTTTGCCATTTTGTCTTTCCTTGAATTGCCCTTTTGCCTTACCTTGCCTTGACTTGCTATACCCTTTTTCCTTGCCTTTCCTTGTCATGCTTTGCCCTTTTGCCTTGCCTTGCTTTGCCATTTTGCCTTTCCTTGAATTGCCCTTTTGCCTTACCTTGCCTTGACTTGCTATACCCTTTTTCCTTGCCTTGCCTTGTCATGCTTTGCCCTTTTGACTTGCCTTGCTTTGCCCTTTTGCCTTGCTTTGCCTTGTTATGCTTTGCCCTTTTGCCTTGTCTTGCTTTACCATTTTGCCTTTCCTTGCATTGCCCTTTTTCCTTACCTTGCCTTGTCATGCTTTGCCCTTTTGCCTTGCCTTGCCTTGTCATGCTTTGCCCTTTTGCCTTGCCTTTCCTTGTTTTGCCGTTTTGAATTGCCTTGCATTGCCTTGCTTTCATCTTTGCCTTGCCTTGACGTGTCTTCCTTATCCTTTTGCCTTGCCTTGCTTTGCTTTCTCCTTTTCCCTTGCCTTTCCTTGCCTTGCTTTACCCTTTTGCCTTCCCTTGCCTTTCCCTTTCCATGCCTTGCTTTGCCCCTTTGCCTTACCTTGCCTTGCTATGCCCTTTTGCCTTGCCTTGCTTTGTCTCTTTGCCTTGTCTTGCCTTGCCTTCCTTTCTCCTTTTGCCCTGATTTGCCTTGCCTTTCTTTTGACCTTTTGCCTTGCCTTGCCATGCTTTGCTCTTTTTCCTTGCCTTGCTTTGCCCTTTTGTCTTTCCTTGCCTTGCCTTGCTTTGCCATTTTCCCTTGCCTTGCTTTCCCCTTTTGCCTTGCCTTTCCTTGCTTTGGCCTTTTTCCTGGCCTTGCCATGGTTTGTCCTTTTGACTTACCTTGCCTTGCCTTTCTTTGCACTTTTGCCTGGCCTTGCTTTGCCCTTTTGCCTTGCCTTGCTTTGCCATTTTGCCTTTCCTTGAATTGCCCTTTTGCCTTACCTTGCCTTGGCATGCTATACCCTTTTTCCTTGCCTTGTCTTGTCAAGCATTGCCCTTTTGACTTGCCTTGCTTTGCCCTTTTGCCTTGCCTTGCTTTGCCCTTTTGCCTTGCTTTGCCTTGTTATGCTTTGCCCTTTTGCCTTGCCTTGCTTTGCCATTTTGCCTTTCCTTGAATTGCCCTTTTGCCTTACTTTGCCTTGACTTGCTATACCCTTTTTCCTTGCCTTGCCTTGTCATACTTTGCCATTTTGACTTGCTTTGCTTTGCCCTTTTGCCTTGCCTTGCTTTACCATTTTGCCTTTCCTTGAATTGCCCTTTTGCCTTACCTTGCCTTGACTTGCTATAGCCTTTTTCCTTGCCTTGCCTTGTCATGCTTTGCCCTTTTGACTTGCCTTGCTTTGCCATTTTGCCTTGCTTTGCCTTGTTATGCTTTGCCCTTATGCCTTGTCTTGCTTTGCCATTTTGCCTCTCCTTGCATTGCCCTTTTGCCTTACCTTGCCTTGTCATGCTTTGCCCTTTTGCCTTGCCTTGCCTTGTAATGCTTTGCCCTTTTGCCTGCCTTTCCTTGTTTTGCCGTTTTGAATTGCCTTGCATTGCCTTGCTTTCATCTTTGCCTTGCCTTGACGTGTCTTCCTTATCCTTTTGCCTTGCCTTGCTTTGCTTTCTCCTTTTCCCTTGCCTTTCCTTGCCTTGCTTTACCCTTTTGCCTTCCCTTGCCTTTCCCTTTCCATGCCTTGCTTTGCCCCTTTGCCTTACCTTGCCTTGCTATGCCCTTTTGCCTTGCCTTGCTTTGTCTCTTTGCCTTGTCTTGCCTTGCCTTCCTTTCTCCTTTTGCCCTGATTTGCCTTGCCTTTCTTTTGACCTTTTGCCTTGCCTTGCCATGCTTTGCTCTTTTTCCTTGCCTTGCTTTGCCCTTTTGTCTTTCCTTGCCTTGCCTTGCTTTGCCATTTTCCCTTGCCTTGCTTTCCCCTTTTGCCTTGCCTTTCCTTGCTTTGGCCTTTTTCCTGGCCTTGCCATGGTTTGTCCTTTTGAATTACCTTGCCTTGCCTTTCTTTGCACTTTTGCCTGGCCTTGCTTTGCCCTTTTACCTTGCCTTGCTTTGCCATTTTGCCTTTCCTTGAATTGCCCTTTTGCCTTACCTTGCCTTGACTTGCTATACCCTTTTTCCTTTCCTTGCCTTGTCATGCTTTGCCCTTTTGACTTGCCTTGCTTTGCCCTTTTGCCTTGCCTTGCTTTGCCCTTTTGCCTTGCTTTGCCTTGTTATGCTTTGCCCTTTTGCCTTGCCTTGCTTTGCCATTTTGCCTTTCCTTGAATTGCCCTTTTGCCTTACCTTGCCTTGACTTGCTATACCCTTTTTCCTTGCCTTGCCTTGTCATGCTTTGCCCTTTTGACTTTCCTTGCTTTGCCCTTTTGCCTTGCCTTGCTTTGCCCTTCTGCCTTGCTTTGCCTTGTTATGCTTTCCCTTTTGCCTTGTCTTGCTTTGCCATTTTGCTTTTCCTTGCATTGCCCTTTTGCCTTACCTTGCCTTGACATGCTTTACCCTTTTGCCTTGCCTTGCCTTTTCATGCTTTGCCCTTTTGCCTTGCCTTGCTTTGTCATGCATTGCCATTTTGACTTGCTTTGCTTTGCCCTTTTGCCTTGCCTTTCCTTGTTTTGCCGTTTTCAATTTCCTTGCATTGCCTTACTTTCATCTTTGCCTTGCCTTGACGTGTCTTCCTTATCCTTTCGCCTTGCCTTGCTTTGCTTTCCCCTTTTGCCTTGCCTTACCTTGCCTTGCTTTGCCTCTTTGCCTTGTCTTGCCTTGCCTTCCTTTCTCCTTTTGCCCTGATTTGCCTTGCCTTTCTTTTGACCTTTTGCCTTGCCTTGTCTTGCCATGCTTTGCTCTTTTTCCTTGCCTTGCTTTGCCCTTTTGTCTTGCCTTGCCTTGCCTTGCTTTGCCATTTTCCCTTTCCTTGCTATTCCCTTTTGCCTTGCCTTTCCTTGCTTTGGCCTTTTTCCTGGCCTTGCCATGGTTTGTCCTTTTGACTTACCTTGCCTTGCCTTTCTTTGCCCTTTTGCCTGGCCTTGCATTGAGTTGCCCTTTTTCCTTGCCTTGCCATGCTTTGCCCTTTTGCCTTGCCTTGCTTTGCCATTTTGCCTTTCCTTGAATTGCCCTTTTGCCTCACCTTGCCTTGACTTGCTATACCCTTTTTCCTTGCCTTGCCTTGTCATGCTTTGCCCTTTTGACTTGCTTTGCTTTGTCCTTTTGCCTTGCCTTGCTTTGCCATTTTGCCTTTCCTTGAATTGCCCTTTTGCCTTACCTTGCCTTGACTTCCTATACACTTTTTCCTTGCCTTGCCTTGTCATGCTTTGCCCTTTTGACTTGCCTTGCTTTGCCCTTTTGCCTTGCCTTGCTTTGCCCTTTTGCCTTGCTTTGCCTTGTTATGCTTTGCCCTTTTTCCTTGCCTTGCTTTGCCATTTTGCCTTTCCTTGAATTGCCCTTTTGCCTTACTTTGCCTTGACTTGCTATACCCTTTTTCCTTGCCTTGCCTTGTCATACTTTGCCATTTTGACTTGCTTTGCTTTGCCCTTTTGCCTTGCCTTGCTTTACCATTTTGCCTTTCCTTGAATTGCCCTTTTGCCTTACCTTGCCTTGACTTGCTATAGCCTTTTTCCTTGCCTTGCCTTGTCATACTTTGCCATTTTGACTTGCTTTGCTTTGCCCTTTTGCCTTGCCTTGCTTTGCCATTTTGCCTTTCCTTGAATTGCCCTTTTGCCTTACCTTGCCTTGACTTTCTATACCCTTTTTCCTTGCCTTGCCTTGTCATGCTTTGCCCTTTTGACTTGCCTTGCTTTGCCATTTTGCCTTGCTTTGCCTTGTTATGCTTTGCCCTTTTGCCTTGTCTTGCTTTGCCATTTTGCCTTTCCTTGCATTGCCCTTTTGCCTTACCTTGCCTTGTCATGCTTTGCCCTTTTGCCTTGCCTTGCCTTGTCATGCTTTGCCCTTTTGACTTGCTTTGCTTTGCCCTTTTGCCTTGCCTTTCCTTGTTTTGCCGTTTTGAATTGCCTTGCATTGCCTTGCTTTCATCTTTGCCTTGCCTTGACGTGTCTTCCTTATCCTTTTGCCTTGCCTTGCTTTGCTTTCTCCTTTTCCCTTGCCTTTCCTTGCCTTGCTTTACCCTTTTGCCTTCCCTTGCCTTTCCCTTTCCATGCCTTGCTTTGCCCCTTTGCCTTACCTTGCCTTGCTATGCTTTTTGCCTTGCCTTGCTTTGTCTCTTTGCCTTGTCTTGCCTTGCCTTCCTTTCTCCTTTTGCCCTGATTTGCCTTGCCTTTCTTTTGACCTTTTGCCTTGCCTTGCCATGCTTTGCTCTTTTTCCTTGCCTTGCTTTGCCCTTTTGTCTTTCCTTGCCTTGCCTTGCTTTGCCATTTTCCCTTGCCTTGCTTTCCCCTTTTGCCTTGCCTTTCCTTGCTTTGGCCTTTTTCCTGGCCTTGCCATGGTTTGTCCTTTTGACTTACCTTGCCTTGCCTTTCTTTGCACTTTTGCCTGGCCTTGCTTTGCCCTTTTGCCTTGCCTTGCTTTGCCATTTTGCCTTTCCTTGCATTGCCCTTTTGCCTTACCTTGCCTTGGCATGCTATACCCTTTTTCCTTGCCTTGTCTTGTCAAGCATTGCCCTTTTGACTTGCCTTGCTTTGCCCTTTTGCCTTGCCTTGCTTTGCCCTTTTGCCTTGCTTTGCCTTGTTATGCTTTGCCCTTTTGCCTTGCCTTGCTTTGCCATTTTGCCTTTCCTTGAATTGCCCTTTTGCCTTACTTTGCCTTGACTTGCTATACCCTTTTTCCTTGCCTTGCCTTGTCATACTTTGCCATTTTGACTTGCTTTGCTTTGCCCTTTTGCCTTGCCTTGCTTTGCCATTTTGCCTTTCCTTGAATTGCCCTTTTGCCTTACCTTGCCTTGACTTGCTATACCCTTTTTCCTTGCCCTGCCTTGTCATGCTTTGCCCTTTTGACTTGCTTTGCTTTGTCCTTTTGCCTTGCCTTGCTTTGCCATTTTGCCTTTCCTTGAATTGCCCTTTTGCCTTACCTTGCCTTGACTTGCTATACCCTTTTTCCTTGCCTTGCCTTGTCATGCTTTGCCCTTTTGACTTTCCTTGCTTTGCCCTTTTGCCTTGTCTTGCTTTGCCCTTTTGCCTTGCTTTGCTTTGTTATGCTTTCCCTTTTGCCTTGTCTTGCTTTGCCATTTTGCTTTTCCTTGCATTGCCCTTTTGCCTTACCTTGCCTTGACATGCTTTACCCTTTTGCCTTGCCTTGCCTTTTACTGCTTTGCCTTTTTGCATTGCCTTGCCTTGTCATGCTTTGCCCTTTTGACTTGCTTTGCTTTGCCCTTTTGCCTTGCCTTTCCTTGTTTTGCCGTTTTCAATTTCCTTGCATTGCCTTACTTTCATCTTTGCCTTGCATTGACGTGTCTTCCTTATCCTTTCGCCTTGCCTTGCTTTGCTTTCCCCTTTTGCCTTGCCTTACCTTGCCTTGCTTTGCCTCTTTGCCTTGTCTTGCCTTGCCTTCCTTTCTCCTTTTGCCCTGATTTGCCTTGCCTTTCTTTTGCCCTTTTGTCTTGCCTTGCCTTGCCTTGCATTGCCATTTTCTCTTGCCTTGCTTTTCCCTTTTGCCTTGCCTTTCCTTGCTTTGGCCTTTTTCCTGGCCTTGCATTGAGTTGCCCTTTTTCCTTGCCTTGTCATGCTTTGCCCTTTTGCCTTGACTTGCTTTGCCATTTTGTCTTTCCTTGAATTGCCCTTTTGCCTTACCTTGCCTTGACTTGCTATACCCTTTTTCCTTGCCTTGCCTTTTCATGCTTTGCCCTTTTGCCTTGCCTTGCTTTGCCATTTTGCATTTCCTTGAATTGCCCTTTTGCCTTACCTTGCCTTGACTTTCTATACCCTTTTTCCTTGCCTTGCCTTGTCATGCTTTGCCCTTTTGACTTGCCTTGCTTTGCCCTTTTGCCTTGCTTTGCCTTGTTATGCTTTGCCCTTTTGCCTTGTCTTGCTTTGCCATTTTGCCTTTCCTTGCATTGCCCTTTTGCCTTACCTTGCCTTGTCATGCTTTGCCCTTTTTGCCTTGCCTTGCCTTGTCATGCTTTGCCCTTTTGCCTTGCCCTTCCTTGTTTTGCCGTTTTGAATTGCCTTGCATTGCCTTGCTTTCATCTTTGCCTTGCCTTGACGTGTCTTCCTTATCCTTTTGCCTTGCCTTGCTTTGCTTTCTCCTTTTCCCTTGCCTTTCCTTGCCTTGCTTTACCCTTTTGCCTTCCCTTGCCTTTCCCTTTCCATGCCTTGCTTTGCCCCTTTGCCTTACCTTGCCTTGCTATGCCCTTTTGCCTTGCCTTGCTTTGTCTCTTTGCCTTGTCTTGCCTTGCCTTCCTTTCTCCTTTTGCCCTGATTTGCTTTGCCTTTCTTTTGACCTTTTGCGTTGCCTTGCCATGCTTTGCTCTTTTTCCTTGCCTTGCTTTGCCCTTTTGTCTTTCCTTGCCTTGCCTTGCTTTGCATTTTCCCTTGCCTTGCTTTCCCCTTTTGCCTTGCCTTTCCTTGCTTTGGCCTTTTTCCTGGCCTTGCCATGGTTTGTCCTTTTGAATTACCTTGCCTTGCCTTTCTTTGCACTTTTGCCTGGCCTTGCTTTGCCCTTTTGCCTTGCCTTGCTTTGCCATTTTGCCTTTCCTTGAATTGCCCTTTTGCCTTACCTTGCCTTGACTTGCTATACCCTTTTTCCTTGCCTTGCCTTGTCATGCTTTGCCCTTTTGACTTGCTTTGCTTTGTCCTTTTGCCTTGCCTTGCTTTGCCATTTTGCCTTTCCTTGAATTGCCCTTTTGCCTTACCTTGCCTTGACTTGCTATACCCTTTTTCCTTGCCTTGCCTTGTCATGCTTTGCCCTTTTGACTTTCCTTGCTTTGCCCTTTTGCCTTGCCTTGCTTTGCCCTTCTGCCTTGCTTTGCCTTGTTATGCTTTCCCTTTTGCCTTGTCTTGCTTTGCCATTTTGCTTTTCCTTGCATTGCCCTTTTGCCTTACCTTGCCTTGACATGCTTTACCCTTTTGCCTTGCCTTGCCTTTTCATGCTTTGCCCTTTTGCATTGCCTTGCCTTGTCATGCTTTGCCCTTTTGACTTGCTTTGCTTTGCCCTTTTGCCTTGCTTTCCTTTGCCCTTTTGCCTTGCCTTTCCTTGTTTTGCCGTTTTCAATTTCCTTGCATTGCCTTACTTTCATCTTTGCCTTGCCTTGACGTGTCTTCCTTATCCTTTCGCCTTGCCTTGCTTTGCTTTCCCCTTTTGCCTTGCCTTACCTTGCCTTGCTTTGCCTCTTTGCCTTGTCTTGCCTTGCCTTCCTTTCTCCTTTTGCCCTGATTTGCCTTGCCTTTCTTTTGACCTTTTGCCTTGCCTTGTCTTGCCATGCTTTGCTCTTTTTCCTTGCCTTGCTTTGCCCTTTTGTCTTGCCTTGCCTTGCCTTGCTTTGCCATTTTCCCTTGCCTTGCTTTCCCCTTTTGCCTTGCCTTTCCTTGCTTTGGCCTTTTTCCTGGCCTTGCCATGGTTTGTCCTTTTGACTTACCTTGCGTTGCCTTTCTTTGCCCTTTTGCCTGGCCTTGCATTGAGTTGCCCTTTTTCCTTGCCTTGCCATGCTTTGCCCTTTTGCCTTGCTTTGCTTTGCCATGTTGCCTTTCCTTGAATTGCCCTTTTGCCTTATCTTGCCTTGACTTGCTATACCCTTTTTCCTTGCCTTGCCTTTTCATGCTTTGCCCTTTTGACTTGCCTTGCTTTGCCCTTTTGCCTTGCTTTGCATTGTTATGCTTTGCCCTTTTGCCTTGCCTTGCTTTACCATTTTGTCTTTCCTTGAATTGCCCTTTTGCCTTACCTTGCCTTGACTTGCTATAGCCTTTTTCCTTGCCTTGCCTTGTCATACTTTGCCATTTTGACTTGCTTTGCTTTGCCCTTTTGCCTTGCCTTGCTTTGCCATTTTGCCTTTCCTTGAATTGCCCTTTTGCCTTACCTTGCCTTGACTTGCTATACCCTTTTTCCTTGCCTTGCCTTGTCATGCTTTGCCCTTTTGACTTGCCTTGCTTTGCCCTTTTGCCTTGCTTTGCCTTGTTATGCTTTGCCCTTTTGCCTTGTCTTGCTTTGCCATTTTGCCTTTCCTTGCATTGCCCTTTTGCCTTACCTTGCCTTGTCATGCTTTGCCCTTTTGCCTTGCCTTGCCTTGTCATGCTTTGCCCTTTTGACTTGCTTTGCTTTGCCCTTTTGCCTTGCCTTTCCTTGTTTTGCCGTTTTGAATTGCCTTGCATTGCCTTGCTTTCATCTTTGCCTTGCCTTGACGTGTCTTCCTTATCCTTTCGCCTTGCCTTGCTTTGCTTTCCCCTTTTGCCTTGCCTTACCTTGCCTTGCTTTGCCTCTTTGCCTTGTCTTGCCTTGCCTTCCTTTCTCCTTTTGCCCTGATTTGCCTTGCCTTTCTTTTGCCCTTTTGTCTTGCCTTGCCTTGCCTTGCTTTGCCATTTTCTCTTGCCTTGCTTTTCCCTTTTGCCTTGCCTTTCCTTGCTTTGGCCTTTTTCCTGGCCTTGCATTGAGTTGCCCTTTTTCCTTGCCTTGTCATGCTTTGCCCTTTTGCCTTGCCTTGCTTTGCCATTTTGCCTTTCCTTGAATTGCCCTTTTGCCTTACCTTGCCTTGACTTTCTATACCCTTTTTCCTTGCCTTGCCTTGTCATGCTTTGCCCTTTTGACTTGCCTTGCTTTGCCATTTTGCCTTGCTTTGCCTTGTTATGCTTTGCCCTTATGCCTTGTCTTGCTTTGCCATTTTGCCTTTCCTTGCATTGCCCTTTTGCCTTACCTTGCCTTGTCATGCTTTGCCCTTTTGCCTTGCCTTGCCTTGTAATGCTTTGCCCTTTTGCCTGCCTTTCCTTGTTTTGCCGTTTTGAATTGCCTTGCATTGCCTTGCTTTCATCTTTGCCTTGCCTTGACGTGTCTTCCTTATCCTTTTGCCTTGCCTTGCTTTGCTTTCTCCTTTTCCCTTGCCTTTCCTTGCCTTGCTTTACCCTTTTGCCTTCCCTTGCCTTTCCCTTTCCATGCCTTGCTTTGCCCCTTTGCCTTACCTTGCCTTGCTATGCCCTTTTGCCTTGCCTTGCTTTGTCTCTTTGCCTTGTCTTGCCTTGCCTTCCTTTCTCCTTTTGCCCTGATTTGCCTTGCCTTTCTTTTGACCTTTTGCCTTGCCTTGTCTTGCCATGCTTTGCTCTTTTTCCTTGCCTTGCTTTGCCCTTTTGTCTTTCCTTGCCTTGCCTTGCTTTGCCATTTTCCCTTGCCTTTCTTTCCCCTTTTGCCTTGCCTTTCCTTGCTTTGGCCTTTTTCCTGGCCTTGCCATGGTTTGTCCTTTTGAATTACCTTGCCTTGCCTTTCTTTGCACTTTTGCCTGGCCTTGCTTTGCCCTTTTACCTTGCCTTGCTTTGCCATTTCGCCTTTCCTTGAATTGCCCTTTTGCCTTACCTTGCCTTGACTTGCTATACCCTTTTTCCTTGCCTTGCCTTGTCATGCTTTGCCCTTTTGACTTGCCTTGCTTTGCCCTTTTGCCTTGCCTTGCTTTGCCCTTTTGCCTTGCTTTGCCTTGTTATGCTTTGCCCTTTTGCCTTGCCTTGCTTTGCCATTTTGCCTTTCCTTGCATTGCCCTTTTGCCTTACCTTGCCTTGACTTGCTAAACCCTTTTTCCTTGCCTTGCCTTGTCATGCTTTGCCCTTTTGACTTGCTTTGCTTTGTCCTTTTGCCTTGCCTTGCTTTGCCATTTTGCCTTTCCTTGAGTTGCCCTTTTGCCTTACCTTGCCTTGACTTGCTATACCCTTTTTCCTTGCCTTGCCTTGTCATGCTTTGCCCTTTTGACTTTCCTTGCTTTGCCCTTTTGCCTTGCCTTGCTTTGCCCTTCTGCCTTGCTTTGCCTTGTTATGCTTTCCCTTTTGCCTTGTCTTGCTTTGCCATTTTGCTTTTCCTTGCATTGCCCTTTTGCCTTACCTTGCCTTGACATGCTTTACCCTTTTGCCTTGCCTTGCCTTTTCATGCTTTGCCCTTTTGCATTGCCTTGCCTTGTCATGCTTTGCCCTTTTGACTTGCTTTGCTTTGCCCTTTTGCCTTGCCTTTCCTTGTTTTGCCGTTTTCAATTTCCTTGCATTGCCTTACTTTCATCTTTGCCTTGCCTTGACGTGTCTTCCTTATCCTTTCGCCTTGCCTTGCTTTGCTTTCCCCTTTTGCTTTGCCTTACCTTGCCTTGCTTTGCCTCTTTGCCTTGTCTTGCCTTGCCTTCCTTTCTCCTTTTGCCCTGATTTGCCTTGCCTTTCTTTTGCCCTTTTGTCTTTCCTTGCCTTGCCTTGCTTTGCCATTATCTCTTGCCTTGCTTTTCCCTCTTGCCTTGCCTTTCCTTGCTTTGGCCTTTTTCCTGGCCTTGCATTGAGTTGCCCTTTTTACTTACCTTGCCTTGCCTTTCTTTGCCCTTTTGCCTGGCCTTGCATTGAGTTGCCCTTTTTCCTTGCCTTGCCATGCTTTGCCCTTTTGCCTTGCCTTGCTTTGCCATTTTGTCTTTCCTTGAATTGCCCTTTTGCCTTACCTTGCCTTGACTTGCTATACCCTTTTTCCTTGCCTTGCCTTTTCATGCTTTGCCCTTTTGCCTTGCCTTGCTTTGCCATTTTGCCTTTCCTTGAATTGCCCTTTTGCCTTACCTTGCCTTGACTTTCTATACCCTTTTTCCTTGCCTTGCCTTGTCATGCTTTGCCCTTTTGACTTGCCTTGCTTTGCCATTTTGCCTTGCTTTGCCTTGTTATGCTTTGCCCTTATGCCTTGTCTTGCTTTGCCATTTTGCCTTTCCTTGCATTGCCCTTTTGCCTTACCTTGCCTTGTCATGCTTTGCCCTTTTGCCTTGCCTTGCCTTGTAATGCTTTGCCCTTTTGCCTGCCTTTCCTTGTTTTGCCGTTTTGAATTGCCTTGCATTGCCTTACTTTCATCTTTGCCTTGCCTTGACGGGTCTTCCTTATCCTTTTGCCTTGCCTTGCTTTGCTTTCTCCTTTTCCCTTGCCTTTCCTTGCCTTGCTTTACCCTTTTGCCTTCCCTTGCCTTTCCCTTTCCATGCCTTGCTTTGCCCCTTTGCCTTACCTTGCCTTGCTATGCCCTTTTGCCTTGCCTTGCTTTGTCTCTTTGCCTTGTCTTGCCTTGCCTTCCTTTCTCCTTTTGCCCTGATTTGCCTTGCCTTTCTTTTGACCTTTTGCCTTGCCTTGCCATGCTTTGCTCTTTTTCCTTGCCTTGCTTTGCCCTTTTGTCTTTCCTTGCCTTGCCTTGCTTTGCCATTTTCCCTTGCCTTTCTTTCCCCTTTTGCCTTGCCTTTCCTTGCTTTGGCCTTTTTCCTGGCCTTGCCATGGTTTGTCCTTTTGAATTACCTTGCCTTGCCTTTCTTTGCACTTTTGCCTGGCCTTGCTTTGCCCTTTTACCTTGCCTTGCTTTGCCATTTTGCCTTTCCTTGAATTGCCTTTTTGCCTTACCTTGCCTTGACTTGCTATACCCTTTTTCCTTGCCTTGCCTTGTCATGCTTTGCCCTTTTGACTTGCCTTGCTTTGCCCTTTTGCCTTGCCTTGCTTTGCCCTTTTGCCTTGCTTTGCCTTGTTATGCTTTGCCCTTTTGCCTTGCCTTGCTTTGCCATTTTGCCTTTCCTTGCATTGCCCTTTTGCCTTACCTTGCCTTGACTTGCTATACCCTTTTTCCTTGCCTTGCCTTGTCATGCTTTGCCTTTTTGACTTGCTTTGCTTTGTCCTTTTGCCTTGCCTTGCTTTGCCATTTTGCCTTTCCTTGAGTTGCCCTTTTGCCTTACCTTGCCTTGACTTGCTATACCCTTTTTCCTTGCCTTGCCTTGTCATGCTTTGCCCTTTTGACTTTCCTTGCTTTGCCCTTTTGCCTTGCCTTGCTTTGCCCTTCTGCCTTGCTTTGCCTTGTTATGCTTTCCCTTTTGCCTTGTCTTGCTTTGCCATTTTGCTTTTCCTTGCATTGCCCTTTTGCCTTACCTTGCCTTGACATGCTTTACCCTTTTGCCTTGCCTTGCCTTTTCATGCTTTGCCCTTTTGCCTTGCCTTGCCTTGTCATGCTTTGCCCTTTTGACTTGCTTTGCTTTGCCCTTTTGCCTTGCCTTTCCTTGTTTTGCCGTTTTCAATTTCCTTGCATTGCCTTACTTTCATCTTTGCCTTGCCTTGACGTGTCTTCCTTATCCTTTCGCCTTGCCTTGCTTTGCTTTCCCCTTTTGCCTTGCCTTACCTTGCCTTGCTTTGCCTCCTTGCCTTGTCTTGGCTTGCCTTCCTTTCTCCTTTTGCCCTGATTTGCCTTGCCTTTCTTTTGACCTTTTGCCTTGCCTTGTCTTGCCATGCTTTGCTCTTTTTCCTTGCCTTGCTTTGCCCTTTTGTCTTGCCTTGCCTTGCCTTGCTTTGCCATTTTCCCTTTCCTTGCTATTCCCTTTTGCCTTGCCTTTCCTTGCTTTGGCCTTTTTCCTGGCCTTGCCATGGTTTGTCCTTTTGACTTACCTTGCCTTGCCTTTCTTTGCCCTTTTGCCTGGCCTTGCATTGAGTTGCCCTTTTTCCTTGCCTTGCCATGCTTTGCCCTTTTGCCTTGCCTTGCTTTGCCATTTTGCCTTTCCTTGAATTGCCCTTTTGCCTCACCTTGCCTTGACTTGCTATACCCTTTTTCCTTGCCTTGCCTTGTCATGCTTTGCCCTTTTGAGTTGCTTTGCTTTGTCCTTTTGCCTTGCCTTGCTTTGCCATTTTGCCTTTCCTTGAATTGCCCTTTTGCCTTACCTTGCCTTGACTTGCTATACTCTTTTTCCTTGCCTTGCCTTGTCATGCTTTGCCCTTTTGACTTGCCTTGCTTTGCCCTTTTGCCTTCCCTGCTTGCCCTTTTGCCTTGCTTTGCCTTGTTATGCTTTGCCCTTTTGCCTTGCCTTGCTTTGCCATTTTGCCTTTCCTTGAATTGCCCTTTTGCCTTACTTTGCCTTGACTTGCTATACCCTTTTTCCTTGCCTTGCCTTGTCATACTTTGCCATTTTGACTTGCTTTGCTTTGCCAATTTTGCCTTGCCTTGCTTTACCATTTTGCCTTTCCTTGAATTGCCCTTTTGCCTTACCTTGCCTTGACTTTCTATACCCTTTTTCCTTGCCTTGCCTTGTCATGCTTTGCCCTTTTGACTTGCCTTGCTTTGCCATTTTGCCTTGCTTTGCCTTGTTATGCTTTGCCCTTATGCCTTGTCTTGCTTTGCCATTTTGCCTTTCCTTGCATTGCCCTTTTGCCTTACCTTGCCTTGTCATGCTTTGCCCTTTTGCCTTGCCTTGCCTTGTAATGCTTTGCCCTTTTGCCTGCCTTTCCTTGTTTTGCCGTTTTGAATTGCCTTGCATTGCCTTGCTTTCATCTTTGCCTTGCCTTGACGTGTCTTCCTTATCCTTTTGCCTTGCCTTGCTTTGCTTTCTCCTTTTCCCTTGCCTTTCCTTGCCTTGCTTTACCCTTTTGCCTTCCCTTGCCTTTCCCTTTCCATGCCTTGCTTTGCCCCTTTGCCTTACCTTGCCTTGCTATGCCCTTTTGCCTTGCCTTGCTTTGTCTCTTTGCCTTGTCTTGCCTTGCCTTCCTTTCTCCTTTTGCCCTGATTTGCCTTGCCTTTCTTTTGACCTTTTGCCTTGCCTTGCCATGCTTTGCTCTTTTTCCTTGCCTTGCTTTGCCCTTTTGTCTTTCCTTGCCTTGCCTTGCTTTGCCATTTTCCCTTGCCTTTCTTTCCCCTTTTGCCTTGCCTTTCCTTGCTTTGGCCTTTTTCCTGGCCTTGCCATGGTTTGTCCTTTTGAATTACCTTGCCTTGCCTTTCTTTGCACTTTTGCCTGGCCTTGCTTTGCCCTTTTACCTTGCCTTGCTTTGCCATTTTGCCTTTCCTTGAATTGCCCTTTTGCCTTACCTTGCCTTGACTTGCTATACCCTTTTTCCTTGCCTTGCCTTGTCATGCTTTGCCCTTTTGACTTGCCTTGCTTTGCCCTTTTGCCTTGCCTTGCTTTGCCCTTTTGCCTTGCTTTGCCTTGTTATGCTTTGCCCTTTTGCCTTGCCTTGCTTTGCCATTTTGCCTTTCCTTGCATTGCCCTTTTGCCTTACCTTGCTTTGACTTGCTATACCCTTTTTCCTTGCCTTGCCTTGTCATGCTTTGCCCTTTTGACTTGCTTTGCTTTGTCCTTTTGCCTTGCCTTGCTTTGCCATTTTGCCTTTCCTTGAATTGCCCTTTTGCCTTACCTTGCCTTGACTTGCTATACCCTTTTTCCTTGCCTTGCCTTGTCATGCTTTGCCCTTTTGACTTTCCTTGCTTTGCCCTTTTGCCTTGCCTTGCTTTGCCCTTCTGCCTTGCTTTGCCTTGTTATGCTTTCCCTTTTGCCTTGTCTTGCTTTGCCATTTTGCTTTTCCTTGCATTGCCCTTTTGCCTTACCTTGCCTTGACATGCTTTACCCTTTTGCCTTGCCTTGCCTTTTCATGCTTTGCCCTTTTGCCTTGCCTTGCCTTGTCATGCTTTGCCCTTTTGACTTGCTTTGCTTTGCCCTTTTGCCTTGCCTTTCCTTGTTTTGCCGTTTTCAATTTCCTTGCATTGCCTTACTTTCATCTTTGCCTTGCCTTGACGTGTCTTCCTTATCCTTTCGCCTTGCCTTGCTTTGCTTTCCCCTTTTGCCTTGCCTTACCTTGCCTTGCTTTGCCTCTTTGCCTTGTCTTGCCTTGCCTTCCTTTCTCCTTTTGCCCTGATTTGCCTTGCCTTTCTTCTGACCTTTTGCCTTGCCTTGTCTTGCCATGCTTTGCTCTTTTTCCTTGCCTTGCTTTGCCCTTTTGTCTTGCCTTGCCTTGCCTTGCTTTGCCATTTTCCCTTTCCTTGCTATTCCCTTTTGCCTTGCCTTTCCTTGCTTTGGCCTTTTTCCTGGCCTTGCCATGGTTTGTCCTTTTGACTTACCTTGCCTTGCCTTTCTTTGCCCTTTTGCCTGGCCTTGCATTGAGTTGCCCTTTTTCCTTGCCTTGCCATGCTTTGCCCTTTTGCCTTGCCTTGCTTTGCCATTTTGTCTTTCCTTGAATTGCCCTTTTGCCTTACCTTGCCTTGACTTGCTATACCCTTTTTCCTTGCCTTGCCTTTTCATGCTTTGCCCTTTTGCCTTGCATTGCTTTGCCATTTTGCCTTTCCTTGAATTGCCCTTTTGCCATACCTTGCCTTGACTTTCTATACCCTTTTTCCTTGCCTTGCCTTGTCATGCTTTGCCCTTTTGACTTGCCTTGCTTTGCCATTTTGCCTTGCTTTGCCTTGTTATGCTTTGCCCTTATGCCTTGTCTTGCTTTGCCATTTTGCCTTTCCTTGCATTGCCCTTTTGCCTTACTTTGCCTTGTCATGCTTTGCCCTTTTGCCTTGCCTTGTCATGCTTTGCCCTTTTGCCTGCCTTTCCTTGTTTTGCCGTTTTGAATTGCCTTGCATTGCCTTGCTTTCATCTTTGCCTTGCCTTGACGTGTCTTCCTTATCCTTTTGCCTTGCCTTGCTTTGCTTTCTCCTTTTCCCTTGCCTTTCCTTGCCTTGCTTTACCCTTTTGCCTTCCCTTGCCTTTCCCTTTCCATGCCTTGCTTTGCCCCTTTGCCTTACCTTGCCTTGCTATGCCCTTTTGCCTTGCCTTGCTTTGTCTCTTTGCCTTGTCTTGCCTTGCCTTCCTTTCTCCTTTTGCCCTGATTTGCCTTGCCTTTCTTTTGACCTTTTGCCTTGCCTTGCCATGCTTTGCTCTTTTTCCTTGCCTTGCTTTGCCCTTTTGTCTTTCCTTGCCTTGCCTTGCTTTGCCATTTTCCCTTGCCTTTCTTTCCCCTTTTGCCTTGCCTTTCCTTGCTTTGGTCTTTTTCCTGGCCTTGCCATGGTTTGTCCTTTTGAATTACCTTGCCTTGCCTTTCTTTGCACTTTTGCCTGGCCTTGCTTTGCCCTTTTACCTTGCCTTGCTTTGCCATTTTGCCTTTCCTTGAATTGCCCTTTTGCCTTACCTTGCCTTGACTTGCTATACCCTTTTTCCTTGCCTTGCCTTGTCATGCTTTGCCCTTTTGACTTGCCTTGCTTTGCCCTTTTGCCTTGCCTTGCTTTGCCCTTTTGCCTTGCTTTGCCTTGTTATGCTTTGCCCTTTTGCCTTGCCTTGCTTTGCCATTTTGCCTTTCCTTGCATTGCCCTTTTGCCTTACCTTGCCTTGACTTGCTATACCCTTTTTCCTTGCCTTGCCTTGTCATGCTTTGCCCTTTTGACTTGCTTTGCTTTGTCCTTTTGCCTTGCCTTGCTTTGCCATTTTGCCTTTCCTTGAATTGCCCTTTTGCCTTACCTTGCCTTGACTTGCTATACCCTTTTTCCTTGCCTTGCCTTGTCATGCTTTGCCCTTTTGACTTTCCTTGCTTTGCCCTTTTGCCTTGCCTTGCTTTGCCCTTCTGCCTTGCTTTGCCTTGTTATGCTTTCCCTTTTGCCTTGTCTTGCTTTGCCATTTTGCTTTTCCTTGCATTGCCCTTTTGCCTTACCTTGCCTTGACATGCTTTACCCTTTTGCCTTGCCTTGCCTTTTCATGCTTTGCCCTTTTGCCTTGCCTTGCCTTGTCATGCTTTGCCCTTTTGACTTGCTTTGCTTTCCCCTTTTGCCTTGCCTTACCTTGCCTTGCTTTGCCTCTTTGCCTTGTCTTGCCTTGCCTTCCTTTCTCCTTTTGCCCTGATTTGCCTTGCCTTTCTTTTGACCTTTTGCCTTGCCTTGTCTTGCCATGCTTTGCTCTTTTTCCTTGCCTTGCTTTGCCCTTTTGTCTTGCCTTGCCTTGCCTTGCTTTGCCATTTTCCCTTTCCTTGCTATTCCCTTTTGCCTTGCCTTTCCTTGCTTTGGCCTTTTTCCTGGCCTTGCCATGGTTTGTCCTTTTGACTTACCTTGCCTTGCCTTTCTTTGCCCTTTTGCCTGGCCTTGCATTGAGTTGCCCTTTTTCCTTGCCTTGCCATGCTTTGCCCTTTTGCCTTGCCTTGCTTTGCCATTTTGCCTTTCCTTGAATTGCCCTTTTGCCTCACCTTGCCTTGACTTGCTATACCCTTTTTCCTTGCCTTGCCTTGTCATGCTTTGCCCTTTTGACTTGCTTTGCTTTGTCCTTTTGCCTTGCCTTGCTTTGCCATTTTGACTTTCCTTGAATTGCCCTTTTGCCTTACCTTGCCTTGACTTGCTATACCCTTTTTCCTTGCCTTGCCTTGTCATGCTTTGCCCTTTTGACTTGCCTTGCTTTGCCCTTTTGCCTTGCCTTGCTTTGCCCTTTTGCCTTGCTTTGCCTTGTTATGCTTTGCCCTTTTGCCTTGCCTTGCTTTGCCATTTTGCCTTTCCTTGAATTGCCCTTTTGCCTTAC
The DNA here is from genome assembly GCF_036013475.1 of Columba livia. Taxonomy (NCBI): domain Eukaryota; kingdom Metazoa; phylum Chordata; class Aves; order Columbiformes; family Columbidae; genus Columba; species Columba livia. The sequence continues at coordinate 210,149 of NW_027043257.1, forward strand.
TTTGCCTTGACTTGCTATACCCTTTTTCCTTGCCTTGCCTTGTCATACTTTGCCATTTTGACTTGCTTTGCTTTGCCAATTTTGCCTTGCCTTGCTTTACCATTTTGCCTTTCCTTGAATTTCCCTTTTGCCTTACCTTGCCTTGACTTTCTATACCCTTTTTCCTTGCCTTGCCTTGTCATGCTTTGCCCTTTTGACTTGCCTTGCTTTGCCATTTTGCCTTGCTTTGCCTTGTTATGCTTTGCCCTTATGCCTTGTCTTGCTTTGCCATTTTGCCTTTCCTTGCATTGCCCTTTTGCCTTACCTTGCCTTGTCATGCTTTGCCCTTTTGCCTTGCCTTGCCTTGTAATGCTTTGCCCTTTTGCCTGCCTTTCCTTGTTTTGCCGTTTTGAATTGCCTTGCATTGCCTTGCTTTCATCTTTGCCTTGCCTTGACGTGTCTTCCTTATGCTTTTGCCTTGCCTTGCTTTGCTTTCTCCTTTTCCCTTGCCTTTCCTTGCCTTGCTTTACCCTTTTGCCTTCCCTTGCCTTTCCCTTTCCATGCCTTGCTTTGCCCCTTTGCCTTACCTTGCCTTGCTATGCCCTTTTGCCTTGCCTTGCTTTGTCTCTTTGCCTTGTCTTGCCTTGCCTTCCTTTCTCCTTTTGCCCTGATTTGCCTTGCCTTTCTTTTGACCTTTTGCCTTGCCTTGCCATGCTTTGCTCTTTTTCCTTGCCTTGCTTTGCCCTTTTGTCTTTCCTTGCCTTGCCTTGCTTTGCCATTTTCCCTTGCCTTTCTTTCCCCTTTTGCCTTGCCTTTCCTTGCTTTGGCCTTTTTCCTGGCCTTGCCATGGTTTGTCCTTTTGAATTACCTTGCCTTGCCTTTCTTTGCACTTTTGCCTGGCCTTGCTTTGCCCTTTTACCTTGCCTTGCTTTGCCATTTTGCCTTTCCTTGAATTGCCCTTTTGCCTTACCTTGCCTTGACTTGCTATACCCTTTTTCCTTGCCTTGCCTTGTCATGCTTTGCCCTTTTGACTTGCCTTGCTTTGCCCTTTTGCCTTGCCTTGCTTTGCCCTTTTGCCTTGCTTTGCCTTGTTATGCTTTGCCCTTTTGCCTTGCCTTGCTTTGCCATTTTGCCTTTCCTTGCATTGCCCTTTTGCCTTACCTTGCCTTGACTTGCTATACCCTTTTTCCTTGCCTTGCCTTGTCATGCTTTGCCCTTTTGACTTGCTTTGCTTTGTCCTTTTGCCTTGCCTTGCTTTGCCATTTTGCCTTTCCTTGAATTGCCCTTTTGCCTTACCTTGCCTTGACTTGCTATACCCTTTTTCCTTGCCTTGCCTTGTCATGCTTTGCCCTTTTGACTTTCCTTGCTTTGCCCTTTTGCCTTGCCTTGCTTTGCCCTTCTGCCTTGCTTTGCCTTGTTATGCTTTCCCTTTTGCCTTGTCTTGCTTTGCCATTTTGCTTTTCCTTGCATTGCCCTTTTGCCTTACCTTGCCTTGACATGCTTTACCCTTTTGCCTTGCCTTGCCTTTTCATGCTTTGCCCTTTTGCCTTGCCTTGCCTTGTCATGCTTTGCCCTTTTGACTTGCTTTGCTTTGCCCTTTTGCCTTGCCTTTCCTTGTTTTGCCGTTTTCAATTTCCTTGCATTGCCTTACTTTCATCTTTGCCTTGCCTTGACGTGTCTTCCTTATCCTTTCGCCTTGCCTTGCTTTGCTTTCCCCTTTTGCCTTGCCTTACCTTGCCTTGCTTTGCCTCTTTGCCTTGTCTTGCCTTGCCTTCCTTTCTCCTTTTGCCCTGATTTGCCTTGCCTTTCTTCTGACCTTTTGCCTTGCCTTGTCTTGCCATGCTTTGCTCTTTTTCCTTGCCTTGCTTTGCCCTTTTGTCTTGCCTTGCCTTGCCTTGCTTTGCCATTTTCCCTTTCCTTGCTATTCCCTTTTGCCTTGCCTTTCCTTGCTTTGGCCTTTTTCCTGGCCTTGCCATGGTTTGTCCTTTTGACTTACCTTGCCTTGCCTTTCTTTGCCCTTTTGCCTGGCCTTGCATTGAGTTGCCCTTTTTCCTTGCCTTGCCATGCTTTGCCCTTTTGCCTTGCCTTGCTTTGCCATTTTGTCTTTCCTTGAATTGCCCTTTTGCCTTACCTTGCCTTGACTTGCTATACCCTTTTTCCTTGCCTTGCCTTTTCATGCTTTGCCCTTTTGCCTTGCATTGCTTTGCCATTTTGCCTTTCCTTGAATTGCCCTTTTGCCTTACCTTGCCTTGACTTTCTATACCCTTTTTCCTTGCCTTGCCTTGTCATGCTTTGCCCTTTTGACTTGCCTTGCTTTGCCATTTTGCCTTGCTTTGCCTTGTTATGCTTTGCCCTTATGCCTTGTCTTGCTTTGCCATTTTGCCTTTCCTTGCATTGCCCTTTTGCCTTACTTTGCCTTGTCATGCTTTGCCCTTTTGCCTTGCCTTGTCATGCTTTGCCCTTTTGCCTGCCTTTCCTTGTTTTGCCGTTTTGAATTGCCTTGCATTGCCTTGCTTTCATCTTTGCCTTGCCTTGACGTGTCTTCCTTATCCTTTTGCCTTGCCTTGCTTTGCTTTCTCCTTTTCCCTTGCCTTTCCTTGCCTTGTTTTACCCTTTTGCCTTCCCTTGCCTTTCCCTTTCCATGCCTTGCTTTGCCCCTTTGCCTTACCTTGCCTTGCTATGCCCTTTTGCCTTGCCTTGCTTTGTCTCTTTGCCTTGTCTTGCCTTGCCTTCCTTTCTCCTTTTGCCCTGATTTGCCTTGCCTTTCTTTTGACCTTTTGCCTTGCCTTGCCATGCTTTGCTCTTTTTCCTTGCCTTGCTTTGCCCTTTTGTCTTTCCTTGCCTTGCCTTGCTTTGCCATTTTCCCTTGCCTTGCTTTCCCCTTTTGCCTTGCCTTTCCTTGCTTTGGCCTTTTTCCTGGCCTTGCCATGGTTTGTCCTTTTGAATTACCTTGCCTTGCCTTTCTTTGCACTTTTGCCTGGCCTTGCTTTGCCCTTTTACCTTGCCTTGCTTTGCCATTTTGCCTTTCCTTGAATTGCCCTTTTGCCTTACCTTGCCTTGACTTGCTATACCCTTTTTCCTTGCCTTGCCTTGTCATGCTTTGCCCTTTTGACTTGCCTTGCTTTGCCCTTTTGCCTTGCCTTGCTTTGCCCTTTTGCCTTGCTTTGCCTTGTTATGCTTTGCCCTTTTGCCTTGCCTTGCTTTGCCATTTTGCCTTTCCTTGCATTGCCCTTTTGCCTTACCTTGCCTTGACTTGCTATACCCTTTTTCCTTGCCTTGCCTTGTCATGCTTTGCCCTTTTGACTTGCTTTGCTTTGTCCTTTTGCCTTGCCTTGCTTTGCCATTTTGCCTTTCCTTGAATTGCCCTTTTGCCTTACCTTGCCTTGACTTGCTATACCCTTTTTCCTTGCCTTGCCTTGTCATGCTTTGCCCTTTTGACTTTCCTTGCTTTGCCCTTTTGCCTTGCCTTGCTTTGCCCTTCTGCCTTGCTTTGCCTTGTTATGCTTTCCCTTTTGCCTTGTCTTGCTTTGCCATTTTGCTTTTCCTTGCATTGCCCTTTTGCCTTACCTTGCCTTGACATGCTTTACCCTTTTGCCTTGCCTTGCCTTTTCATGCTTTGCCCTTTTGCCTTGCCTTGCCTTGTCATGCTTTGCCCTTTTGACTTGCTTTGCTTTCCCCTTTTGCCTTGCCTTACCTTTCCTTGCTTTGCCTCTTTGCCTTGTCTTGCCTTGCCTTCCTTTCTCCTTTTGCCCTGATTTGCCTTGCCTTTCTTTTGACCTTTTGCCTTGCCTTGTCTTGCCATGCTTTGCTCTTTTTCCTTGCCTTGCTTTGCCCTTTTGTCTTGCCTTGCCTTGCCTTGCTTTGCCATTTTCCCTTTCCTTGCTATTCCCTTTTGCCTTGCCTTTCCTTGCTTTGGCCTTTTTCCTGGCCTTGCCATGGTTTGTCCTTTTGACTTACCTTGCCTTGCCTTTCTTTGCCCTTTTGCCTGGCCTTGCATTGAGTTGCCCTTTTTCCTTGCCTTGCCATGCTTTGCCCTTTTGCCTTGCCTTGCTTTGCCATTTTGCCTTTCCTTGAATTGCCCTTTTGCCTCACCTTGCCTTGACTTGGTATACCCTTTTTCCTTGCCTTGCCTTGTCATGCTTTGCCCTTTTGACTTGCTTTGCTTTGTCCTTTTGCCTTGCCTTGCTTTGCCATTTTGCCTTTCCTTGAATTGCCCTTTTGCCTTACCTTGCCTTGACTTGCTATACCCTTTTTCCCTGCCTTGCCTTGTCATGCTTTGCCCTTTTGACTTGCCTTGCTTTGCCCTTTTGCCTTGCCTTGCTTTGCCCTTTTGCCTTGCTTTGCCTTGTTATGCTTTGCCCTTTTGCCTTGCCTTGCTTTGCCATTTTGCCTTTCCTTGAATTGCCCTTTTGCCTTACTTTGCCTTGACTTGCTATACCCTTTTTCCTTGCCTTGCCTTGTCATACTTTGCCATTTTGACTTGCTTTGCTTTGCCAATTTTGCCTTGCCTTGCTTTACCATTTTGCCTTTCCTTGAATTTCCCTTTTGCCTTACCTTGCCTTGACTTTCTATACCCTTTTTCCTTGCCTTGCCTTGTCATGCTTTGCCCTTTTGACTTGCCTTGCTTTGCCATTTTGCCTTGCTTTGCCTTGTTATGCTTTGCCCTTATGCCTTGTCTTGCTTTGCCATTTTGCCTTTCCTTGCATTGCCCTTTTGCCTTACCTTGCCTTGTCATGCTTTGCCCTTTTGCCTTGCCTTGCCTTGTAATGCTTTGCCCTTTTGCCTGCCTTTCCTTGTTTTGCCGTTTTGAATTGCCTTGCATTGCCTTGCTTTCATCTTTGCCTTGCCTTGACGTGTCTTCCTTATGCTTTTGCCTTGCCTTGCTTTGCTTTCTCCTTTTCCCTTGCCTTTCCTTGCCTTGCTTTACCCTTTTGCCTTCCCTTGCCTTTCCCTTTCCATGCCTTGCTTTGCCCCTTTGCCTTACCTTGCCTTGCTATGCCCTTTTGCCTTGCCTTGCTTTGTCTCTTTGCCTTGTCTTGCCTTGCCTTCCTTTCTCCTTTTGCCCTGATTTGCCTTGCCTTTCTTTTGACCTTTTGCCTTGCCTTGCCATGCTTTGCTCTTTTTCCTTGCCTTGCTTTGCCCTTTTGTCTTTCCTTGCCTTGCCTTGCTTTGCCATTTTCCCTTGCCTTTCTTTCCCCTTTTGCCTTGCCTTTCCTTGCTTTGGCCTTTTTCCTGGCCTTGCCATGGTTTGTCCTTTTGAATTACCTTGCCTTGCCTTTCTTTGCACTTTTGCCTGGCCTTGCTTTGCCCTTTTACCTTGCCTTGCTTTGCCATTTTGCCTTTCCTTGAATTGCCCTTTTGCCTTACCTTGCCTTGACTTGCTATACCCTTTTTCCTTGCCTTGCCTTGTCATGCTTTGCCCTTTTGACTTGCCTTGCTTTGCCCTTTTGCCTTGCCTTGCTTTGCCCTTTTGCCTTGCTTTGCCTTGTTATGCTTTGCCCTTTTGCCTTGCCTTGCTTTGCCATTTTGCCTTTCCTTGCATTGCCCTTTTGCCTTACCTTGCCTTGACTTGCTATACCCTTTTTCCTTGCCTTGCCTTGTCATGCTTTGCCCTTTTGACTTGCTTTGCTTTGTCCTTTTGCCTTGCCTTGCTTTGCCATTTTGCCTTTCCTTGAATTGCCCTTTTGCCTTACCTTGCCTTGACTTGCTATACCCTTTTTCCTTGCCTTGCCTTGTCATGCTTTGCCCTTTTGACTTTCCTTGCTTTGCCCTTTTGCCTTGCCTTGCTTTGCCCTTCTGCCTTGCTTTGCCTTGTTATGCTTTCCCTTTTGCCTTGTCTTGCTTTGCCATTTTGCTTTTCCTTGCATTGCCCTTTTGCCTTACCTTGCCTTGACATGCTTTACCCTTTTGCCTTGCCTTGCCTTTTCATGCTTTGCCCTTTTGCCTTGCCTTGCCTTGTCATGCTTTGCCCTTTTGACTTGCTTTGCTTTGCCCTTTTGCCTTGCCTTTCCTTGTTTTGCCGTTTTCAATTTCCTTGCATTGCCTTACTTTCATCTTTGCCTTGCCTTGACGTGTCTTCCTTATCCTTTCGCCTTGCCTTGCTTTGCTTTCCCCTTTTGCCTTGCCTTACCTTGCCTTGCTTTGCCTCTTTGCCTTGTCTTGCCTTGCCTTCCTTTCTCCTTTTGCCCTGATTTGCCTTGCCTTTCTTCTGACCTTTTGCCTTGCCTTGTCTTGCCATGCTTTGCTCTTTTTCCTTGCCTTGCTTTGCCCTTTTGTCTTGCCTTGCCTTGCCTTGCTTTGCCATTTTCCCTTTCCTTGCTATTCCCTTTTGCCTTGCCTTTCCTTGCTTTGGCCTTTTTCCTGGCCTTGCCATGGTTTGTCCTTTTGACTTACCTTGCCTTGCCTTTCTTTGCCCTTTTGCCTGGCCTTGCATTGAGTTGCCCTTTTTCCTTGCCTTGCCATGCTTTGCCCTTTTGCCTTGCCTTGCTTTGCCATTTTGTCTTTCCTTGAATTGCCCTTTTGCCTTACCTTGCCTTGACTTGCTATACCCTTTTTCCTTGCCTTGCCTTTTCATGCTTTGCCCTTTTGCCTTGCATTGCTTTGCCATTTTGCCTTTCCTTGAATTGCCCTTTTGCCTTACCTTGCCTTGACTTTCTATACCCTTTTTCCTTGCCTTGCCTTGTCATGCTTTGCCCTTTTGACTTGCCTTGCTTTGCCATTTTGCCTTGCTTTGCCTTGTTATGCTTTGCCCTTATGCCTTGTCTTGCTTTGCCATTTTGCCTTTCCTTGCATTGCCCTTTTGCCTTACTTTGCCTTGTCATGCTTTGCCCTTTTGCCTTGCCTTGTCATGCTTTGCCCTTTTGCCTGCCTTTCCTTGTTTTGCCGTTTTGAATTGCCTTGCATTGCCTTGCTTTCATCTTTGCCTTGCCTTGACGTGTCTTCCTTATCCTTTTGCCTTGCCTTGCTTTGCTTTCTCCTTTTCCCTTGCCTTTCCTTGCCTTGTTTTACCCTTTTGCCTTCCCTTGCCTTTCCCTTTCCATGCCTTGCTTTGCCCCTTTGCCTTACCTTGCCTTGCTATGCCCTTTTGCCTTGCCTTGCTTTGTCTCTTTGCCTTGTCTTGCCTTGCCTTCCTTTCTCCTTTTGCCCTGATTTGCCTTGCCTTTCTTTTGACCTTTTGCCTTGCCTTGCCATGCTTTGCTCTTTTTCCTTGCCTTGCTTTGCCCTTTTGTCTTTCCTTGCCTTGCCTTGCTTTGCCATTTTCCCTTGCCTTGCTTTCCCCTTTTGCCTTGCCTTTCCTTGCTTTGGCCTTTTTCCTGGCCTTGCCATGGTTTGTCCTTTTGAATTACCTTGCCTTGCCTTTCTTTGCACTTTTGCCTGGCCTTGCTTTGCCCTTTTACCTTGCCTTGCTTTGCCATTTTGCCTTTCCTTGAATTGCCCTTTTGCCTTACCTTGCCTTGACTTGCTATACCCTTTTTCCTTGCCTTGCCTTGTCATGCTTTGCCCTTTTGACTTGCCTTGCTTTGCCCTTTTGCCTTGCCTTGCTTTGCCCTTTTGCCTTGCTTTGCCTTGTTATGCTTTGCCCTTTTGCCTTGCCTTGCTTTGCCATTTTGCCTTTCCTTGCATTGCCCTTTTGCCTTACCTTGCCTTGACTTGCTATACCCTTTTTCCTTGCCTTGCCTTGTCATGCTTTGCCCTTTTGACTTGCTTTGCTTTGTCCTTTTGCCTTGCCTTGCTTTGCCATTTTGCCTTTCCTTGAATTGCCCTTTTGCCTTACCTTGCCTTGACTTGCTATACCCTTTTTCCTTGCCTTGCCTTGTCATGCTTTGCCCTTTTGACTTTCCTTGCTTTGCCCTTTTGCCTTGCCTTGCTTTGCCCTTCTGCCTTGCTTTGCCTTGTTATGCTTTCCCTTTTGCCTTGTCTTGCTTTGCCATTTTGCTTTTCCTTGCATTGCCCTTTTGCCTTACCTTGCCTTGACATGCTTTACCCTTTTGCCTTGCCTTGCCTTTTCATGCTTTGCCCTTTTGCCTTGCCTTGCCTTGTCATGCTTTGCCCTTTTGACTTGCTTTGCTTTCCCCTTTTGCCTTGCCTTACCTTTCCTTGCTTTGCCTCTTTGCCTTGTCTTGCCTTGCCTTCCTTTCTCCTTTTGCCCTGATTTGCCTTGCCTTTCTTTTGACCTTTTGCCTTGCCTTGTCTTGCCATGCTTTGCTCTTTTTCCTTGCCTTGCTTTGCCCTTTTGTCTTGCCTTGCCTTGCCTTGCTTTGCCATTTTCCCTTTCCTTGCTATTCCCTTTTGCCTTGCCTTTCCTTGCTTTGGCCTTTTTCCTGGCCTTGCCATGGTTTGTCCTTTTGACTTACCTTGCCTTGCCTTTCTTTGCCCTTTTGCCTGGCCTTGCATTGAGTTGCCCTTTTTCCTTGCCTTGCCATGCTTTGCCCTTTTGCCTTGCCTTGCTTTGCCATTTTGCCTTTCCTTGAATTGCCCTTTTGCCTCACCTTGCCTTGACTTGGTATACCCTTTTTCCTTGCCTTGCCTTGTCATGCTTTGCCCTTTTGACTTGCTTTGCTTTGTCCTTTTGCCTTGCCTTGCTTTGCCATTTTGCCTTTCCTTGAATTGCCCTTTTGCCTTACCTTGCCTTGACTTGCTATACCCTTTTTCCCTGCCTTGCCTTGTCATGCTTTGCCCTTTTGACTTGCCTTGCTTTGCCCTTTTGCCTTGCCTTGCTTTGCCCTTTTGCCTTGCTTTGCCTTGTTATGCTTTGCCCTTTTGCCTTGCCTTGCTTTGCCATTTTGCCTTTCCTTGAATTGCCCTTTTGCCTTACTTTGCCTTGACTTGCTATACCCTTTTTCCTTGCCTTGCCTTGTCATACTTTGCCATTTTGACTTGCTTTGCTTTGCCAATTTTGCCTTGCCTTGCTTTACCATTTTGCCTTTCCTTGAATTGCCCTTTTGCCTTACCTTGCCTTGACTTTCTATACCCTTTTTCCTTGCCTTGCCTTGTCATGCTTTGCCCTTTTGACTTGCCTTGCTTTGCCATTTTGCCTTGCTTTGCCTTGTTATGCTTTGCCCTTATGCCTTGTCTTGCTTTGCCATTTTGCCTTTCCTTGCATTGCCCTTTTGCCTTACCTTGCCTTGTCATGCTTTGCCCTTTTGCCTTGCCTTGCCTTGTAATGCTTTGCCCTTTTGCCTGCCTTTCCTTGTTTTGCCGTTTTGAATTGCCTTGCATTGCCTTGCTTTCATCTTTGCCTTGCCTTGACGTGTCTTCCTTATGCTTTTGCCTTGCCTTGCTTTGCTTTCTCCTTTTCCCTTGCCTTTCCTTGCCTTGCTTTACCCTTTTGCCTTCCCTTGCCTTTCCCTTTCCATGCCTAGCTTTGCCCCTTTGCCTTACCTTGCCTTGCTATGCCCTTTTGCCTTGCCTTGCTTTGTCTCTTTGCCTTGTCTTGCCTTGCCTTCCTTTCTCCTTTTGCCCTGATTTGCCTTGCCTTTCTTTTGACATTTTGCCTTGCCTTGCCATGCTTTGCTCTTTTTCCTTGCCTTGCTTTGCCCTTTTGTCTTTCCTTGCCTTGCCTTGCTTTGCCATTTTCCCTTGCCTTTCTTTCCCCTTTTGCCTTGCCTTTCCTTGCTTTGGCCTTTTTCCTGGCCTTGCCATGGTTTGTCCTTTTGAATTACCTTGCCTTGCCTTTCTTTGCACTTTTGCCTGGCCTTGCTTTGCCCTTTTACCTTGCCTTGCTTTGCCATTTTGCCTTTCCTTGAATTGCCCTTTTGCCTTACCTTGCCTTGACTTGCTATACCCTTTTTCCTTGCCTTGCCTTGTCATGCTTTGCCCTTTTGACTTGCCTTGCTTTGCCCTTTTGCCTTGCCTTGCTTTGCCCTTTTGCCTTGCTTTGCCTTGTTATGCTTTGCCCTTTTGCCTTGCCTTGCTTTGCCATTTTGCCTTTCCTTGCATTGCCCTTTTGCCTTACCTTGCCTTGACTTGCTATACCCTTTTTCCTTGCCTTGCCTTGTCATGCTTTGCCCTTTTGACTTGCTTTGCTTTGTCCTTTTGCCTTGCCTTGCTTTGCCATTTTGCCTTTCCTTGAATTGCCCTTTTGCCTTACCTTGCCTTGACTTGCTATACCCTTTTTCCTTGCCTTGCCTTGTCATGCTTTGCCCTTTTGACTTTCCTTGCTTTGCCCTTTTGCCTTGCCTTGCTTTGCCCTTCTGCCTTGCTTTGCCTTGTTATGCTTTCCCTTTTGCCTTGTCTTGCTTTGCCATTTTGCTTTTCCTTGCATTGCCCTTTTGCCTTACCTTGCCTTGACATGCTTTACCCTTTTGCCTTGCCTTGCCTTTTCATGCTTTGCCCTTTTGCCTTGCCTTGCCTTGTCATGCTTTGCCCTTTTGACTTGCTTTGCTTTGCCCTTTTGCCTTGCCTTTCCTTGTTTTGCCGTTTTCAATTTCCTTGCATTGCCTTACTTTCATCTTTGCCTTGCCTTGACGTGTCTTCCTTATCCTTTCGCCTTGCCTTGCTTTGCTTTCCCCTTTTGCCTTGCCTTACCTTGCCTTGCTTTGCCTCTTTGCCTTGTCTTGCCTTGCCTTCCTTTCTCCTTTTGCCCTGATTTGCCTTGCCTTTCTTCTGACCTTTTGCCTTGCCTTGTCTTGCCATGCTTTGCTCTTTTTCCTTGCCTTGCTTTGCCCTTTTGTCTTGCCTTGCCTTGCCTTGCTTTGCCATTTTCCCTTTCCTTGCTATTCCCTTTTGCCTTGCCTTTCCTTGCTTTGGCCTTTTTCCTGGCCTTGCCATGGTTTGTCCTTTTGACTTACCTTGCCTTGCCTTTCTTTGCCCTTTTGCCTGGCCTTGCATTGAGTTGCCCTTTTTCCTTGCCTTGCCATGCTTTGCCCTTTTGCCTTGCCTTGCTTTGCCATTTTGTCTTTCCTTGAATTGCCCTTTTGCCTTACCTTGCCTTGACTTGCTATACCCTTTTTCCTTGCCTTGCCTTTTCATGCTTTGCCCTTTTGCCTTGCATTGCTTTGCCATTTTGCCTTTCCTTGAATTGCCCTTTTGCCATACCTTGCCTTGACTTTCTATACCCTTTTTCCTTGCCTTGCCTTGTCATGCTTTGCCCTTTTGACTTGCCTTGCTTTGCCATTTTGCCTTGCTTTGCCTTGTTATGCTTTGCCCTTATGCCTTGTCTTGCTTTGCCATTTTGCCTTTCCTTGCATTGCCCTTTTGCCTTACTTTGCCTTGTCATGCTTTGCCCTTTTGCCTTGCCTTGTCATGCTTTGCCCTTTTGCCTGCCTTTCCTTGTTTTGCCGTTTTGAATTGCCTTGCATTGCCTTGCTTTCATCTTTGCCTTGCCTTGACGTGTCTTCCTTATCCTTTTGCCTTGCCTTGCTTTGCTTTCTCCTTTTCCCTTGCCTTTCCTTGCCTTGCTTTACCCTTTTGCCTTCCCTTGCCTTTCCCTTTCCATGCCTTGCTTTGCCCCTTTGCCTTACCTTGCCTTGCTATGCCCTTTTGCCTTGCCTTGCTTTGTCTCTTTGCCTTGTCTTGCCTTGCCTTCCTTTCTCCTTTTGCCCTGATTTGCCTTGCCTTTCTTTTGACCTTTTGCCTTGCCTTGCCATGCTTTGCTCTTTTTCCTTGCCTTGCTTTGCCCTTTTGTCTTTCCTTGCCTTGCCTTGCTTTGCCATTTTCCCTTGCCTTTCTTTCCCCTTTTGCCTTGCCTTTCCTTGCTTTGGCCTTTTTCCTGGCCTTGCCATGGTTTGTCCTTTTGAATTACCTTGCCTTGCCTTTCTTTGCACTTTTGCCTGGCCTTGCTTTGCCCTTTTACCTTGCCTTGCTTTGCCATTTTGCCTTTCCTTGAATTGCCCTTTTGCCTTACCTTGCCTTGACTTGCTATACCCTTTTTCCTTGCCTTGCCTTGTCATGCTTTGCCCTTTTGACTTGCCTTGCTTTGCCCTTTTGCCTTGCCTTGCTTTGCCCTTTTGCCTTGCTTTGCCTTGTTATGCTTTGCCCTTTTGCCTTGCCTTGCTTTGCCATTTTGCCTTTCCTTGCATTGCCCTTTTGCCTTACCTTGCCTTGACTTGCTATACCCTTTTTCCTTGCCTTGCCTTGTCATGCTTTGCCCTTTTGACTTGCTTTGCTTTGTCCTTTTGCCTTGCCTTGCTTTGCCATTTTGCCTTTCCTTGAATTGCCCTTTTGCCTTACCTTGCCTTGACTTGCTATACCCTTTTTCCTTGCCTTGCCTTGTCATGCTTTGCCCTTTTGACTTTCCTTGCTTTGCCCTTTTGCCTTGCCTTGCTTTGCCCTTCTGCCTTGCTTTGCCTTGTTATGCTTTCCCTTTTGCCTTGTCTTGCTTTGCCATTTTGCTTTTCCTTGCATTGCCCTTTTGCCTTACCTTGCCTTGACATGCTTTACCCTTTTGCCTTGCCTTGCCTTTTCATGCTTTGCCCTTTTGCCTTGCCTTGCCTTGTCATGCTTTGCCCTTTTGACTTGCTTTGCTTTCCCCTTTTGCCTTGCCTTACCTTGCCTTGCTTTGCCTCTTTGCCTTGTCTTGCCTTGCCTTCCTTTCTCCTTTTGCCCTGATTTGCCTTGCCTTTCTTTTGACCTTTTGCCTTGCCTTGTCTTGCCATGCTTTGCTCTTTTTCCTTGCCTTGCTTTGCCCTTTTGTCTTGCCTTGCCTTGCCTTGCTTTGCCATTTTCCCTTTCCTTGCTATTCCCTTTTGCCTTGCCTTTCCTTGCTTTGGCCTTTTTCCTGGCCTTGCCATGGTTTGTCCTTTTGACTTACCTTGCCTTGCCTTTCTTTGCCCTTTTGCCTGGCCTTGCATTGAGTTGCCCTTTTTCCTTGCCTTGCCATGCTTTGCCCTTTTGCCTTGCCTTGCTTTGCCATTTTGCCTTTCCTTGAATTGCCCTTTTGCCTTACCTTGCCTTGACTTGCTATACCCTTTTTCCTTGCCTTGCCTTGTCATGCTTTGCCCTTTTGACTTGCCTTGCTTTGCCCTTTTGCCTTGCCTTGCTTTGCCCTTTTGCCTTGCTTTGCCTTGTTATGCTTTGCCCTTTTGCCTTGCCTTGCTTTGCCATTTTGCCTTTCCTTGCATTGCCCTTTTGCCTTACCTTGCCTTGACTTGCTATACCCTTTTTCCTTGCCTTGCCTTGTCATGCTTTGCCCTTTTGACTTGCTTTGCTTTGTCCTTTTGCCTTGCCTTGCTTTGCCATTTTGCCTTTCCTTGAATTGCCCTTTTGCCTTACCTTGCCTTGACTTGCTATACCCTTTTTCCTTGCCTTGCCTTGTCATGCTTTGCCCTTTTGACTTTCCTTGCTTTGCCCTTTTGCCTTGCCTTGCTTTGCCCTTCTGCCTTGCTTTGCCTTGTTATGCTTTCCCTTTTGCCTTGTCTTGCTTTGCCATTTTGCTTTTCCTTGCATTGCCCTTTTGCCTTACCTTGCCTTGACATGCTTTACCCTTTTGCCTTGCCTTGCCTTTTCATGCTTTGCCCTTTTGCCTTGCCTTGCCTTGTCATGCTTTGCCCTTTTGACTTGCTTTGCTTTGCCCTTTTGCCTTGCCTTTCCTTGTTTTGCCGTTTTCAATTTCCTTGCATTGCCTTACTTTCATCTTTGCCTTGCCTTGACGTGTCTTCCTTATCCTTTCGCCTTGCCTTGCTTTGCTTTCCCCTTTTGCCTTGCCTTACCTTGCCTTGCTTTGCCTCTTTGCCTTGTCTTGCCTTGCCTTCCTTTCTCCTTTTGCCCTGATTTGCCTTGCCTTTCTTCTGACCTTTTGCCTTGCCTTGTCTTGCCATGCTTTGCTCTTTTTCCTTGCCTTGCTTTGCCCTTTTGTCTTGCCTTGCCTTGCCTTGCTTTGCCATTTTCCCTTTCCTTGCTATTCCCTTTTGCCTTGCCTTTCCTTGCTTTGGCCTTTTTCCTGGCCTTGCCATGGTTTGTCCTTTTGACTTACCTTGCCTTGCCTTTCTTTGCCCTTTTGCCTGGCCTTGCATTGAGTTGCCCTTTTTCCTTGCCTTGCCATGCTTTGCCCTTTTGCCTTGCCTTGCTTTGCCATTTTGTCTTTCCTTGAATTGCCCTTTTGCCTTACCTTGCCTTGACTTGCTATACCCTTTTTCCTTGCCTTGCCTTTTCATGCTTTGCCCTTTTGCCTTGCATTGCTTTGCCATTTTGCCTTTCCTTGAATTGCCCTTTTGCCATACCTTGCCTTGACTTTCTATACCCTTTTTCCTTGCCTTGCCTTGTCATGCTTTGCCCTTTTGACTTGCCTTGCTTTGCCATTTTGCCTTGCTTTGCCTTGTTATGCTTTGCCCTTATGCCTTGCCTTGCTTTGCCATTTTGCCTTTCCTTGCATTGCCCTTTTGCCTTACTTTGCCTTGTCATGCTTTGCCCTTTTGCCTTGCCTTGTCATGCTTTGCCCTTTTGCCTGCCTTTCCTTGTTTTGCCGTTTTGAATTGCCTTGCATTGCCTTGCTTTCATCTTTGCCTTGCCTTGACGTGTCTTCCTTATCCTTTTGCCTTGCCTTGCTTTGCTTTCTCCTTTTCCCTTGCCTTTCCTTGCCTTGCTTTACCCTTTTGCCTTCCCTTGCCTTTCCCTTTCCATGCCTTGCTTTGCCCCTTTGCCTTACCTTGCCTTGCTATGCCCTTTTGCCTTGCCTTGCTTTGTCTCTTTGCCTTGTCTTGCCTTGCCTTCCTTTCTCCTTTTGCCCTGATTTGCCTTGCCTTTCTTTTGACCTTTTGCCTTGCCTTGCCATGCTTTGCTCTTTTTCCTTGCCTTGCTTTGCCCTTTTGTCTTTCCTTGCCTTGCCTTGCTTTGCCATTTTCCCTTGCCTTTCTTTCCCCTTTTGCCTTGCCTTTCCTTGCTTTGGCCTTTTTCCTGGCCTTGCCATGGTTTGTCCTTTTGAATTACCTTGCCTTGCCTTTCTTTGCACTTTTGCCTGGCCTTGCTTTGCCCTTTTACCTTGCCTTGCTTTGCCATTTTGCCTTTCCTTGAATTGCCCTTTTGCCTTACCTTGCCTTGACTTGCTATACCCTTTTTCCTTGCCTTGCCTTGTCATGCTTTGCCCTTTTGACTTGCCTTGCTTTGCCCTTTTGCCTTGCCTTGCTTTGCCCTTTTGCCTTGCTTTGCCTTGTTATGCTTTGCCCTTTTGCCTTGCCTTGCTTTGCCATTTTGCCTTTCCTTGCATTGCCCTTTTGCCTTACCTTGCCTTGACTTGCTATACCCTTTTTCCTTGCCTTGCCTTGTCATGCTTTGCCCTTTTGACTTGCTTTGCTTTGTCCTTTTGCCTTGCCTTGCTTTGCCATTTTGCCTTTCCTTGAATTGCCCTTTTGCCTTACCTTGCCTTGACTTGCTATACCCTTTTTCCTTGCCTTGCCTTGTCATGCTTTGCCCTTTTGACTTTCCTTGCTTTGCCCTTTTGCCTTGCCTTGCTTTGCCCTTCTGCCTTGCTTTGCCTTGTTATGCTTTCCCTTTTGCCTTGTCTTGCTTTGCCATTTTGCTTTTCCTTGCATTGCCCTTTTGCCTTACCTTGCCTTGACATGCTTTACCCTTTTGCCTTGCCTTGCCTTTTCATGCTTTGCCCTTTTGCCTTGCCTTGCCTTGTCATGCTTTGCCCTTTTGACTTGCTTTGCTTTCCCCTTTTGCCTTGCCTTACCTTGCCTTGCTTTGCCTCTTTGCCTTGTCTTGCCTTGCCTTCCTTTCTCCTTTTGCCCTGATTTGCCTTGCCTTTCTTTTGACCTTTTGCCTTGCCTTGTCTTGCCATGCTTTGCTCTTTTTCCTTGCCTTGCTTTGCCCTTTTGTCTTGCCTTGCCTTGCCTTGCTTTGCCATTTTCCCTTTCCTTGCTATTCCCTTTTGCCTTGCCTTTCCTTGCTTTGGCCTTTTTCCTGGCCTTGCCATGGTTTGTCCTTTTGACTTACCTTGCCTTGCCTTTCTTTGCCCTTTTGCCTGGCCTTGCATTGAGTTGCCCTTTTTCCTTGCCTTGCCATGCTTTGCCCTTTTGCCTTGCCTTGCTTTGCCATTTTGCCTTTCCTTGAATTGCCCTTTTGCCTCACCTTGCCTTGACTTGGTATACCCTTTTTCCTTGCCTTGCCTTGTCATGCTTTGCCCTTTTGACTTGCTTTGCTTTGTCCTTTTGCCTTGCCTTGCTTTGCCATTTTGCCTTTCCTTGAATTGCCCTTTTGCCTTACCTTGCCTTGACTTGCTATACCCTTTTTCCCTGCCTTGCCTTGTCATGCTTTGCCCTTTTGACTTGCCTTGCTTTGCCCTTTTGCCTTGCCTTGCTTTGCCCTTTTGCCTTGCTTTGCCTTGTTATGCTTTGCCCTTTTGCCTTGCCTTGCTTTGCCATTTTGCCTTTCCTTGAATTGCCCTTTTGCCTTACTTTGCCTTGACTTGCTATACCCTTTTTCCTTGCCTTGCCTTGTCATACTTTGCCATTTTGACTTGCTTTGCTTTGCCAATTTTGCCTTGCCTTGCTTTACCATTTTGCCTTTCCTTGAATTGCCCTTTTGCCTTACCTTGCCTTGACTTTCTATACCCTTTTTCCTTGCCTTGCCTTGTCATGCTTTGCCCTTTTGACTTGCCTTGCTTTGCCATTTTGCCTTGCTTTGCCTTGTTATGCTTTGCCCTTATGCCTTGTCTTGCTTTGCCATTTTGCCTTTCCTTGCATTGCCCTTTTGCCTTACCTTGCCTTGTCATGCTTTGCCCTTTTGCCTTGCCTTGCCTTGTAATGCTTTGCCCTTTTGCCTGCCTTTCCTTGTTTTGCCGTTTTGAATTGCCTTGCATTGCCTTGCTTTCATCTTTGCCTTGCCTTGACGTGTCTTCCTTATGCTTTTGCCTTGCCTTGCTTTGCTTTCTCCTTTTCCCTTGCCTTTCCTTGCCTTGCTTTACCCTTTTGCCTTCCCTTGCCTTTCCCTTTCCATGCCTAGCTTTGCCCCTTTGCCTTACCTTGCCTTGCTATGCCCTTTTGCCTTGCCTTGCTTTGTCTCTTTGCCTTGTCTTGCCTTGCCTTCCTTTCTCCTTTTGCCCTGATTTGCCTTGCCTTTCTTTTGACATTTTGCCTTGCCTTGCCATGCTTTGCTCTTTTTCCTTGCCTTGCTTTGCCCTTTTGTCTTTCCTTGCCTTGCCTTGCTTTGCCATTTTCCCTTGCCTTTCTTTCCCCTTTTGCCTTGCCTTTCCTTGCTTTGGCCTTTTTCCTGGCCTTGCCATGGTTTGTCCTTTTGAATTACCTTGCCTTGCCTTTCTTTGCACTTTTGCCTGGCCTTGCTTTGCCCTTTTACCTTGCCTTGCTTTGCCATTTTGCCTTTCCTTGAATTGCCCTTTTGCCTTACCTTGCCTTGACTTGCTATACCCTTTTTCCTTGCCTTGCCTTGTCATGCTTTGCCCTTTTGACTTGCCTTGCTTTGCCCTTTTGCCTTGCCTTGCTTTGCCCTTTTGCCTTGCTTTGCCTTGTTATGCTTTGCCCTTTTGCCTTGCCTTGCTTTGCCATTTTGCCTTTCCTTGCATTGCCCTTTTGCCTTACCTTGCCTTGACTTGCTATACCCTTTTTCCTTGCCTTGCCTTGTCATGCTTTGCCCTTTTGACTTGCTTTGCTTTGTCCTTTTGCCTTGCCTTGCTTTGCCATTTTGCCTTTCCTTGAATTGCCCTTTTGCCTTACCTTGCCTTGACTTGCTATACCCTTTTTCCTTGCCTTGCCTTGTCATGCTTTGCCCTTTTGACTTTCCTTGCTTTGCCCTTTTGCCTTGCCTTGCTTTGCCCTTCTGCCTTGCTTTGCCTTGTTATGCTTTCCCTTTTGCCTTGTCTTGCTTTGCCATTTTGCTTTTCCTTGCATTGCCCTTTTGCCTTACCTTGCCTTGACATGCTTTACCCTTTTGCCTTGCCTTGCCTTTTCATGCTTTGCCCTTTTGCCTTGCCTTGCCTTGTCATGCTTTGCCCTTTTGACTTGCTTTGCTTTGCCCTTTTGCCTTGCCTTTCCTTGTTTTGCCGTTTTCAATTTCCTTGCATTGCCTTACTTTCATCTTTGCCTTGCCTTGACGTGTCTTCCTTATCCTTTCGCCTTGCCTTGCTTTGCTTTCCCCTTTTGCCTTGCCTTACCTTGCCTTGCTTTGCCTCTTTGCCTTGTCTTGCCTTGCCTTCCTTTCTCCTTTTGCCCTGATTTGCCTTGCCTTTCTTCTGACCTTTTGCCTTGCCTTGTCTTGCCATGCTTTGCTCTTTTTCCTTGCCTTGCTTTGCCCTTTTGTCTTGCCTTGCCTTGCCTTGCTTTGCCATTTTCCCTTTCCTTGCTATTCCCTTTTGCCTTGCCTTTCCTTGCTTTGGCCTTTTTCCTGGCCTTGCCATGGTTTGTCCTTTTGACTTACCTTGCCTTGCCTTTCTTTGCCCTTTTGCCTGGCCTTGCATTGAGTTGCCCTTTTTCCTTGCCTTGCCATGCTTTGCCCTTTTGCCTTGCCTTGCTTTGCCATTTTGTCTTTCCTTGAATTGCCCTTTTGCCTTACCTTGCCTTGACTTGCTATACCCTTTTTCCTTGCCTTGCCTTTTCATGCTTTGCCCTTTTGCCTTGCATTGCTTTGCCATTTTGCCTTTCCTTGAATTGCCCTTTTGCCATACCTTGCCTTGACTTTCTATACCCTTTTTCCTTGCCTTGCCTTGTCATGCTTTGCCCTTTTGACTTGCCTTGCTTTGCCATTTTGCCTTGCTTTGCCTTGTTATGCTTTGCCCTTATGCCTTGTCTTGCTTTGCCATTTTGCCTTTCCTTGCATTGCCCTTTTGCCTTACTTTGCCTTGTCATGCTTTGCCCTTTTGCCTTGCCTTGTCATGCTTTGCCCTTTTGCCTGCCTTTCCTTGTTTTGCCGTTTTGAATTGCCTTGCATTGCCTTGCTTTCATCTTTGCCTTGCCTTGACGTGTCTTCCTTATCCTTTTGCCTTGCCTTGCTTTGCTTTCTCCTTTTCCCTTGCCTTTCCTTGCCTTGCTTTACCCTTTTGCCTTCCCTTGCCTTTCCCTTTCCATGCCTTGCTTTGCCCCTTTGCCTTACCTTGCCTTGCTATGCCCTTTTGCCTTGCCTTGCTTTGTCTCTTTGCCTTGTCTTGCCTTGCCTTCCTTTCTCCTTTTGCCCTGATTTGCCTTGCCTTTCTTTTGACCTTTTGCCTTGCCTTGCCATGCTTTGCTCTTTTTCCTTGCCTTGCTTTGCCCTTTTGTCTTTCCTTGCCTTGCCTTGCTTTGCCATTTTCCCTTGCCTTTCTTTCCCCTTTTGCCTTGCCTTTCCTTGCTTTGGCCTTTTTCCTGGCCTTGCCATGGTTTGTCCTTTTGAATTACCTTGCCTTGCCTTTCTTTGCACTTTTGCCTGGCCTTGCTTTGCCCTTTTACCTTGCCTTGCTTTGCCATTTTGCCTTTCCTTGAATTGCCCTTTTGCCTTACCTTGCCTTGACTTGCTATACCCTTTTTCCTTGCCTTGCCTTGTCATGCTTTGCCCTTTTGACTTGCCTTGCTTTGCCCTTTTGCCTTGCCTTGCTTTGCCCTTTTGCCTTGCTTTGCCTTGTTATGCTTTGCCCTTTTGCCTTGCCTTGCTTTGCCATTTTGCCTTTCCTTGCATTGCCCTTTTGCCTTACCTTGCCTTGACTTGCTATACCCTTTTTCCTTGCCTTGCCTTGTCATGCTTTGCCCTTTTGACTTGCTTTGCTTTGTCCTTTTGCCTTGCCTTGCTTTGCCATTTTGCCTTTCCTTGAATTGCCCTTTTGCCTTACCTTGCCTTGACTTGCTATACCCTTTTTCCTTGCCTTGCCTTGTCATGCTTTGCCCTTTTGACTTTCCTTGCTTTGCCCTTTTGCCTTGCCTTGCTTTGCCCTTCTGCCTTGCTTTGCCTTGTTATGCTTTCCCTTTTGCCTTGTCTTGCTTTGCCATTTTGCTTTTCCTTGCATTGCCCTTTTGCCTTACCTTGCCTTGACATGCTTTACCCTTTTGCCTTGCCTTGCCTTTTCATGCTTTGCCCTTTTGCCTTGCCTTGCCTTGTCATGCTTTGCCCTTTTGACTTGCTTTGCTTTCCCCTTTTGCCTTGCCTTACCTTGCCTTGCTTTGCCTCTTTGCCTTGTCTTGCCTTGCCTTCCTTTCTCCTTTTGCCCTGATTTGCCTTGCCTTTCTTTTGACCTTTTGCCTTGCCTTGTCTTGCCATGCTTTGCTCTTTTTCCTTGCCTTGCTTTGCCCTTTTGTCTTGCCTTGCCTTGCCTTGCTTTGCCATTTTCCCTTTCCTTGCTATTCCCTTTTGCCTTGCCTTTCCTTGCTTTGGCCTTTTTCCTGGCCTTGCCATGGTTTGTCCTTTTGACTTACCTTGCCTTGCCTTTCTTTGCCCTTTTGCCTGGCCTTGCATTGAGTTGCCCTTTTTCCTTGCCTTGCCATGCTTTGCCCTTTTGCCTTGCCTTGCTTTGCCATTTTGCCTTTCCTTGAATTGCCCTTTTGCCTCACCTTGCCTTGACTTGGTATACCCTTTTTCCTTGCCTTGCCTTGTCATGCTTTGCCCTTTTGACTTGCTTTGCTTTGTCCTTTTGCCTTGCCTTGCTTTGCCATTTTGCCTTTCCTTGAATTGCCCTTTTGCCTTACCTTGCCTTGACTTGCTATACCCTTTTTCCCTGCCTTGCCTTGTCATGCTTTGCCCTTTTGACTTGCCTTGCTTTGCCCTTTTGCCTTGCCTTGCTTTGCCCTTTTGCCTTGCTTTGCCTTGTTATGCTTTGCCCTTTTGCCTTGCCTTGCTTTGCCATTTTGCCTTTCCTTGAATTGCCCTTTTGCCTTACTTTGCCTTGACTTGCTATACCCTTTTTCCTTGCCTTGCCTTGTCATACTTTGCCATTTTGACTTGCTTTGCTTTGCCAATTTTGCCTTGCCTTGCTTTACCATTTTGCCTTTCCTTGAATTGCCCTTTTGCCTTACCTTGCCTTGACTTTCTATACCCTTTTTCCTTGCCTTGCCTTGTCATGCTTTGCCCTTTTGACTTGCCTTGCTTTGCCATTTTGCCTTGCTTTGCCTTGTTATGCTTTGCCCTTATGCCTTGTCTTGCTTTGCCATTTTGCCTTTCCTTGCATTGCCCTTTTGCCTTACCTTGCCTTGTCATGCTTTGCCCTTTTGCCTTGCCTTGCCTTGTAATGCTTTGCCCTTTTGCCTGCCTTTCCTTGTTTTGCCGTTTTGAATTGCCTTGCATTGCCTTGCTTTCATCTTTGCCTTGCCTTGACGTGTCTTCCTTATGCTTTTGCCTTGCCTTGCTTTGCTTTCTCCTTTTCCCTTGCCTTTCCTTGCCTTGCTTTACCCTTTTGCCTTCCCTTGCCTTTCCCTTTCCATGCCTTGCTTTGCCCCTTTGCCTTACCTTGCCTTGCTATGCCCTTTTGCCTTGCCTTGCTTTGTCTCTTTGCCTTGTCTTGCCTTGCCTTCCTTTCTCCTTTTGCCCTGATTTGCCTTGCCTTTCTTTTGACCTTTTGCCTTGCCTTGCCATGCTTTGCTCTTTTTCCTTGCCTTGCTTTGCCCTTTTGTCTTTCCTTGCCTTGCCTTGCTTTGCCATTTTCCCTTGCCTTTCTTTCCCCTTTTGCCTTGCCTTTCCTTGCTTTGGCCTTTTTCCTGGCCTTGCCATGGTTTGTCCTTTTGAATTACCTTGCCTTGCCTTTCTTTGCACTTTTGCCTGGCCTTGCTTTGCCCTTTTACCTTGCCTTGCTTTGCCATTTTGCCTTTCCTTGAATTGCCCTTTTGCCTTACCTTGCCTTGACTTGCTATACCCTTTTTCCTTGCCTTGCCTTGTCATGCTTTGCCCTTTTGACTTGCCTTGCTTTGCCCTTTTGCCTTGCCTTGCTTTGCCCTTTTGCCTTGCTTTGCCTTGTTATGCTTTGCCCTTTTGCCTTGCCTTGCTTTGCCATTTTGCCTTTCCTTGCATTGCCCTTTTGCCTTACCTTGCCTTGACTTGCTATACCCTTTTTCCTTGCCTTGCCTTGTCATGCTTTGCCCTTTTGACTTGCTTTGCTTTGTCCTTTTGCCTTGCCTTGCTTTGCCATTTTGCCTTTCCTTGAATTGCCCTTTTGCCTTACCTTGCCTTGACTTGCTATACCCTTTTTCCTTGCCTTGCCTTGTCATGCTTTGCCCTTTTGACTTTCCTTGCTTTGCCCTTTTGCCTTGCCTTGCTTTGCCCTTCTGCCTTGCTTTGCCTTGTTATGCTTTCCCTTTTGCCTTGTCTTGCTTTGCCATTTTGCTTTTCCTTGCATTGCCCTTTTGCCTTACCTTGCCTTGACATGCTTTACCCTTTTGCCTTGCCTTGCCTTTTCATGCTTTGCCCTTTTGCCTTGCCTTGCCTTGTCATGCTTTGCCCTTTTGACTTGCTTTGCTTTCCCCTTTTGCCTTGCCTTTCCTTGTTTTGCCGTTTTCAATTTCCTTGCATTGCCTTACTTTCATCTTTGCCTTGCCTTGACGTGTCTTCCTTATCCTTTCGCCTTGCCTTGCTTTGCTTTCCCCTTTTGCCTTGCCTTACCTTGCCTTGCTTTGCCTCTTTGCCTTGTCTTGCCTTGCCTTCCTTTCTCCTTTTGCCCTGATTTGCCTTGCCTTTCTTTTGACCTTTTGCCTTGCCTTGTCTTGCCATGCTTTGCTCTTTTTCCTTGCCTTGCTTTGCCCTTTTGTCTTGCCTTGCCTTGCCTTGCTTTGCCATTTTCCCTTTCCTTGCTATTCCCTTTTGCCTTGCCTTTCCTTGCTTTGGCCTTTTTCCTGGCCTTGCCATGGTTTGTCCTTTTGACTTACCTTGCCTTGCCTTTCTTTGCCCTTTTGCCTGGCCTTGCATTGAGTTGCCCTTTTTCCTTGCCTTGCCATGCTTTGCCCTTTTGCCTTGCCTTGCTTTGCCATTTTGCCTTTCCTTGAATTGCCCTTTTGCCTCACCTTGCCTTGACTTGGTATACCCTTTTTCCTTGCCTTGCCTTGTCATGCTTTGCCCTTTTGACTTGCTTTGCTTTGTCCTTTTGCCTTGCCTTGCTTTGCCATTTTGCCTTTCCTTGAATTGCCCTTTTGCCTTACCTTGCCTTGACTTGCTATACCCTTTTTCCTTGCCTTGCCTTGTCATGCTTTGCCCTTTTGACTTGCCTTGCTTTGCCCTTTTGCCTTGCCTTGCTTTGCCCTTTTGCCTTGCTTTGCCTTGTTATGCTTTGCCCTTTTGCCTTGCCTTGCTTTGCCATTTTGCCTTTCCTTGAATTGCCCTTTTGCCTCACCTTGCCTTGACTTGGTATACCCTTTTTCCTTGCCTTGCCTTGTCATGCTTTGCCCTTTTGACTTGCCTTGCTTTGCCCTTTTGCCTTGCCTTGCTTTGCCCTTTTGCCTTGCTTTGCCTTGTTATGCTTTGCCCTTTTGCCTTGCCTTGCTTTGCCATTTTGCCTTTCCTTGCATTGCCCTTTTGCCTTACCTTGCCTTGACTTGCTATACCCTTTTGCCTTGCCTTGCCTTGTCATGCTTTGCCCTTTTGACTTTCCTTGCTTTGCCCTTTTGCCTTGCCTTGCTTTGCCCTTCTGCCTTGCTTTGCCTTGTTATGCTTTCCCTTTTGCCTTGTCTTGCTTTGCCATTTTGCTTTTCCTTGCATTGCCCTTTTGCCTTACCTTGCCTTGACATGCTTTACCCTTTTGCCTTGCCTTGCCTTTTCATGCTTTGCCCTTTTGCCTTGCCTTGCCTTGTCATGCTTTGCCCTTTTGACTTGCTTTGCTTTGCCCTTTTGCCTTGCCTTTCCTTGTTTTGCCGTTTTCAATTTCCTTGCATTGCCTTACTTTCATCTTTGCCTTGCCTTGACGTGTCTTCCTTATCCTTTCGCCTTGCCTTGCTTTGCTTTCCCCTTTTGCCTTGCCTTACCTTGCCTTGCTTTGCCTCTTTGCCTTGTCTTGCCTTGCCTTCCTTTCTCCTTTTGCCCTGATTTGCCTTGCCTTTCTTTTGACCTTTTGCCTTGCCTTGTCTTGCCATGCTTTGCTCTTTTTCCTTGCCTTGCTTTGCCCTTTTGTCTTGCCTTGCCTTGCCTTGCTTTGCCATTTTCCCTTTCCTTGCTATTCCCTTTTGCCTTGCCTTTCCTTGCTTTGGCCTTTTTCCTGGCCTTGCCATGGTTTGTCCTTTTGACTTACCTTGCCTTGCCTTTCTTTGCCCTTTTGCCTGGCCTTGCATTGAGTTGCCCTTTTTCCTTGCCTTGCCATGCTTTGCCCTTTTGCCTTGCCTTGCTTTGCCATTTTGCCTTTCCTTGAATTGCCCTTTTGCCTCACCTTGCCTTGACTTGCTATACCCTTTTTCCTTGCCTTGCCTTGTCATGCTTTGCCCTTTTGACTTGCTTTGCTTTGTCCTTTTGCCTTGCCTTGCTTTGCCATTTTGCCTTTCCTTGAATTGCCCTTTTGCCTTACCTTGCCTTGACTTGCTATACCCTTTTTCCTTGCCTTGCCTTGTCATGCTTTGCCCTTTTGACTTGCCTTGCTTTGCCCTTTTGCCTTGCCTTGCTTTGCCCTTTTGCCTTGCTTTGCCTTGTTATGCTTTGCCCTTTTGCCTTGCCTTGCTTTGCCATTTTGCCTTTCCTTGAATTGCCCTTTTGCCTCACCTTGCCTTGACTTGGTATACCCTTTTTCCTTGCCTTGCCTTGTCATGCTTTGCCCTTTTGACTTGCCTTGCTTTGCCCTTTTGCCTTGCCTTGCTTTGCCCTTTTGCCTTGCTTTGCCTTGTTATGCTTTGCCCTTTTGCCTTGCCTTGCTTTGCCATTTTGCCTTTCCTTGCATTGCCCTTTTGCCTTACCTTGCCTTGACTTGCTATACCCTTTTGCCTTGCCTTGCCTTGTCATGCTTTGCCCTTTTGACTTTCCTTGCTTTGCCCTTTTGCCTTGCCTTGCTTTGCCCTTCTGCCTTGCTTTGCCTTGTTATGCTTTCCCTTTTGCCTTGTCTTGCTTTGCCATTTTGCTTTTCCTTGCATTGCCCTTTTGCCTTACCTTGTCTTGACATGCTTTACCCTTTTGCCTTGCCTTGCCTTTTCATGCTTTGCCCTTTTGCCTTGCCTTGCCTTGTCATGCTTTGCCCTTTTGACTTGCTTTGCTTTGCCCTTTTGCCTTGCCTTTCCTTGTTTTGCCGTTTTCAATTTCCTTGCATTGCCTTACTTTCATCTTTGCCTTGCCTTGACGTGTCTTCCTTATCCTTTCGCCTTGCCTTGCTTTGCTTTCCCCTTTTGCCTTGCCTTACCTTGCCTTGCTTTGCCTCTTTGCCTTGTCTTGCCTTGCCTTCCTTTCTCCTTTTGCCCTGATTTGCCTTGCCTTTCTTTTGACCTTTTGCCTTGCCTTGTCTTGCCATGCTTTGCTCTTTTTCCTTGCCTTGCTTTGCCCTTTTGTCTTGCCTTGCCTTGCCTTGCTTTGCCATTTTCCCTTTCCTTGCTATTCCCTTTTGCCTTGCCTTTCCTTGCTTTGGCCTTTTTCCTGGCCTTGCCATGGTTTGTCCTTTTGACTTACCTTGCCTTGCCTTTCTTTGCCCTTTTGCCTGGCCTTGCATTGAGTTGCCCTTTTTCCTTGCCTTGCCATGCTTTGCCCTTTTGCCTTGCCTTGCTTTGCCATTTTGCCTTTCCTTGAATTGCCCTTTTGCCTCACCTTGCCTTGACTTGCTATACCCTTTTTCCTTGCCTTGCCTTGTCATGCTTTGCCCTTTTGACTTGCTTTGCTTTGTCCTTTTGCCTTGCCTTGCTTTGCCATTTTGCCTTTCCTTGAATTGCCCTTTTGCCTTACCTTGCCTTGACTTGCTATACCCTTTTTCCTTGCCTTGCCTTGTCATGCTTTGCCCTTTTGACTTGCCTTGCTTTGCCCTTTTGCCTTGCCTTGCTTTGCCCTTTTGCCTTGCTTTGCCTTGTTATGCTTTGCCCTTTTGCCTTGCCTTGCTTTGCCATTTTGCCTTTCCTTGAATTGCCCTTTTGCCTTACTTTGCCTTGACTTGCTATACCCTTTTTCCTTGCCTTGCCTTGTCATACTTTGCCATTTTGACTTGCTTTGCTTTGCCCTTTTGCCTTGCCTTGCTTTACCATTTTGCCTTTCCTTGAATTGCCCTTTTGCCTTACCTTGCCTTGACTTTCTATACCCTTTTTCCTTGCCTTGCCTTGTCATGCTTTGCCCTTTTGACTTGCCTTGCTTTGCCATTTTGCCTTGCTTTGCCTTGTTATGCTTTGCCCTTATGCCTTGTCTTGCTTTGCCATTTTGCCTTTCCTTGCATTGCCCTTTTGCCTTACCTTGCCTTGTCATGCTTTGCCCTTTTGCCTTGCCTTGCCTTGTAATGCTTTGCCCTTTTGCCTGCCTTTCCTTGTTTTGCCGTTTTGAATTGCCTTGCATTGCCTTGCTTTCATCTTTGCCTTGCCTTGACGTGTCTTCCTTATCCTTTTGCCTTGCCTTGCTTTGCTTTCTCCTTTTCCCTTGCCTTTCCTTGCCTTGCTTTACCCTTTTGCCTTCCCTTGCCTTTCCCTTTCCATGCCTTGCTTTGCCCCTTTGCCTTACCTTGCCTTGCTATGCCCTTTTGCCTTGCCTTGCTTTGTCTCTTTGCCTTGTCTTGCCTTGCCTTCCTTTCTCCTTTTGCCCTGATTTGCCTTGCCTTTCTTTTGACCTTTTGCCTTGCCTTGCCATGCTTTGCTCTTTTTCCTTGCCTTGCTTTCCCTTTTGTCTTGCCTTGCCTTGCCTTGCTTTGCCATTTTCCCTTGCCTTTCTTTCCCCTTTTGCCTTGCCTTTCCTTGCTTTGGCCTTTTTCCTGGCCTTGCCATGGTTTGTCCTTTTGAATTACCTTGCCTTGCCTTTCTTTGCACTTTTGCCTGGCCTTGCTTTGCCCTTTTACCTTGCCTTGCTTTGCCATTTTGCCTTTCCTTGAATTGCCCTTTTGCCTTACCTTGCCTTGACTTGCTATACCCTTTTTCCTTGCCTTGCCTTGTCATGCTTTGCCCTTTTGACTTGCCTTGCTTTGCCCTTTTGCCTTGCCTTGCTTTGCCCTTTTGCCTTGCTTTGCCTTGTTATGCTTTGCCCTTTTGCCTTGCCTTGCTTTGCCATTTTGCCTTTCCTTGCATTGCCCTTTTGCCTTACCTTGCCTTGACTTGCTATACCCTTTTTCCTTGCCTTGCCTTGTCATGCTTTGCCCTTTTGACTTGCTTTGCTTTGTCCTTTTGCCTTGCCTTGCTTTGCCATTTTGCCTTTCCTTGAATTGCCCTTTTGCCTTACCTTGCCTTGACTTGCTATACCCTTTTTCCTTGCCTTGCCTTGTCATGCTTTGCCCTTTTGACTTTCCTTGCTTTGCCCTTTTGCCTTGCCTTGCTTTGCCCTTCTGCCTTGCTTTGCCTTGTTATGCTTTCCCTTTTGCCTTGTCTTGCTTTGCCATTTTGCTTTTCCTTGCATTGCCCTTTTGCCTTACCTTGCCTTGACATGCTTTACCCTTTTGCCTTGCCTTGCCTTTTCATGCTTTGCCCTTTTGCCTTGCCTTGCCTTGTCATGCTTTGCCCTTTTGACTTGCTTTGCTTTGCCCTTTTGCCTTGCCTTTCCTTGTTTTGCCGTTTTCAATTTCCTTGCATTGCCTTACTTTCATCTTTGCCTTGCCTTGACGTGTCTTCCTTATCCTTTCGCCTTGCCTTGCTTTGCTTTCCCCTTTTGCCTTGCCTTACCTTGCCTTGCTTTGCCTCTTTGCCTTGTCTTGCCTTGCCTTCCTTTCTCCTTTTGCCCTGATTTGCCTTGCCTTTCTTTTGACCTTTTGCCTTGCCTTGTCTTGCCATGCTTTGCTCTTTTTCCTTGCCTTGCTTTGCCCTTTTGTCTTGCCTTGCCTTGCCTTGCTTTGCCATTTTCCCTTTCCTTTCCCTTTCCCTTTCCTTGCTTTCGCCTTTTTCCTGGCCTTGCCATGGTTTGTCCTTTTGACTTACCTTGCCTTGCCTTTCTTTGCCCTTTTGCCTGGCCTTGCATTGAGTTGCCCTTTTTCAATTGTTATGCCCTTTTGCCTTACTTTGCCTTGACTTGCTATACCCTTTTTCCTTGCCTTGCCTTGTCATACTTTGCCATTTTGACTTGCTTTGCTTTGCCCTTTTGCCTTGCCTTGCTTTGCCATTTTGCCTTTCCTTGAATTGCCCTTTTGCCTTACCTTGCCTTGACTTGCTATACCCTTTTTCCTAGCCTTGCCTTGTCATGCTTTGCCCTTTTGACTTGCCTTGCTTTGCCCTTTTGCCTTGCTTTGCCTTGTTATGCTTTGTCCTTTTGCCTTGTCTTGCTTTGCCATTTTGCCTTTCCTTGCATTGCCCTTTTGCCTTACCTTGCCTTGTCATGCTTTGCCCTTTTGCCTTGCCTTGCCTTGTCATGCTTTGCCCTTTTGACTTGCTTTGCTTTGCCCTTTTGCCTTGCCTTTCCTTGTTTTGCCGTTTTGAATTGCCTTGCATTGCCTTGCTTTCATCTTTGCCTTGCCTTGACGTGTCTTCCTTATCCTTTTGCCTTGCCTTGCTTTGCTTTCTCCTTTTCCCTTGCCTTTCCTTGCCTTGCTTTACCCTTTTGCCTTCCCTTGCCTTTCCCTTTCCATGCCTTGCTTTGCCCCTTTGCCTTACCTTGCCTTGCTATGCCCTTTTGCCTTGCCTTGCTTTGTCTCTTTGCCTTGTCTTGCCTTGCCTTCCTTTCTCCTTTTGCCCTGATTTGCCTTGCCTTTCTTTTGACCTTTTGCCTTGCCTTGCCATGCTTTGCTCTTTTTCCTTGCCTTGCTTTGCCCTTTTGTCTTTCCTTGCCTTGCCTTGCTTTGCCATTTTCCCTTGCCTTGCTTTCCCCTTTTGCCTTGCCTTTCCTTGCTTTGGCCTTTTTCCTGGCCTTGCCATGGTTTGTCCTTTTGACTTACCTTGCCTTGCCTTTCTTTGCACTTTTGCCTGGCCTTGCTTTGCCCTTTTGCCTTGCCTTGCTTTGCCATTTTGCCTTTCCTTGAATTGCCCTTTTGCCTTACCTTGCCTTGGCATGCTATACCCTTTTTCCTTGCCTTGTCTTGTCAAGCTTTGCCCTTTTGACTTGCCTTGCTTTGCCCTGTTGCCTTGCCTTGCTTTGCCCTTTTGCCTTGCTTTGCCTTGTTATGCTTTGCCCTTTTGCCTTGCCTTGCTTTGCCATTTTGCCTTTCCTTGAATTGCCCTTTTGCCTTACTTTGCCTTGACTTGCTATACCCTTTTTCCTTGCCTTGCCTTGTCATACTTTGCCATTTTGACTTGCTTTGCTTTGCCCTTTTGCCTTGCCTTGCTTTGCCATTTTGCCTTTCCTTGAATTGCCCTTTTGCCTTACCTTGCCTTGACTTGCTATACCCTTTTTCCTTGCCTTGCCTTGTCATGCTTTGCCCTTTTGACTTGCTTTGCTTTGTCCTTTTGCCTTGCCTTGCTTTGCCATTTTGCCTTTCCTTGAATTGCCCTTTTGCCTTACCTTGCCTTGACTTGCTATACCCTTTTTCCTTGCCTTGCCTTGTCATGCTTTGCCCTTTTGACTTTCCTTGCTTTGCCCTTTTGCCTTGTCTTGCTTTGCCCTTTTGCCTTGCTTTGCCTTGTTATGCTTTCCCTTTTGCCTTGTCTTGCTTTGCCATTTTGCTTTTCCTTGCATCGCCCTTTTGCCTTACCTTGCCTTGACATGCTTTACCCTTTTGCCTTGCCTTGCCTTTTCATGCTTTGCCTTTTTGCATTTCCTTGCATTGTCATGCTTTGCCCTTTTGACTTGCTTTGCTTTGCCCTTTTGCCTTGCCTTTCCTTGTTTTGCCGTTTTCAATTTCCTTGCATTGCCTTACTTTCATCTTTGCCTTGCCTTGACGTGTCTTCCTTATCCTTTCGCCTTGCCTTGCTTTGCTTTCCCCTTTTGCTTTGCCTTACCTTGCCTTGCTTTGCCTCTTTGCCTTGTCTTGCCTTGCCTTCCTTTCTCCTTTTGCCCTGATTTGCCTTGCCTTTCTTTTGCCCTTTTGTCTTTCCTTGCCTTGCCTTGCTTTGCCATTTTCTCTTGCCTTGCTTTTCCCTTTTGCCTTGCCTTTCCTTGCTTTGGCCTTTTTCCTGGCCTTGCATTGAGTTGCCCTTTTTCCTTGCCTTGTCATGCTTTGCCCTTTTGCCTTGCCTTGCTTTGCCATTTTGTCTTTCCTTGAATTGCCCTTTTGCCTTACCTTGCCTTGACTTGCTATACCCTTTTTCCTTGCCTTGCCTTTTCATGCTTTGCCCTTTTGCCTTGCCTTGCTTTGCCATTTTGCCTTTCCTTGAATTGCCCTTTTGCCTTACCTTGCCTTGACTTTCTATACCCTTTTTCCTTGCCTTGCCTTGTCATGCTTTGCCCTTTTGACTTGCCTTGCTTTGCCATTTTGCCTTGCCTTGCCTTTTCATGCTTTGCCCTTTTGCCTTGTCTTGCTTTGCCATTTTGCCTTTCCTTGCATTGCCCTTTTGCCTTACCTTGCCTTGTCATGCTTTGCCCTTTTGCCTTGCCTTGCCTTGTCATGCTTTGCCCTTTTGACTTGCTTTGCTTTGCCCTTTTGCCTTGCCTTTCCTTGTTTTGCCGTTTTGAATTGCCTTGCATTGCCTTGCTTTCATCTTTGCCTTGCCTTGACGTGTCTTCCTTATCCTTTTGCCTTGCCTTGCTTTGCTTTCTCCTTTTCCCTTGCCTTTCCTTGCCTTGCTTTACCCTTTTGCCTTCCCTCGCCTTTCCCTTTCCATGCCTTGCTTTGCCCCTTTGCCTTACCTTGCCTTGCTATGCCCTTTTGCCTTGCCTTGCTTTGTCTCTTTGCCTTGTCTTGCCTTGCCTTCCTTTCTCCTTTTGCCCTGATTTGCCTTGCCTTTCTTTTGACCTTTTGCCTTGCCTTGCCATGCTTTGCTCTTTTTCCTTGCCTTGCTTTGCCCTTTTGTCTTTCCTTGCCTTGCCTTGCTTTGCCATTTTCCCTTGCCTTTCTTTCCCCTTTTGCCTTGCCTTTCCTTGCTTTGGCCTTTTTCCTGGCCTTGCCATGGTTTGTCCTTTTGAATTACCTTGCCTTGCCTTTCTTTGCACTTTTGCCTGGCCTTGCTTTGCCCTTTTACCTTGCCTTGCTTTGCCATTTTGCCTTTCCTTGAATTGCCCTTTTGCCTTACCTTGCCTTGACTTGCTATACCCTTTTTCCTTGCCTTGCCTTGTCATGCTTTGCCCTTTTGACTTGCCTTGCTTTGCCCTTTTGCCTTGCCTTGCTTTGCCCTTTTGCCTTGCTTTGCCTTGTTATGCTTTGCCCTTTTGCCTTGCCTTGCTTTGCCATTTTGCCTTTCCTTGCATTGCCCTTTTGCCTTACCTTGCCTTGACTTGCTATACCCTTTTTCCTTGCCTTGCCTTGTC
The DNA here is from genome assembly GCF_036013475.1 of Columba livia. Taxonomy (NCBI): domain Eukaryota; kingdom Metazoa; phylum Chordata; class Aves; order Columbiformes; family Columbidae; genus Columba; species Columba livia. The sequence continues at coordinate 241,376 of NW_027043257.1, forward strand.
ATGCTTTGCCTTTTTGACTTGCTTTGCTTTGTCCTTTTGCCTTGCCTTGCTTTGCCATTTTGCCTTTCCTTGAATTGCCCTTTTGCCTTACCTTGCCTTGACTTGCTATACCCTTTTTCCTTGCCTTGCCTTGTCATGCTTCGCCCTTTTGACTTTCCTTGCTTTGCCCTTTTGCCTTGCCTTGCTTTGCCCTTCTGCCTTGCTTTGCCTTGTTATGCTTTCCCTTTTGCCTTGTCTTGCTTTGACATTTTGCTATTCCTTGCATTGCCCTTTTGCCTTACCTTGCCTTGACATGCTTTACCCTTTTGCCTTGCCTTGCCTTTTCATGCTTTGCCCTTTTGCCTTGCCTTGCCTTGTCATGCTTTGACCTTTTGACTTGCTTTGCTTTGCCCTTTTGCCTTGCCTTTCCTTGTTTTGCCGTTTTCAATTTCCTTGCATTGCCTTACTTTCATCTTTGCCTTGCCTTGACGTGTCTTCCTTATCCTTTCGCCTTGCCTTGCTTTGCTTTCCCCTTTTGCCTTGCCTTACCTTGCCTTGCTTTGCCTCTTTGCCTTGTCTTGCCTTGCCTTCCTTTCTCCTTTTGCCCTGATTTGCCTTGCCTTTCTTTTGACCTTTTGCCTTGCCTTGTCTTGCCATGCTTTGCTCTTTTTCCTTGCCTTGCTTTGCCCTTTTGTCTTGCCTTGCCTTGCCTTGCTTTGCCATTTTCCCTTTCCTTGCTATTCCCTTTTGCCTTGCCTTTCCTTGCTTTGGCCTTTTTCCTGGCCTTGCCATGGTTTGTCCTTTTGACTTACCTTGCCTTGCCTTTCTTTGCCCTTTTGCCTGGCCTTGCATTGAGTTGCCCTTTTTCCTTGCCTTGCCATGCTTTGCCCTTTTGCCTTGCCTTGCTTTGCCATTTTGCCTTTCCTTGAATTGCCCTTTTGCCTCACCTTGCCTTGACTTGCTATACCCTTTTTCCTTGCCTTGCCTTGTCATGCTTTGCCCTTTTGACTTGCTTTGCTTTGTCCTTTTGCCTTGCCTTGCTTTGCCATTTTGCCTTTCCTTGAATTGCCCTTTTGCCTTACCTTGCCTTGACTTGCTATACCCTTTTTCCTTGCCTTGCCTTGTCATGCTTTGCCCTTTTGACTTGCCTTGCTTTGCCCTTTTGCCTTGCCTTGCTTTGCCCTTTTGCCTTGCTTTGCCTTGTTATGCTTTGCCCTTTTGCCTTGCCTTGCTTTGCCATTTTGCCTTTCCTTGAATTGCCCTTTTGCCTTACTTTGCCTTGACTTGCTATACCCTTTTTCCTTGCCTTGCCTTGTCATACTTTGCCATTTTGACTTGCTTTGCTTTGCCCTTTTGCCTTGCCTTGCTTTACCATTTTGCCTTTCCTTGAATTGCCCTTTTGCCTTACCTTGCCTTGACTTGCTATAGCCTTTTTCCTTGCCTTGCCTTGTCATACTTTGCCATTTTGACTTGCTTTGCTTTGCCCTTTTGCCTTGCCTTGCTTTGCCATTTTGCCTTTCCTTGAATTGCCCTTTTGCCTTACCTTGCCTTGACTTGCTATACCCTTTTTCCTAGCCTTGCCTTGTCATGCTTTGCCCTTTTGACTTGCCTTGCTTTGCCCTTTTGCCTTGCTTTGCCTTGTTATGCTTTGTCCTTTTGCCTTGTCTTGCTTTGCCATTTTGCCTTTCCTTGCATTGCCCTTTTGCCTTACCTTGCCTTGTCATGCTTTGCCCTTTTGACTTGCTTTGCTTTGCCCTTTTGCCTTTCCTTGAATTGCCTTTTTGCCTTACCTTGCCTTGACTTTCTATACCCTTTTTCCTTGCCTTGCCTTGTCATGCTTTGCCCTTTTGACTTGCCTTGCTTTGCCCTTTTGCCTTGCTTTGCCTTGTTATGCTTTGCCCTTTTGCCTTGTCTTGCTTTGCCATTTTGCCTTTCCTTGCATTTCCCTTTTGCCTTACCTTGCCTTGTCATGCTTGCCCTTTTGCCTTGCCTTGCCTTGTCATGCTTTGCCCTTTTGCCTTGCCTTTCCTTGTTTTGCCGTTTTGAATTGCCTTGCATTGCCTTGCTTTCATCTTTGCCTTGCCTTGACGTGTCTTCCTTATCCTTTTGCCTTGCCTTGCTTTGCTTTCTCCTTTTCCCTTGCCTTTCCTTGCCTTGCTTTACCCTTTTGCCTTCCCTTGCCTTTCCCTTTCCATGCCTTGCTTTGCCCCTTTGCCTTACCTTGCCTTGCTATGCCCTTTTGCCTTGCCTTGCTTTGTCTCTTTGCCTTGTCTTGCCTTGCCTTCCTTTCTCCTTTTGCCCTGATTTGCCTTGCCTTTCTTTTGACCTTTTGCCTTGCCTTGCCATGCTTTGCTCTTTTTCCTTGCCTTGCTTTGCCCTTTTGTCTTTCCTTGCCTTGCCTTGCTTTGCCATTTTCCCTTGCCTTGCTTTCCCCTTTTGCCTTGCCTTTCCTTGCTTTGGCCTTTTTCCTGGCCTTGCCATGGTTTGTCCTTTTGACTTACCTTGCCTTGCCTTTCTTTGCACTTTTGCCTGGCCTTGCTTTGCCCTTTTGCCTTGCCTTGCTTTGCCATTTTGCCTTTCCTTGAATTGCCCTTTTGCCTTACCTTGCCTTGGCATGCTATACTCTTTTTCCTTGCCTTGCCTTGTCAAGCTTTGCCCTTTTGACTTGCCTTGCTTTGTCCTTTTTCCTTGCCTTGCTTTGCCCTTTTGCCTTGCTTTGCCTTGTTATGCTTTGCCCTTTTGCCTTGCCTTGCTTTGCCATTTTGCCTTTCCTTGAATTGCCCTTTTGCCTTACTTTGCCTTGACTTGCTATACCCTTTTTCCTTGCCTTGCCTTGTCATACTTTGCCATTTTGACTTGCTTTGCTTTGCCCTTTTGCCTTGCCTTGCTTTGCCATTTTGCCTTTCCTTGAATTGCCCTTTTGCCTTACCTTGCCTTGACTTGCTATACCCTTTTTCCTTGCCTTGCCTTGTCATGCTTTGCCCTTTTGACTTGCTTTGCTTTGTCCTTTTGCCTTGCCTTGCTTTGCCATTTTGCCTTTCCTTGAATTGCCCTTTTGCCTTACCTTGCCTTGACTTGCTATACCCTTTTTCCTTGCCTTGCCTTGTCATGCTTTGCCCTTTTGACTTTCCTTGCTTTGCCCTTTTGCCTTGTCTTGCTTTGCCCTTTTGCCTTGCTTTGCCTTGTTATGCTTTCCCTTTTGCCTTGTCTTGCTTTGCCATTTTGCTTTTCCTTGCATTGCCCTTTTGCCTTACCTTGCCTTGACATGCTTTATCCTTTTGCCTTGCCTTGCCTTTTCATGCTTTGCCTTTTTGCATTGCCTTGCCTTGTCATGCTTTGCCCTTTTGACTTGCTTTGCTTTGCCCTTTTGCCTTGCCTTTCCTTGTTTTGCCGTTTTCAATTTCCTTGCATTGCCTTACTTTCATCTTTGCCTTGCCTTGACGTGTCTTCCTTATCCTTTCGCCTTGCCTTGCTTTGCTTTCCCCTTTTGCCTTGCCTTACCTTGCCTTGCTTTGCCTCTTTGCCTTGTCTTGCCTTGCCTTCCTTTCTCCTTTTGCCCTGATTTGCCTTGCCTTTCTTTTGCCCTTTTGTCTTGCCTTGCCTTGCCTTGCTTTGCCATTTTCTCTTGCCTTGCTTTTCCCTTTTGCCTTGCCTTTCCTTGCTTTGGCCTTTTTCCTGGCCTTGCATTGAGTTGCCCTTTTTCCTTGCCTTGTCATGCTTTGCCCTTTTGCCTTGCCTTGCTTTGCCATTTTGTCTTTCCTTGAATTGCCCTTTTGCCTTACCTTGCCTTGACTTGCTATACCCTTTTTCCTTGCCTTGCCTTTTCATGCTTTGCCCTTTTGCCTTGCCTTGCTTTGCCATTTTGCCTTTCCTTGAATTGCCCTTTTGCCTTACCTTGCCTTGACTTTCTATACCCTTTTTCCTTGCCTTGCCTTGTCATGCTTTGCCCTTTTGACTTGCCTTGCTTTGCCCTTTTGCCTTGCTTTGCCTTGTTATGCTTTGCCCTTTTGCCTTGTCTTGCTTTGCCATTTTGCCTTTCCTTGCATTGCCCTTTTGCCTTACCTTGCCTTGTCATGCTTTGCCCTTTTTGCCTTGCCTTGCCTTGTCATGCTTTGCCCTTTTGCCTTGCCTTTCCTTGTTTTGCCGTTTTGAATTGCCTTGCATTGCCTTGCTTTCATCTTTGCCTTGCCTTGACGTGTCTTCCTTATCCTTTTGCCTTGCCTTGCTTTGCTTTCTCCTTTTCCCTTGCCTTTCCTTGCCTTGCTTTACCCTTTTGCCTTCCCTTGCCTTTCCCTTTCCATGCCTTGCTTTGCCCCTTTGCCTTACCTTGCCTTGCTATGCCCTTTTGCCTTGCCTTGCTTTGTCTCTTTGCCTTGTCTTGCCTTGCCTTCCTTTCTCCTTTTGCCCTGATTTGCTTTGCCTTTCTTTTGACCTTTTGCCTTGCCTTGCCTTGACTTGCTATACCCTTTTTCTTTGCCTTGCCTTGTCATGCTTTGCCCTTTTGACTTGCCTTGCTTTGCCCTTTTGCCTTGCCTTGCTTTGCCCTTCTGCCTTGCTTTGCCTTGTTATGCTTTCCCTTTTGCCTTGTCTTGCTTTACCATTTTGCTTTTCCTTGCATTGCCCTTTTGCCTTACCTTGCCTTGACATGCTTTACCCTTTTGCCTTGCCTTGCCTTTTCATGCTTTGCCCTTTTGCATTGCCTTGCCTTGTCATGCTTTGCCCTTTTGACTTGCTTTGCTTTGCCGTTTTGCCTTGCTTTGCTTTGCCCTTTTGCCTTGCCTTTCCTTGTTTTGCCGTTTTCAATTTCCTTGCATTGCCTTACTTTCATCTTTGCCTTGCCTTGACGTGTCTTCCTTATCCTTTCGCCTTGCCTTGCTTTGCTTTCCCCTTTTGCCTTGCCTTACCTTGCCTTGCTTTGCCTCTTTGCCTTGTCTTGCCTTGCCTTCCTTTCTCCTTTTGCCCTGATTTGCCTTGCCTTTCTTTTGACCTTTTGCCTTGCCTTGTCTTGCCATGCTTTGCTCTTTTTCCTTGCCTTGCTTTGCCCTTTTGTCTTGCCTTGCCTTGCCTTGCTTTGCCATTTTCCCTTGCCTTGCTTTTCCCTTTTGCCTTGCCTTTCCTTGCTTTGGCCTTTTTCCTGGCCTTGCCATGGTTTGTCCTTTTGACTTACCTTGCGTTGCCTTTCTTTGCCCTTTTGCCTGGCCTTGCATTGAGTTGCCCTTTTTCCTTGCCTTGCCATGCTTTGCCCTTTTGCCTTGCCTTGCTTTGCCATGTTGCCTTTCCTTGAATTGCCCTTTTGCCTTACCTTGCCTTGACTTGCTATACCCTTTTTCCTTGCCTTGCCTTTTCATGCTTTGCCCTTTTGACTTGCCTTGCTTTGCCCTTTTGCCTTGCTTTGCCTTGTTATGCTTTGCCCTTTTGCCTTGCCTTGCTTTACCATTTTGTCTTTCCTTGAATTGCCCTTTTGCCTTACCTTGCCTTGACTTGCTATAGCCTTTTTCCTTGCCTTGCCTTCTCATACTTTGCCATTTTGACTTGCTTTGCTTTGCCATTTTGCCTTTCCTTGAATTGCCCTTTTGCCTTACCTTGCCTTGTCTTGATATACCCTTTTTCCTTGCCTTGCCTTGTCATGCTTTGCCCTTTTGACTTGCCTTGCTTTGCCCTTTTGCCTTGCTTTGCCTTGTTATGCTTTGCCCTTTTGCCTTGTCTTGCTTTGCCATTTTGCCTTTCATTGCATTGCCCTTTTGCCTTACCTTGCCTTGTCATGCTTTGCCCTTTTGCCTTGCCTTGCCTTGTCATGCTTTGCCCTTTTGACTTGCTTTGCTTTGCCCTTTTGCCTTGCCTTTCCTTGTTTTGCCGTTTTGAATTGCCTTGCATTGCCTTGCTTTCATCTTTGCCTTGCCTTGACGTGTCTTCCTTATCCTTTTGCATTGCCTTGCTTTGCTTTCTCCTTTTCCCTTGCCTTTCCTTGCCTTGCTTTACCGTTTTGCCTTCCCTTGCCTTTGCCTTACCTTGCCTTGCTTTGCCCCTTTGCCTTACCTTGCCTTGCTATGCCCTTTTGCCTTACCTTGCTTTGTCTCTTTGCCTTGTCTTGCCTTGCCTTCCTTTCTCCTTTTGCCCTGATTTGCCTTGCCTTTCTTTAGACCTTTTGCCTTGCCTTGCCATGCTTTGCTCTTTTTCCTTGCCTTGCTTTGCCCTTTTGTCTTGCCTTGCCTTGCCTTGCTTTGCCATTTTCCCTTGCCTTGCTTTCCCCTTTTGCCTTGCCTTTCCTTGCTTTGGCCTGTTTCCTGGCCTTGCCATGGTTTGTCCTTTTGACTTACCTTGCCTTGCCTTTCTTTGCACTTTTGCCTGGCCTTGCTTTGCCCTTTTGCCTTGCCTTGCTTTGCCATTTTGCCTTTCCTTGAATTGCCCTTTTGCCTTACCTTGCCTTGGCATGCTATACCCTTTTTCCTTGCCTTGCCTTGTCATGCTTTGCCCTTTTGATTGCCTTGCTTTGCCCTTTTGCCTTGCCTTGCTTTGCCTTGTTATGCTTTGCCCTTTTGCCTTGCCTTGCTTTGCCATTTTGCCTTTCCTTGAATTGCCCTTTTGCCTTACCTTGCCTTGGCATGCTATACCCTTTTTCCTTGCCTTGCCTTGTCAAGCTTTGCCCTTTTGACTTGCCTTGCTTTGCCCTTTTGCCTTGCCTTGCTTTGCCATTTTGCCTTGCTTTGCCTTGTTATGCTTTGCCCTTTTGCCTTGCCTTGCTTTGCCATTTTGCCTTTCCTTGAATTGCCCTTTTGCCTTACCTTGCCTTGACTTGCTATACCCTTTTTCCTTGCCTTGCCTTGTCATGCTTTGCCCTTTTGCCTTGTCTTGCTTTGCCCTTTTGCCTTGCTTTGCCTTGTTATGCTTTCCCTTTTGCCTTGTCTTGCTTTGCCATTTTGCTTTTCCTTGCATTGCCCTTTTGCCTTACCTTGCCTTGACATGCTTTACCCTTTTTCCTTGCCTTGCCTTTTCATGCTTTGCCCTTTTGCATTGCCTTGCCTTGTCATGCTTTGCCCTTTTGACTTGCTTTGCTTTGCCCTTTTGCCTTGCCTTTCCTTGTTTTGCCGTTTTCAGTTTCCTTGCATTGCCTTACTTTCATCTTTGCCTTGCCTTGACGTGTCTTCCTTATCCTTTCGCCTTGCCTTGCTTTGCTTTCCCCTTTTGCCTTGCCTTACCTTGCCTTGCTTTGCCTCTTTGCCTTGTCTTGCCTTGCCTTCCTTTCTCCTTTTGCCCTGATTTGCCTTGCCTTTCTTTTGCCCTTTTGTCTTGCCTTGCCTTGCCATGCTTTGCTCTTTTTCCTTGCCTTGCTTTGCCCTTTTGTCTTGCCTTACCTTGCCTTGCTTAGCCATTTTCCCTTGCCTTGCTTTCCTCTTTTGCCTTGCCTTTCCTAGCTTTGGCCTTTTTCCTGGCCTTGCCATGCTTTTGTCCTTTTGACTTACCTTGCCTTGCCTTTCTTTGCCCTTTTGCCTGGCCTTGCATTGAGTTGCCCTTTTTCCTTGCCTTGCCATGCTTTGCCCTTTTGCCTTGCCTTGCTTTGCCCTTTTGCCTTGCTTTGCCTTGTTATGCTTTGCCCTTTTGCCTTGCCTTGCTTTGCCATTTTGCCTTTCCTTGAATTGCCCTTTTGCCTTACCTTGCCTTGACTTGCTATACCCTTTTTCCTAGCCTTGCCTTGTCATGCTTTGCCCTTTTGACTTGCCTTGCTTTGCCCTTTTGCCTTGCTTTGCCTTGTTATGCTTTGCCCTTTTGCCTTGTCTGCTTTGCAATTTTGCGTTTCCTTGCATTGCCCTTTTGCCTTACTTTGCCTTGACATGCTTTAGCCTTTTGCCTTGCCTTGCCTTGTCATTCTCTGCCTTTTTGACTTGCTTTGCTTTGCCCTTTTGCCTTGCCTTTCCTTTTTTTGCCGTTTTGAATTGCCTTGCATTGCCTTACTTTCATCTTTGCCTTGCCTTGACGTGTCTTCCTTATCCTTTTTCCTTGCCTTGCTTTGCTTTCCCCTTTTGCCTTGCCTTGCCTTGCTTTGCCCTTTTGCCTTGCCTTGCTTTGCCTCTTTGCCTTGTCTTGCCTTGCCTTCCTTTCTCCTTTTGCCCTGATTTTCCTTGCCTTTCTTTTGACCTTTTGCCTTGCCTTGCATTGCCATGCTTTGCTCTTTTTCCTTGCCTTGCTTTGCCCTTTTGTCTTGCCTTGCCTTGCCTTGCTTTGCCATTTTCCCTTGCCTTGCTTTCCCCTTTTGCCTTGCCTTTCCTTGTTTTGGCCTTTTTCCTGGCCTTGCCATGGTTTGTCATTTTGACTTACCATGCCTTGCCTTTCTTTGCAATTTTCCTGGCCTTGCTTTGAGTTGCCCTTTTTCCTTGCCTTGCCTTGCCATTTTTTGCCCTTTTGCCTTGCCTTGCTTTGCCATTTTGCCTTTCCTTGAATTGCCCTTTTGCCTTACCTTGCCTTGACTTGCTATACCCTTTTTCCTTGCCTTGCCTTGTCATGCTTTGCCCTTTTGACTTGCCTTGCTTTGCCCTTTTGCCTTGCTTTGCCTCGTTGTGCTTTGCCCCTTTGCCTTGTCTTGCTTTGCCATTTTGCCTTTCCTTGCATTGCCCTTTTGCCTTACCTTGCCTTGACATGCTTTGCCCTTTTGCCTTGCCTTGCCTTGTCATGCTTTGCCCTTTTCACTTGCTTTGCTTTCCCCTTTTGCCTTGCCTTTCCATGCCTTGCTTTGCCCCTTTGCCTTACCTTGCCTTGCTTTGCCTTTTTGCCTTGCCTTGCTTTGCCTCTTTGCCTTGTCTTGCCTTGCCTTCCTTTCTCCTTTTGCCCTGATTTGCCTTGCCTTTCTTTTGAGCTTTTGCCTTGCCTTGCCTTGCCATGCTTTGCTCTTTTTCCTTGCCTTGCTTTGCCCTTTTCTCTTGCCTTGCCTTGCCTTGCTTTGCCATTTTCCCTTGCCTTGCTTTTCCCTTTTGCCTTGCCTTTCCTTGCTTTGGCCTTTTTCCTGGCCTTGCCATGGTTTGTCCTTTTGACTTACCTTGCCTTGCCTTTCTTTACCCTTTTGCCTTCCCTTGCCTTGCCTTTCCATGCCTACTTTGCCCCTTTGCCTTACCTTGCCTTGCTTTGCCCTTTTGCCTTGCCTTGCTTTGCCATTTTGTCTTTCCTTGAATTGCCCTTTTGCCTTACCTTGCCTTGACTTGCTATACCCTTTTTCCTTGCCTTGCCTTTTCATGCTTTGCCCTTTTGCCTTGCCTTGCTTTGCCATTTTGCCTTTCCTTGAATTGCCCTTTTGCCTTACCTTGCCTTGACTTTCTATACCCTTTTTCCTTGCCTTGCCTTGTCATGCTTTGCCCTTTTGACTTGCCTTGCTTTGCCCTTTTGCCTTGCTTTGCCTTGTTATGCTTTGCCCTTTTGCCTTGTCTTGCTTTGCCATTTTGCCTTTCCTTGCATTGCCCTTTTGCCTTACCTTGCCTTGTCATGCTTTGCCCTTTTTGCCTTGCCTTGCCTTGTCATGCTTTGCCCTTTTGCCTTGCCTTTCCTTGTTTTGCCGTTTTGAATTGCCTTGCATTGCCTTGCTTTCATCTTTGCCTTGCCTTGACGTGTCTTCCTTATCCTTTTGCCTTGCCTTGCTTTGCTTTCTCCTTTTCCCTTGCCTTTCCTTGCCTTGCTTTACCCTTTTGCCTTCCCTTGCCTTTCCCTTTCCATGCCTTGCTTTGCCCCTTTGCCTTACCTTGCCTTGCTATGCCCTTTTGCCTTGCCTTGCTTTGTCTCTTTGCCTTGTCTTGCCTTGCCTTCCTTTCTCCTTTTGCCCTGATTTGCTTTGCCTTTCTTTTGACCTTTTGCCTTGCCTTGCCTTGACTTGCTATACCCTTTTTCTTTGCCTTGCCTTGTCATGCTTTGCCCTTTTGACTTGCCTTGCTTTGCCCTTTTGCCTTGCCTTGCTTTGCCCTTCTGCCTTGCTTTGCCTTGTTATGCTTTCCCTTTTGCCTTGTCTTGCTTTACCATTTTGCTTTTCCTTGCATTGCCCTTTTGCCTTACCTTGCCTTGACATGCTTTACCCTTTTGCCTTGCCTTGCCTTTTCATGCTTTGCCCTTTTGCATTGCCTTGCCTTGTCATGCTTTGCCCTTTTGACTTGCTTTGCTTTGCCGTTTTGCCTTGCTTTGCTTTGCCCTTTTGCCTTGCCTTTCCTTGTTTTGCCGTTTTCAATTTCCTTGCATTGCCTTACTTTCATCTTTGCCTTGCCTTGACGTGTCTTCCTTATCCTTTCGCCTTGCCTTGCTTTGCTTTCCCCTTTTGCCTTGCCTTACCTTGCCTTGCTTTGCCTCTTTGCCTTGTCTTGCCTTGCCTTCCTTTCTCCTTTTGCCCTGATTTGCCTTGCCTTTCTTTTGACCTTTTGCCTTGCCTTGTCTTGCCATGCTTTGCTCTTTTTCCTTGCCTTGCTTTGCCCTTTTGTCTTGCCTTGCCTTGCCTTGCTTTGCCATTTTCCCTTGCCTTGCTTTTCCCTTTTGCCTTGCCTTTCCTTGCTTTGGCCTTTTTCCTGGCCTTGCCATGGTTTGTCCTTTTGACTTACCTTGCGTTGCCTTTCTTTGCCCTTTTGCCTGGCCTTGCATTGAGTTGCCCTTTTTCCTTGCCTTGCCATGCTTTGCCCTTTTGCCTTGCCTTGCTTTGCCATGTTGCCTTTCCTTGAATTGCCCTTTTGCCTTACCTTGCCTTGACTTGCTATACCCTTTTTCCTTGCCTTGCCTTTTCATGCTTTGCCCTTTTGACTTGCCTTGCTTTGCCCTTTTGCCTTGCTTTGCCTTGTTATGCTTTGCCCTTTTGCCTTGCCTTGCTTTACCATTTTGTCTTTCCTTGAATTGCCCTTTTGCCTTACCTTGCCTTGACTTGCTATAGCCTTTTTCCTTGCCTTGCCTTCTCATACTTTGCCATTTTGACTTGCTTTGCTTTGCCATTTTGCCTTTCCTTGAATTGCCCTTTTGCCTTACCTTGCCTTGTCTTGATATACCCTTTTTCCTTGCCTTGCCTTGTCATGCTTTGCCCTTTTGACTTGCCTTGCTTTGCCCTTTTGCCTTGCTTTGCCTTGTTATGCTTTGCCCTTTTGCCTTGTCTTGCTTTGCCATTTTGCCTTTCATTGCATTGCCCTTTTGCCTTACCTTGCCTTGTCATGCTTTGCCCTTTTGCCTTGCCTTGCCTTGTCATGCTTTGCCCTTTTGACTTGCTTTGCTTTGCCCTTTTGCCTTGCCTTTCCTTGTTTTGCCGTTTTGAATTGCCTTGCATTGCCTTGCTTTCATCTTTGCCTTGCCTTGACGTGTCTTCCTTATCCTTTTGCATTGCCTTGCTTTGCTTTCTCCTTTTCCCTTGCCTTTCCTTGCCTTGCTTTACCGTTTTGCCTTCCCTTGCCTTTGCCTTACCTTGCCTTGCTTTGCCCCTTTGCCTTACCTTGCCTTGCTATGCCCTTTTGCCTTACCTTGCTTTGTCTCTTTGCCTTGTCTTGCCTTGCCTTCCTTTCTCCTTTTGCCCTGATTTGCCTTGCCTTTCTTTAGACCTTTTGCCTTGCCTTGCCATGCTTTGCTCTTTTTCCTTGCCTTGCTTTGCCCTTTTGTCTTGCCTTGCCTTGCCTTGCTTTGCCATTTTCCCTTGCCTTGCTTTCCCCTTTTGCCTTGCCTTTCCTTGCTTTGGCCTGTTTCCTGGCCTTGCCATGGTTTGTCCTTTTGACTTACCTTGCCTTGCCTTTCTTTGCACTTTTGCCTGGCCTTGCTTTGCCCTTTTGCCTTGCCTTGCTTTGCCATTTTGCCTTTCCTTGAATTGCCCTTTTGCCTTACCTTGCCTTGGCATGCTATACCCTTTTTCCTTGCCTTGCCTTGTCATGCTTTGCCCTTTTGATTGCCTTGCTTTGCCCTTTTGCCTTGCCTTGCTTTGCCTTGTTATGCTTTGCCCTTTTGCCTTGCCTTGCTTTGCCATTTTGCCTTTCCTTGAATTGCCCTTTTGCCTTACCTTGCCTTGGCATGCTATACCCTTTTTCCTTGCCTTGCCTTGTCAAGCTTTGCCCTTTTGACTTGCCTTGCTTTGCCCTTTTGCCTTGCCTTGCTTTGCCATTTTGCCTTGCTTTGCCTTGTTATGCTTTGCCCTTTTGCCTTGCCTTGCTTTGCCATTTTGCCTTTCCTTGAATTGCCCTTTTGCCTTACCTTGCCTTGACTTGCTATACCCTTTTTCCTTGCCTTGCCTTGTCATGCTTTGCCCTTTTGCCTTGTCTTGCTTTGCCCTTTTGCCTTGCTTTGCCTTGTTATGCTTTCCCTTTTGCCTTGTCTTGCTTTGCCATTTTGCTTTTCCTTGCATTGCCCTTTTGCCTTACCTTGCCTTGACATGCTTTACCCTTTTTCCTTGCCTTGCCTTTTCATGCTTTGCCCTTTTGCATTGCCTTGCCTTGTCATGCTTTGCCCTTTTGACTTGCTTTGCTTTGCCCTTTTGCCTTGCCTTTCCTTGTTTTGCCGTTTTCAGTTTCCTTGCATTGCCTTACTTTCATCTTTGCCTTGCCTTGACGTGTCTTCCTTATCCTTTCGCCTTGCCTTGCTTTGCTTTCCCCTTTTGCCTTGCCTTACCTTGCCTTGCTTTGCCTCTTTGCCTTGTCTTGCCTTGCCTTCCTTTCTCCTTTTGCCCTGATTTGCCTTGCCTTTCTTTTGCCCTTTTGTCTTGCCTTGCCTTGCCATGCTTTGCTCTTTTTCCTTGCCTTGCTTTGCCCTTTTGTCTTGCCTTACCTTGCCTTGCTTAGCCATTTTCCCTTGCCTTGCTTTCCTCTTTTGCCTTGCCTTTCCTAGCTTTGGCCTTTTTCCTGGCCTTGCCATGCTTTTGTCCTTTTGACTTACCTTGCCTTGCCTTTCTTTGCCCTTTTGCCTGGCCTTGCATTGAGTTGCCCTTTTTCCTTGCCTTGCCATGCTTTGCCCTTTTGCCTTGCCTTGCTTTGCCCTTTTGCCTTGCTTTGCCTTGTTATGCTTTGCCCTTTTGCCTTGCCTTGCTTTGCCATTTTGCCTTTCCTTGAATTGCCCTTTTGCCTTACCTTGCCTTGACTTGCTATACCCTTTTTCCTAGCCTTGCCTTGTCATGCTTTGCCCTTTTGACTTGCCTTGCTTTGCCCTTTTGCCTTGCTTTGCCTTGTTATGCTTTGCCCTTTTGCCTTGTCTGCTTTGCAATTTTGCGTTTCCTTGCATTGCCCTTTTGCCTTACTTTGCCTTGACATGCTTTAGCCTTTTGCCTTGCCTTGCCTTGTCATTCTCTGCCTTTTTGACTTGCTTTGCTTTGCCCTTTTGCCTTGCCTTTCCTTTTTTTGCCGTTTTGAATTGCCTTGCATTGCCTTACTTTCATCTTTGCCTTGCCTTGACGTGTCTTCCTTATCCTTTTTCCTTGCCTTGCTTTGCTTTCCCCTTTTGCCTTGCCTTGCCTTGCTTTGCCCTTTTGCCTTGCCTTGCTTTGCCTCTTTGCCTTGTCTTGCCTTGCCTTCCTTTCTCCTTTTGCCCTGATTTTCCTTGCCTTTCTTTTGACCTTTTGCCTTGCCTTGCATTGCCATGCTTTGCTCTTTTTCCTTGCCTTGCTTTGCCCTTTTGTCTTGCCTTGCCTTGCCTTGCTTTGCCATTTTCCCTTGCCTTGCTTTCCCCTTTTGCCTTGCCTTTCCTTGTTTTGGCCTTTTTCCTGGCCTTGCCATGGTTTGTCATTTTGACTTACCATGCCTTGCCTTTCTTTGCAATTTTCCTGGCCTTGCTTTGAGTTGCCCTTTTTCCTTGCCTTGCCTTGCCATTTTTTGCCCTTTTGCCTTGCCTTGCTTTGCCATTTTGCCTTTCCTTGAATTGCCCTTTTGCCTTACCTTGCCTTGACTTGCTATACCCTTTTTCCTTGCCTTGCCTTGTCATGCTTTGCCCTTTTGACTTGCCTTGCTTTGCCCTTTTGCCTTGCTTTGCCTCGTTGTGCTTTGCCCCTTTGCCTTGTCTTGCTTTGCCATTTTGCCTTTCCTTGCATTGCCCTTTTGCCTTACCTTGCCTTGACATGCTTTGCCCTTTTGCCTTGCCTTGCCTTGTCATGCTTTGCCCTTTTCACTTGCTTTGCTTTCCCCTTTTGCCTTGCCTTTCCATGCCTTGCTTTGCCCCTTTGCCTTACCTTGCCTTGCTTTGCCTTTTTGCCTTGCCTTGCTTTGCCTCTTTGCCTTGTCTTGCCTTGCCTTCCTTTCTCCTTTTGCCCTGATTTGCCTTGCCTTTCTTTTGAGCTTTTGCCTTGCCTTGCCTTGCCATGCTTTGCTCTTTTTCCTTGCCTTGCTTTGCCCTTTTCTCTTGCCTTGCCTTGCCTTGCTTTGCCATTTTCCCTTGCCTTGCTTTTCCCTTTTGCCTTGCCTTTCCTTGCTTTGGCCTTTTTCCTGGCCTTGCCATGGTTTGTCCTTTTGACTTACCTTGCCTTGCCTTTCTTTACCCTTTTGCCTTCCCTTGCCTTGCCTTTCCATGCCTACTTTGCCCCTTTGCCTTACCTTGCCTTGCTTTGCCCTTTTGCCTTGCCATACTTTGCCTCTTTGCCTTGTCTTGCCTTGCCTTCCTTTCTCCTTTCTCCTTCCTTTCTCCTACATTGCCTTACTTTCACATTTTGCCTTGCCTTACCTTGTCTTCCTTTGCCCTTTTGCTTTGCCTTGCCTTGCCATGCTTTGCCCATTTGCCTTCCCTTGTCTTGCTTTACTTTTCCGTTTTGACTTGCCTTGCTTTGCCCTTTTGCATTCCCTTGCCTTGCCTTACTTTGCCGTTTTGCCTTGCCTTGCTTTGCCCTTTTTCCTTGCCTTGCTTTGCCATTTTGCCTTTCCTTGCATTGCCATTTTGCCTTTGCTTGCATTGCCCTTTTGCCTTACCTTGCCTTGCTTTGCCCTTTTTCCTTGCCATGCCTTGCTTTGCCCTTTTGATTTGCATTGCATTGCCTTACTTTGACATTTTGCCTTGCCTGACTTGTCTTGCTTTTCCCTTTTGCTTTGCCTTGCCTTGCCTTTCCATGTCTTGCTTTGCCCTTTTGCCTTCCCTTGTCTTGCTTTACTTTTCCGTTTTGACTTGCCCTGCTTTGCCCTTTTGCATTCCCTTGCCTTGCCTTACTTTAACATTTTTCCGTGCCTTACCTTGTCTGGCTTTGCCCTTTTGCCTTGCCTGTCCTTTCCTTGTTTTTCCCTTTTGCCTTGCCTTCCCTTGCTTTGTCATTTTGCCTTCCCTTGTCTTACCTTGCTTTCCCCTTTTGCCTTGCCTTGCTATCCTTTTCCCTTTTCCCTTGCCTTGCTTTGCCATTTTGCCGTTTCTTCCATAGCTCTTTTTCCTTACCTTGCCTTGACTTGCTTTGCCCTTTTGCCTTGCCTAGCCTTGTCATGCTTTGCCGGTTTGCCTTGCCTTGCTTTGCCATTTTGCCTTCCCTTGCATTGCTTTTCTCGTTTGCCTTGCCTTGCCATGCTTTGCCCTTTTGCCTTGTCTGTCCTTGCTTTGGTTTGCCCTTTTGCCTTGATTTGCCTTTCCTTGATTTGCCTTTTTTCCCGGCCTTGCCTTGCATTGCCCTTTTGTCTTGCCTTGCCTTACCTTGCTCTGTACTTTTGCCTTGCTTTGCCTTGATTTGCCATTTTGCCTTCCCTTGTCTTACCTTGCTTTCCCCTTTTGCCTTGCCTTTCTTCTGACCTTTTGCCTTGCCGTGACATGCTTTGCTCTTTTTCCTTCCCTTGCTTTGAACTTTTCTCTTACCTTGCCTTGACTTGATTTTCCCTTTTGCCTTGCCTTCCCTTGCTTTGCTCTTTTGCCTTGCCTTCCCTTTCTTTGCCATTTTGCCTTCCCTTGTCTGACCTTGCTTTCCCCTTTTGCCTTGCCTTGCCTTCCTTTGCCCTTTTGTCTTGCTTTGCCTTGCTTTGCCCTGTTGCCTTACATTGCCTAGCCTTGCTTTGCAGTTTTCCCTTGCCTTGCCTTGCCCTTTTTCCTTGCCTTGTCTTGCCATGCTTTTCCCTTTTGCCTTGCCTTGCTTTGCCATTTTGCCTTTCCTTGCATTGCCCTTTTGCCTTACCTTGCCTTGCTTTGCCCTTTTCCCTTGCCTTGCCTTTCCATGCCTTGCTTTGCCCTTTTTCCTTGCCATGCCTTGCTTTGCCCTTTTGATTTGCATTACTTAGCCTTACTTTGAAATTTTGCCTTGCCTAACCTTGTCTTGCTTTTCCCTTTTGCTTTGCCTTGCCTTGCCTTACCTTGTCTGGCTTTGCCCTTTTGCTTTGCCTTGCCTTGCCATGCTTTGCCCTTTTGCCTTGCCTTTCCTTGCCATGCTTTGCCCTTTTGCCATGCCTTGCTTTGCCCTTTTGCCTTGCCTTTCCTTTCCTTGCTTTTCCCTTTTGCCTTGCCTTCCCTTGCTTTGCTCTTTTGCCTAGCCTTCCCTTGTTTTGCTCTTTTGCCTTACCTTGCCTTGACTTGCTTTGCCCTTTTGCCTTGCCTTGCTTTGCCATTTTGCCTTTCCTTGCATTGCCCTTTTGCCTCACCTTGCCTTGCCTTGCTTTTCCCTTTTGCTTTGCCTTGCCTTGCCTTTCCATGTCTTTGCTTTGCCCTTTTGCCTTCCCTTGTCTTGCTTTACTTTTCCGTTTTGACTTGCCTTGCTTTGCCTTTTTGCATTCCTTGCCTTGCCTTATTTTGCCGTTTTGCCTTGCCTTGCTTTGCCCTTTTTACTTGCCATGCCTACTTTGCCCTTTTGATTTGCCTTACATTGCCTTTGACATTTTACCTTGCCTTACCTTGTCTTTCTTTGCCCTTTTGCTTTGCCTTGCCTTGCCATGCTTTGCCCTTTTGCCTTGCCTTGCCTTGTCATGCTTTGCCCTTTTGCCATGCCTTGCTTTGCCCTTTTGCCTTGCCTTTCCTTTCCTTGCTTTTCCCTTTTGCCTTGCCTTCCCTTGCTTTGCTCTTTTGCCTTGCCTCCCCTTTCTTTGCCCTTTTGCTTTGCCTTGCCTTGTCATGCTTTGCCGTTTTGCCTTGCCTTGCTTTGCCCTTTTGCCTTGACTTGTTTTGCCGTTTTGATTTGCCTTGCATTGCCTTACTTTCATCTTTGCCTTGCCTTGACGTGTCTTGCTTATCCTTTTGCCTTGCCTTGCTTTGCTTTCCCCTTTTGCCTTGCCTTTCCTTGCTTTGCTTAGCCATTTTCCCTTGCCTTGCCTTGCCTTTCCATGGATTGCTTTGCCCTTTTTCCTTGCCAAGCCTTGCTTTTCCCTTTTGATTGGCATTGCATTGCCTTACTTTGACATTTTGCCTTGTCTTACCTTGTCATGCTTTGCCCTTTTGCTTTGCCTTGCCTTGCCATGCTTTGCCATTTTCCCTTGCCTTGCCTTGTCATGCTTTGCCCTTTTGCCTTGCCTGTCCTTTCCTTGCTTTTCCCTTTTACCTTGCCTTGCTTTGCCATTTTGCCGTTTCTTGCATTGCCCTTTTTCGTTACCTTGCCTTGACTTGCTTTGCCCTTTTGCCTTGCCTTGCCTTGTCATGCTTTGCCGGTTTGCCTTGCCTTGCATTGCTTTTCCCGTTTGCCTTGCCTTGCCATGCTTTGCCCTTTTGACTTGCCTTGCTTTGCCCTTTTTCCTTGCTTTGCCTTGTTATGCTTTGCCCTTTTGCCTTGTCTGCTTTGCCATTTTGCGTTTCCTTGCATTGCCCTTTTGCCTTACCTTGCCTTGACATGCTTTAGCCTTTTGCCTTGCCTTGTCATGCTTTGCCGGTTTGCCTTGCCTTGCATTGCTTTTCCCGTTTGCCTTGCCTTGCCATGCTTTGCCCTTTTGACTTGCCTTGCTTTGCCCTTTTGCCTTGCTTTGCCTTGTTATGCTTTGCCCTTTTGCCTTGTCTGCTTTGCCATTTTGCGTTTCCTTGCATTGCCCTTTTGCCTTACCTTGCCTTGACATGCTTTACCCTTTTGCCTTGCCTTGCCTTGTCATGCTTTGCCCTTTTGACTTGCTTTGCTTTGCCCTTTTGCCTTGCCTTTCCTTTTTTTGCCGTTTTGAATTGCCTTGCATTGCCTTGCTTTCATCTTTGCCTTGCCTTGACGTGTCTTCCTTATCCTTTTGCCTTGCCTTGCTTTGCTTTCCCCTTTTGCCTTGCCTTCTCTTGCCTTGCTTTACCGTTTTGCCTTCTCTTGCCTTGCCTTTCCGTGCCTTGCTTTGCCCCTTTGCCTTACCTTGCCTTGCTTTGCCCTTTTACCTTGCCTTGCTTTGCCTCTTTGCCTTGTCTTGCCTTGCCTTCCTTTCTCCTTTTGCCCTGATTTGCCTTGCCTTTCTTTTGACCTTTGCCTTGCCTTGCCATGCTTTGCTCTTTTTCCTTGTTTTGCTTTGCCCTTTTGTCTTGCCTTGCCTTGCCTTGCTTTGCCATTTTCCCTTGCCTTGCTTTCCCCTTTAGCCTTGCCTTTCCTTGCTTTGGCCTTTTTCCTGGCCTTGCCATGGTTTGTCCTTTTGACTTACCTTGCCTTGCCTTTCTTTGCACTTTTGCCTGGCCTTGCATTGAGTTGCCCTTTTTCCTTGCCTTGCCGTGCCATGCTTTGCCCTTTTGCCTTGCCTTGCTTTGCCATTTTGCCTTTCCTTGCATTGCCCTTTTGCCTCACCTTGCCTTGCCTTGCCTTTCCATGTCTTGCTTTGCCCTTTTGCCTTCCCTTGCCTTGCTTTACTTTTCCTTTTTGCCTTGCCTTGCTTTGCCCTTTTGCCTTGCCTTGCCTTGTTTTGCCGTTTTGATTTGCCTTGCATTGCCTTACTTTCATCTTTACCTTGCCTTGACGTGTCTTGCTTATCCTTTTGCCTTGCCTTGCTTTGCTTTCCCCTTTTGCCTTGCCTTTTCTTGCCTTGCTTTGCCCTTTTCCCTTTCCTTGCCTTGCCTTTCCATGCCTTGCTTTGCCCTTTTTCCTTGCCATGCCTTGCTTTGCCCTTTTGATTTGCATTGCATTGCCTTACTTTGACATTTTGCCTTGCCTTACCTTGTCTTGCTTTGCCCTTTTGCTTTGCCTTGCCTTGCCTTTCCATGTCTTTGCTTTGCCCTTTTGCCTTCCCTTGTCTTGCTTTACTTTTCCGTTTTGACTTGCCTTGCTTTGCCCTTTTGCATTCCCTTGCCTTGCCTTATTTTGCCGTTTTGCCTTGCCTTGCTTTGCCCTTTTTCCTTGCCATGCCTTGCTTTGCCCTTTTGATTTGCCTTACATTGCCTTACTTTGACATTTTACCTTGCCTTACCTTGTCTTTCTTTGCCCTTTTGCTTTGCCTTGCCTTGCCATGCTTTGCCCTTTTGCCTTGCCTTGCCTTGTCATGCTTTGCCCTTTTGCCATGCCTTGCTTTGCCCTTTTGCCTTGCCTTTCCTTTCCTTGCTTTTCCCTTTTGCCTTGCCTTCCCTTGCTTTGCTCTTTTGCCTTGCCTCCCCTTGCTTTGCCCTTTTGCTTTGCCTTGCCTTGTCATGCTTTGCTGTTTTGCCTTGCCTTGCTTTGCCCTTTTGCCTTGACTTGTTTTGCCGTTTTGATTTGCCTTGCATTGCCTTACTTTCATCTTTGCCTTGCCTTGACGTGTCTTGCTTATCCTTTTGCCTTGCCTTGCTTTGCTTTCCCCTTTTGCCTTGCCTTTCCTTGCTTTGCTTAGCCATTTTCCCTTGCCTTGCCTTGCCTTTCCATGGATTGCTTTGCCCTTTTTCCTTGCCAAGCCTTGCTTTTCCCTTTTGATTGGCATTGCATTGCCTTACTTTGACATTTTGCCTTGTCTTACCTTGTCATGCTTTGCCCTTTTGCTTTGCCTTGCCTTGCCATGCTTTGCCATTTTCCCTTGCCTTGCCTTGTCATGCTTTGCCCTTTTGCCTTGCCTGTCCTTTCCTTGCTTTTCCCTTTTGCCTTGCCTTCCCTTGCTTTGCCATTTTGCCTTCCCTTGTCTTACCTTGCTTTCCCCTTTTGCCTTGCCTTGCCATGCTTTTCCCTTTTACCTTGCCTTGCTTTGCCATTTTGCCGTTTCTTGCATTGCCCTTTTTCGTTACCTTGCCTTGACTTGCTTTGCCCTTTTGCCTTGCCTTGCCTTGTCATGCTTTGCCGGTTTGCCTTGCCTTGCATTGCTTTTCCCGTTTGCCTTGCCTTGCCATGCTTTGCCCTTTTGACTTGCCTTGCTTTGCCCTTTTGCCTTGCTTTGCCTTGTTATGCTTTGCCCTTTTGCCTTGTCTGCTTTGCCATTTTGCGTTTCCTTGCATTGCCCTTTTGCCTTACCTTGCCTTGACATGCTTTACCCTTTTGCCTTGCCTTGCCTTGTCATGCTTTGCCCTTGTGACTTGCTTTGCTTTGCCCTTTTGCCTTGCCTTTCCTTTTTTTGCCGTTTTGAATTGCCTTGCATTGCCTTACTTTCATCTTTGCCTTGCCTTGACGTGTCTTGCTTATCCTTTTGCCTTGCCTTGCTTTGCTTTCCCCTTTTGCCTTGCCTTCCCTTGCCTTGCTTTACCGTTTTGCCTTCTCTTGCCTTGCCTTTCCATGCCTTGCTTTGCCCCTTTGCCTTACCTTGCCTTGCTTTGCCCTTTTACCTTGCCTTGCTTTGCCTCTTTGCCTTGTCTTGCCGTGCCTTCCTTTCTCCTTTTGCCCTGATTTGCCTTGCCTTTCTTTTGACCTTTGCCTTGCCTTGCCATGCTTTGCTCTTTTTCCTTGCCTTGCTTTGCCCTTTTGTCTTGCCTTGCCTTGCCTTGCTTTGCCATTTTCCCTTGCCTTGCTTTCCCCTTTAGCCTTGCCTTTCCTTGCTTTGGCCTTTTTCCTGGCCTTGCCATGGTTTGTCCTTTTGACTTACCTTGCCTTGCCGTTCTTTGCCCTTTTGCCTGGCCTTGCATTGAGTTGCCCTTTTTCCTTGCCTTGCCTTGCCATGCTTTGCCCTTTTGCCTTGCCTTGCTTTGCCATTTTGCCTTTCCTTGAATTGCCCTTTTGCCTGACCTTGCCTTGCCTTGCTTTTCCCTTTTGCTTTGCCTTGCCTTGCCTTTCCATGTCTTGCTTTGCCCTTTTGCCTTCCCTTGCCTTGCTTTACTTTTCCTTTTTGCCTTGCCTTGCTTTGCTCTTTTGCCTTCTCTTGCCTTGCCTTACTTTGCCGTTTTGCCTTGCCTTGCTTTGCCCTTTTGCCTTGCCTTGCCTTGTTTTGCCGTTTTGATTTGCCTTGCATTGTCTTACTTTCATCTTTACCTTGCCTTGACGTGTCTTGCTTATCCTTTTGCCTTGCCTTGCTTTGCTTTCCCCTTTTGCCTTGCCTTTCCTTGCCTTGCTTTGCCCTTTTCCCTTGCCTTGCCTTGCCTTTCCATGCCTTGCTTTGCCCTTTATCCTTGCCATGCCTTGCTTTGCCCTTTTGATTTGCATTGCATTGCCTTACTTTGACATTTTCCCTTGCCTTACCTTGTCTTGCTTTGCCCTTTTGGTTTGCCTTGCCTTGCCTTTCCATGTCTTTGCTCTGCCCTTTTGCCTTCCCTTGTCTTGCTTTACTTTTCCGTTTTGACTTGCCTTGCTTTGCCCTTTTGCATTCCCTTGCCTTGCCTTATTTTGCCGTTTTTCCTTGCCTTGCTTTGCCCTTTTTCCTTGCAATGCCTTGCTTTGCCCTTTTGATTTGCCTTACATTGCCTTACTTTGACATTTTACCTTGCCTTACCTTGTCTTGCTTTGCCCTTTTGCTTTGCCTTGCCTTGCCATGCTTTGCCCTTTTGCCTTGCCTTGCCTTGCATTGCTTTTCCCTTTTGCCATGCCTTGCTTTGCCCTTTTGCCTTGCCTTTCCTTTCCTTGCTTTTCCCTTTGCCTTGCCTTCCATTGCTTTGCTCTTTTGCCTTGCCTCCCCTTGTTTTGCCCTTTTGCCTTACCTTGCCTTGACTTGCTATACCCTTTTTCCTTGCCTTGCCTTGTCATGCTTTGCCCTTTTGACTTGCCTTGCTTTGCCCTTTTGCCTTGCTTTGCCTTGTTATGCTTTGCCCTTTTGCCTTGTCTTGCTTTGCCATTTTGCCTTTCCTTGCATTGCCCTTTTGCCTTACCTTGCCTTGACATGCTTTGCCCTTTTGCCTTGCCTTGCCTTGTCATGCTTTGCCGTTTTGTCTTGCCTTGCTTTGCCCTTTTGCCTTGACTTGTTTTGCCGTTTTGATTTGCCTTGCATTGCCTTACTTTCATCTTTGCCTTGCCTTGACGTGTCTTGCTTATCCTTTTGCCTTGCCTTGCTTTGCTTTCCCCTTTTGCCTTGCCTTTCCTTGCCTTGCTTAGCCCTTTTCCCTTGCCTTGCCTTGCCTTGCCTTTCCATGGATTGCTTTGCCCTTTTTCCTTGCCAAGCCTTGCTTTTCCCTTTTGATTGGCATTGCATTGCCTTACTTTGACATTTTGCCTTGTCTTACCTTGTCATGCTTTGCCCTTTTGCTTTGCCTTGACTTGCCATGCTTTGCCCTTTTGCCTTGCCTTGCCTTGTCATGCTTTGCCCTTTTACCTTGCCTTGCTTTGCCATGTTGCCGTTTCTTCAATTGCCCTTTTTCCTTACCTTGCCTTGACTTGCTTTGCCATTTTGCCTTCCCTTGTCTTACCTTGCTTTCCCCTTTTGCCTTGTCTTGCCATGCTTTTCCCTTTTGCCTTGCCTTGCTTTGCCATTTTGCCTTTCCTTGCATTGCCCTTTTGCCTTACCTTGCCTTGCTTTGCCCTTTTCCCTTGCCTTGCCTTGCCTTTCCATGCCTTGCTTTGCCCTTTTTCCTTGCCAAGCCTTGCTTTTCCCTTTTGATTGGCATTGCATTGCCTTACTTTGACATTTTGCCTTGTCTTACCTTGTCATGCTTTGCCCTTTTGCTTTGCCTTGCCTTGCCATGCTTTGCCCTTTTGCCTTGCCTTGCCTTGTCATGCTTTGCCCTTTTGCCTTGCCTTTCCTTTCCTTGCTTTTCCCTTTTGCCTTGCCTTCCCTTGCTTTGCCATTTTGCCTTCCCTTGTCTTACCTTGCTTTCCCCTTTTGCCTTGCCTTGCCATGCTTTTCCCTTTTACCTTGCCTTGCTTTGCCGTTTTGCCTTTTCTTGCATTGCCCTTTTTCCTTACCTTGCCTTGACTTGCTTTGCCCTTTTGCCTTGCCTTGCCTTGTCATGCTTTGCCGGTTTGCCTTGCCTTGCTTTGCCATTTTGCCTTCCCTTGCATTGCTTTTCCCGTTTGCCTTGCCTTGCCATGCTTTGCCCTTTTGCCTTGTCTGGCCTTGCTTTGGTTTGCCCTTTTGCCTTGATTTGCCTTGCCTTGATTTGCCCTTTTTCCCGGCCTTGCCTTGCATTGCCCTTTTGTCTTGCCTTGCCTTGCTTTGCCTCCTTGCTTTCTCTTGCCTTGCCTTCCTTTCTCCTTTTGCCGTGATTTGCCTTGCCTTTCTTCTGACCTTTTGCCTTGCCGTGACATGCTTTCCTCTTTTTCCTTCCCTTGCTTTGCCCTTTTCTCTTACCTTGCCTTGACTTGATTTTCCCTTTTGCCTTGCCTTCCCTTGCTTTGCTCTTTTGCCTTGCCTTCCCTTGCTTTGCCATTTTGCCTTCCCTTGTCTTACCTTGCTTTCCCCTTTTGCCTTGCCTTGCCTTCCTTTGCCCTTTTGTCTTGCTTTGCCTTGCTTTGCCCTTTTGCCTTACATTGCCTAGCCTTGCTTTGCAGTTTTCCCTTGCCTTGCCTTGCCCTTTTTCCTTGCCTTGTCTTGCCATGCTTTTCCCTTTTGCTTTGCCTTGCCTTGCCATTTTGCCTTTCCTTGCATTACCCTTTTGCCTTACCTTGCCTTGCTTTGCCCTTTTCCCTTGCCTTGCCTTGCCTTTCCATGCCTTGCTTTGCCCTTTTTCCTTTCCAAGCCTTGATTTTCCCTTTTGATTGGCATTGCATTGCCTTACTTTGACATTTTGTCTTGTCTTACCTTGTCATGCTTTGCCCTTTTGCTTTGCCTTGCCTTGTCATGCTTTGCCCTTTTGCCTTGCCTTTCCTTTCCTTGCTTTTCCCTTTTGCCTTGCCTTCCCTTGCTTTGCCATTTTGCCTTACCTTGTCTTACCTTGCTTTCCCCTTTTGCCTTGCCTTGCCATGCTTTGCCCTTTTGCCTTCCATTGTCTTGCTTTACCTTTCCGTTTTGACTTGCCTTGCTTTGCCCTTTTGCATTCCCTTGCGTGCCTTACTTTACCGTTTTGCCTTGCCTTGCTTTGCTCTTTTTCCTTGCCTTGTCTTGCTGTGCTTTTCCCTTTTGCCTTGCCTAGCTTTGCCATTTTGCCTTTCCTTGCATTGCCCTTTTGCCTTACCTTGCCTTGCTTTGCCCTTTTCCCTTGCCTTGCCTTGCCTTTCCATGCCTTGCTTTGTTCTTTTGCCTTCCCTTGCCTTGCTTTACTTTTCCTTTTTGCCTTGCCTTGCTTTGCCCTTTTGCCTTCCCTTGTCTTGCTTTACTTTTCCGTTTTGACTTGTCTTGCTTTGCCCTTTTGCATTCCCTTGCCTTGCCTTATTTTGCCGTTTTGCCTTGCCTTGCTTTGCCCTTTTTCCTTGCCATGCCTTGCTTTGCCCTTTTGATTTGCCTTACATTGCCTTACTTTGACATTTTACCTTGCCTTACCTTGTCTTTCTTTGCCCTTTTGCTTTGCCTTGCCTTGCCATGCTTTGCCCTTTTGCCTTGCCTTGCCTTGTCATGCTTTGCCCTTTTGCCATGCCTTGCTTTGCCCTTTTGCCTTGCCTTTCCTTTCCTTGCTTTTCCCTTTTGCCTTGCCTTCCCTTGCTTTGCTCTTTTGCCTTGCCTCCCCTTGCTTTGCCCTTTTGCTTTGCCTTGCCTTGTCATGCTTTGCTGTTTTGCCTTGCCTTGCTTTGCCCTTTTGCCTTGACTTGTTTTGCCGTTTTGATTTGCCTTGCATTGCCTTACTTTCATCTTTGCCTTGCCTTGACGTGTCTTGCTTATCCTTTTGCCTTGCCTTGCTTTGCTTTCCCCTTTTGCCTTGCCTTTCCTTGCTTTGCTTAGCCATTTTCCCTTGCCTTGCCTTGCCTTTCCATGGATTGCTTTGCCCTTTTTCCTTGCCAAGCCTTGCTTTTCCCTTTTGATTGGCATTGCATTGCCTTACTTTGACATTTTGCCTTGTCTTACCTTGTCATGCTTTGCCCTTTTGCTTTGCCTTGCCTTGCCATGCTTTGCCATTTTCCCTTGCCTTGCCTTGTCATGCTTTGCCCTTTTGCCTTGCCTGTCCTTTCCTTGCTTTTCCCTTTTGCCTTGCCTTCCCTTGCTTTGCCATTTTGCCTTCCCTTGTCTTACCTTGCTTTCCCCTTTTGCCTTGCCTTGCCATGCTTTTCCCTTTTACCTTGCCTTGCTTTGCCATTTTGCCGTTTCTTGCATTGCCCTTTTTCGTTACCTTGCCTTGACTTGCTTTGCCCTTTTGCCTTGCCTTGCCTTGTCATGCTTTGCCGGTTTGCCTTGCCTTGCATTGCTTTTCCCGTTTGCCTTGCCTTGCCATGCTTTGCCCTTTTGACTTGCCTTGCTTTGCCCTTTTGCCTTGCTTTGCCTTGTTATGCTTTGCCCTTTTGCCTTGTCTGCTTTGCCATTTTGCGTTTCCTTGCATTGCCCTTTTGCCTTACCTTGCCTTGACATGCTTTACCCTTTTGCCTTGCCTTGCCTTGTCATGCTTTGCCCTTGTGACTTGCTTTGCTTTGCCCTTTTGCCTTGCCTTTCCTTTTTTTGCCGTTTTGAATTGCCTTGCATTGCCTTACTTTCATCTTTGCCTTGCCTTGACGTGTCTTGCTTATCCTTTTGCCTTGCCTTGCTTTGCTTTCCCCTTTTGCCTTGCCTTCCCTTGCCTTGCTTTACCGTTTTGCCTTCTCTTGCCTTGCCTTTCCATGCCTTGCTTTGCCCCTTTGCCTTACCTTGCCTTGCTTTGCCCTTTTACCTTGCCTTGCTTTGCCTCTTTGCCTTGTCTTGCCGTGCCTTCCTTTCTCCTTTTGCCCTGATTTGCCTTGCCTTTCTTTTGACCTTTGCCTTGCCTTGCCATGCTTTGCTCTTTTTCCTTGCCTTGCTTTGCCCTTTTGTCTTGCCTTGCCTTGCCTTGCTTTGCCATTTTCCCTTGCCTTGCTTTCCCCTTTAGCCTTGCCTTTCCTTGCTTTGGCCTTTTTCCTGGCCTTGCCATGGTTTGTCCTTTTGACTTACCTTGCCTTGCCGTTCTTTGCCCTTTTGCCTGGCCTTGCATTGAGTTGCCCTTTTTCCTTGCCTTGCCTTGCCATGCTTTGCCCTTTTGCCTTGCCTTGCTTTGCCATTTTGCCTTTCCTTGAATTGCCCTTTTGCCTGACCTTGCCTTGCCTTGCTTTTCCCTTTTGCTTTGCCTTGCCTTGCCTTTCCATGTCTTGCTTTGCCCTTTTGCCTTCCCTTGCCTTGCTTTACTTTTCCTTTTTGCCTTGCCTTGCTTTGCTCTTTTGCCTTCTCTTGCCTTGCCTTACTTTGCCGTTTTGCCTTGCCTTGCTTTGCCCTTTTGCCTTGCCTTGCCTTGTTTTGCCGTTTTGATTTGCCTTGCATTGTCTTACTTTCATCTTTACCTTGCCTTGACGTGTCTTGCTTATCCTTTTGCCTTGCCTTGCTTTGCTTTCCCCTTTTGCCTTGCCTTTCCTTGCCTTGCTTTGCCCTTTTCCCTTGCCTTGCCTTGCCTTTCCATGCCTTGCTTTGCCCTTTATCCTTGCCATGCCTTGCTTTGCCCTTTTGATTTGCATTGCATTGCCTTACTTTGACATTTTCCCTTGCCTTACCTTGTCTTGCTTTGCCCTTTTGGTTTGCCTTGCCTTGCCTTTCCATGTCTTTGCTCTGCCCTTTTGCCTTCCCTTGTCTTGCTTTACTTTTCCGTTTTGACTTGCCTTGCTTTGCCCTTTTGCATTCCCTTGCCTTGCCTTATTTTGCCGTTTTTCCTTGCCTTGCTTTGCCCTTTTTCCTTGCAATGCCTTGCTTTGCCCTTTTGATTTGCCTTACATTGCCTTACTTTGACATTTTACCTTGCCTTACCTTGTCTTGCTTTGCCCTTTTGCTTTGCCTTGCCTTGCCATGCTTTGCCCTTTTGCCTTGCCTTGCCTTGCATTGCTTTTCCCTTTTGCCATGCCTTGCTTTGCCCTTTTGCCTTGCCTTTCCTTTCCTTGCTTTTCCCTTTGCCTTGCCTTCCATTGCTTTGCTCTTTTGCCTTGCCTCCCCTTGTTTTGCCCTTTTGCCTTACCTTGCCTTGACTTGCTATACCCTTTTTCCTTGCCTTGCCTTGTCATGCTTTGCCCTTTTGACTTGCCTTGCTTTGCCCTTTTGCCTTGCTTTGCCTTGTTATGCTTTGCCCTTTTGCCTTGTCTTGCTTTGCCATTTTGCCTTTCCTTGCATTGCCCTTTTGCCTTACCTTGCCTTGACATGCTTTGCCCTTTTGCCTTGCCTTGCCTTGTCATGCTTTGCCGTTTTGTCTTGCCTTGCTTTGCCCTTTTGCCTTGACTTGTTTTGCCGTTTTGATTTGCCTTGCATTGCCTTACTTTCATCTTTGCCTTGCCTTGACGTGTCTTGCTTATCCTTTTGCCTTGCCTTGCTTTGCTTTCCCCTTTTGCCTTGCCTTTCCTTGCCTTGCTTAGCCCTTTTCCCTTGCCTTGCCTTGCCTTGCCTTTCCATGGATTGCTTTGCCCTTTTTCCTTGCCAAGCCTTGCTTTTCCCTTTTGATTGGCATTGCATTGCCTTACTTTGACATTTTGCCTTGTCTTACCTTGTCATGCTTTGCCCTTTTGCTTTGCCTTGACTTGCCATGCTTTGCCCTTTTGCCTTGCCTTGCCTTGTCATGCTTTGCCCTTTTACCT
The DNA here is from genome assembly GCF_036013475.1 of Columba livia. Taxonomy (NCBI): domain Eukaryota; kingdom Metazoa; phylum Chordata; class Aves; order Columbiformes; family Columbidae; genus Columba; species Columba livia. The sequence goes on from NW_027043257.1 coordinate 269,109, forward strand.
TGCCTTGCTTTGCCATGTTGCCGTTTCTTCAATTGCCCTTTTTCCTTACCTTGCCTTGACTTGCTTTGCCATTTTGCCTTCCCTTGTCTTACCTTGCTTTCCCCTTTTGCCTTGTCTTGCCATGCTTTTCCCTTTTGCCTTGCCTTGCTTTGCCATTTTGCCTTTCCTTGCATTGCCCTTTTGCCTTACCTTGCCTTGCTTTGCCCTTTTCCCTTGCCTTGCCTTGCCTTTCCATGCCTTGCTTTGCCCTTTTTCCTTGCCAAGCCTTGCTTTTCCCTTTTGATTGGCATTGCATTGCCTTACTTTGACATTTTGCCTTGTCTTACCTTGTCATGCTTTGCCCTTTTGCTTTGCCTTGCCTTGCCATGCTTTGCCCTTTTGCCTTGCCTTGCCTTGTCATGCTTTGCCCTTTTGCCTTGCCTTTCCTTTCCTTGCTTTTCCCTTTTGCCTTGCCTTCCCTTGCTTTGCCATTTTGCCTTCCCTTGTCTTACCTTGCTTTCCCCTTTTGCCTTGCCTTGCCATGCTTTTCCCTTTTACCTTGCCTTGCTTTGCCGTTTTGCCTTTTCTTGCATTGCCCTTTTTCCTTACCTTGCCTTGACTTGCTTTGCCCTTTTGCCTTGCCTTGCCTTGTCATGCTTTGCCGGTTTGCCTTGCCTTGCTTTGCCATTTTGCCTTCCCTTGCATTGCTTTTCCCGTTTGCCTTGCCTTGCCATGCTTTGCCCTTTTGCCTTGTCTGGCCTTGCTTTGGTTTGCCCTTTTGCCTTGATTTGCCTTGCCTTGATTTGCCCTTTTTCCCGGCCTTGCCTTGCATTGCCCTTTTGTCTTGCCTTGCCTTGCTTTGCCTCCTTGCTTTCTCTTGCCTTGCCTTCCTTTCTCCTTTTGCCGTGATTTGCCTTGCCTTTCTTCTGACCTTTTGCCTTGCCGTGATATGCTTTCCTCTTTTTCCTTCCCTTGCTTTGCCCTTTTCTCTTACCTTGCCTTGACTTGATTTTCCCTTTTGCCTTGCCTTCCCTTGCTTTGCTCTTTTGCCTTGCCTTCCCTTGCTTTGCCATTTTGCCTTCCCTTGTCTTACCTTGCTTTCCCCTTTTGCCTTGCCTTGCCTTCCTTTGCCCTTTTGTCTTGCTTTGCCTTGCTTTGCCCTTTTGCCTTACATTGCCTAGCCTTGCTTTGCAGTTTTCCCTTGCCTTGCCTTGCCCTTTTTCCTTGCCTTGTCTTGCCATGCTTTTCCCTTTTGCTTTGCCTTGCCCTGCCATTTTGCCTTTCCTTGCATTACCCTTTTGCCTTACCTTGCCTTGCTTTGCCCTTTTCCCTTGCCTTGCCTTGCCTTTCCATGCCTTGCTTTGCCCTTTTTCCTTTCCAAGCCTTGATTTTCCCTTTTGATTGGCATTGCATTGCCTTACTTTGACATTTTGTCTTGTCTTACCTTGTCATGCTTTGCCCTTTTGCTTTGCCTTGCCTTGTCATGCTTTGCCCTTTTGCCTTGCCTTTCCTTTCCTTGCTTTTCCCTTTTGCCTTGCCTTCCCTTGCTTTGCCATTTTGCCTTACCTTGTCTTACCTTGCTTTCCCCTTTTGCCTTGCCTTGCCATGCTTTGCCCTTTTGCCTTCCATTGTCTTGCTTTACCTTTCCGTTTTGACTTGCCTTGCTTTGCCCTTTTGCATTCCCTTGCGTGCCTTACTTTACCGTTTTGCCTTGCCTTGCTTTGCTCTTTTTCCTTGCCTTGTCTTGCTGTGCTTTTCCCTTTTGCCTTGCCTAGCTTTGCCATTTTGCCTTTCCTTGCATTGCCCTTTTGCCTTACCTTGCCTTGCTTTGCCCTTTTCCCTTGCCTTGCCTTGCCTTTCCATGCCTTGCTTTGTTCTTTTGCCTTCCCTTGCCTTGCTTTACTTTTCCTTTTTGCCTTGCCTTGCTTTGCCCTTTTGCCTTCCCTTGTCTTGCTTTACTTTTCCGTTTTGACTTGCCTTGCTTTGCCCTTTTGCATTCCCTTGCCTTGCCTTACTTTGACATTTTGCCTTGCCTTACCTTGTCTGGCTTTGCCTTTTTGCTTTGACTTGCCTTGACATGCTTTGCCCTTTTGCCTTGCCTTTCCTTGCCATGCTTTTCCCTTTTGCCTCTCCTTTCCTTGCTTTGCTTTGCTCTTTTGCCTTGCCTTCCCTTGCTTTGCCCTTTTGCCTTACCATGCCTTGACTTGCTTTGCCCTTTTGCCTTGCCTTGCTTTGCCATTTTGCCTTTCCTTGCATTGCCCTTTTTCCTCACCTTGCCTTGCCTTGCTTTTCCCTTTTGCTTTGCCTTGCCTTGCCTTTCCATGTCTTGCTTTGCCCTTTTGCCTTCCCTTGCCTTGCTTTACTTTTCCTTTTTCCCTTGCCTATCTTTGCTCTTTTGCCTTCCCTTGCCTTGCCTTACTTTGGCGTTTTGCCTTGCCTTGCTTTGCCCTTTTGCCTTGCCTTGCCTTGTTCTGCCGTTTTGATTTGCCTTGCATTGCCTTACTTTCATCTTTGCCTTGCCTTGACGTGTCTTGCTTATCCTTTTGCCTTGCCTTGCTTTGCTTTCCCCTTTTGCCTTGCCTTTCCTTGCCTTGCTTTGCCCTTTTCCCTTTCTTTGCCTTGCCTTTCCATGCCTTGCTTTGCCCTTTTTCCTTGCCATGCCTTGCTTTGCCCTTTTGATTTGCATTGCATTGCCTTACTTTGACATTTTGCCTTGCCTTACCTTGTCTTGCTTTGCCCTTTTGCTTTGCCTTGCCTTGCCATGCTTTGCCCTTTTGCCTTGCCTTGCCTTGTCATGCTTTGCCCTTTTGCTATGCCTCGCTTTGCCCTTTTGCCTTGCATTTCCTTTCCTTGCTTTTCCCTTTTGCCTTGCCTTCCCTTGCTTTGCTCTTTTTCCTTGCCTTCCCTTGCTTTTCCCTTTTACCTTCCCTTGCCTTACCTTGCTTTCCCCTTTTACCATGCCTTGCCATGCTTTGCCCTTTTGCCTTGCCTTGCTTTGCCATTTTGCCTTTCCTTGCATTGCCCTTTTGCCTTACCTTGCCTTGACTTGCTTTGCCCTTTTGCCTTGCCTTGCCTTGTCATGCTTTGCCGTTTTGCCTTGCCTTTCTTTGCCCTTTTGCCTTGCCTTGTTTTGCCGTTTTGATTTGCCTTGCATTGCCTTACTTTGATCTTTGCCTTGCCTTGACGTGTCTTGCTTATTCTTTTGCCTTGTCTTGCTTTGGTTTCCCCTTTTGCCTTACCTTGCCTTGCCTTGCTTTGACCTTCTGCATTGCCTTGCCTTGCCTTTCCATGCCTTGCTTTGCCCTTTTGCCTTCCCTTGTCTTGCTTTACTTTTCCGTTTTGACTTGCCTTGCTTGCACTTTTGCCTTCCCTTGCCTTGCCTTACTTTGCCGTTTTGCCTTGCCTTGCTTTCCACTTTTGCCTTGCCTTGCCTTGTTTTGCCCTTTTGATTTGCCTTGCATTGCCTTACTTTCATCTTTGCCTTGCCTTGACGTGTCTTGCTTATCCTTTTGCCTTGTCTCGCTTTGCTTTCCCCTTTTGCTTTGCCTTTCCATGCCTTGCTTTGCCCTTTTTCCTTGCCATGCCTTGCTTTGCCCTTTTGATTTGCATTGCATTGCCTTACTTTGACATTTTGCCTTGCCTTACCTTGTCTTGCTTTGCCCTTTTGCTTTGCCTTGCCTTGCCTTTCCATGTCTTGCTTTGCCCTTTTGCCTTCCCTTGTCTTGCTTTACTTTTCCGTTTTGACTTGCCTTGCTTTGCCCTTTTGCATTCCCTTGCCTTGCCTTATTTTGCCGTTTTTCCTTGCCTTGCTTTGCCCTTTTTCCTTGCCATGCCTTGCTTTGCCCTTTTGATTTGCCTTACATTGCCTTACTTTGACATTTTGCCTTGCCTTACCTTGTCTTGCTTTGCCCTTTTGCTTTGCCTTGCCTTGCCATGGTTTGCCCTTTTGCCTTGCCTTGCCTTGTCATGCTTTGCCCTTTTGCTATGCCTCGCTTTGCCCTTTTGCCTTGCCTTTCCTTTCCTTGCTTTTCCCTTTTGCCTTGCCTTCCCTTGCTTTGCTCTTTTGCCTTGCCTTCCCTTGCTTTGCACTTTTGCCTTACCTTGCCTTGACTTGCTTTGCCCTTTTGCCTTGCCTTGCCTTGTCATGCTTTGCCGTTTTGCCTTGCCTTGCTTTGCCATTTTGCCTTTCCTTGCATTGCCCTTTTGACTTACCTTGCCTTGCCTTGCTTTTACCTCTGCTTTGCCTTGCCTTGCCTTTCCATGTCTTGCTTTGCCCTTTTGCCTTCCCTTGCCTTGCTTTACTTTTCCGTTTTTCCATGCCTTGCTTTGCCCTTTTGCCTTCCCTTGCCTTGCCTTACTTTGCCGTTTTGCCTTGCCTTGCTTTGCCTTTTTGCCTTGCCTTGCCTTGTTTTGCCGTTTTGATTTGCCTTGCATTGCCTTACTTTCATCTTTGCCTTGCCTTGACGTGTCTTGCTTATCCTTTTGCCTTGCCTTGCTTTGCTTTCCCCTTTTGCCTTGCCTTTCCTTGCCTTGCTTTGCCCTTTTCCCTTGCCTTGCCTTGCCTTTCCATGCCTTGCTTTGCCCTTTTTCCTTGCCAAGCCTTGCTTTTCCCTTTTGATTGGCATTGCATTGCCTTACTTTGACATTTTGTCTTGTCTTACCTTGTCATGCTTTGCCCTTTTGCTTTGCCTTGCCTTGTCATGCTTTGCCCTTTTGCCTTGCCTTTCCTTTCCTTGCTTTTCCCTTTTGCCTTGCCTTCCCTTGCTTTGCCATTTTGCCTTACCTTGTCTTACCTTGCTTTCCCCTTTTGCCTTGCCTTGCCATGCTTTGCCCTTTTGCCTTCCGTTGTCTTGCTTTACCTTTCTGTTTTGACTTGCCTTGCTTTGCCCTTTTGCATTCCCTTGCCTTGCCTTACTTTACCGTTTTGCCTTGCCTTGCTTTGCTCTTTTTCCTTGCCTTGTCTTGCTATGCTTTTCCCTTTTGCCTTGCCTAGCTTTGCCATTTTGCCTTTCCTTGCATTGCCCTTTTGCCTTACCTTGCCTTGCTTTGCCCTTTTCCCTTGCCTTGCCTTGCCTTTCCATGCCTTGCTTTGTTCTTTTGCCTTCCCTTGCCTTGCTTTACTTTTCCTTTTTGCCTTGCCTTGCTTTGCCCTTTTGCCTTCCCTTGTCTTGCTTTACTTTTCCGTTTTGACTTGCCTTGCTTTGCCCTTTTGCATTCCCTTGCCTTGCCTTACTTTGACATTTTGCCTTGCCTTACCTTGTCTGGCTTTGTCTTTTTGCTTTGCCTTGCCTTGACATGCTTTGCCCTTTTGCCTTGCCTTTCCTTGCCATGCTTTGCCCTTTTGCCTTTCCTTTCCTTGCTTTGCTTTGCTCTTTTGCCTTGCCTTCCCTTGCTTTGCCCTTTTGCCTTACCATGCCTTGACTTGCTTTGCCCTTTTGCCTTGCCTTGCTTTGCCATTTTGCCTTTCCTTGCATTGCCCTTTTTCCTCACCTTGCCTTGCCTTGCTTTTCCCTTTTGCTTTGCCTTGCCTTGCCTTTCCATGTCTTGCTTTGCCCTTTTGCCTTCCCTTGCCTTGCTTTACTTTTCCTTTTTCCCTTGCCTATCTTTGCTCTTTTGCCTTCCCTTGCCTTGCCTTACTTTGGCGTTTTGCCTTGCCTTGCTTTGCCCTTTTGCCTTGCCTTGCCTTGTTCTGCCGTTTTGATTTGCCTTGCATTGCCTTACTTTCATCTTTGCCTTGCCTTGACGTGTCTTGCTTATCCTTTTGCCTTGCCTTGCTTTGCTTTCCCCTTTTGCCTTGCCTTTCCTTGCCTTGCTTTGCCCTTTTCCCTTTCTTTGCCTTGCCTTTCCATGCCTTGCTTTGCCCTTTTTCCTTGCCATGCCTTGCTTTGCCCTTTTGATTTGCATTGCATTGCCTTACTTTGACATTTTGCCTTGCCTTACCTTGTCTTGCTTTGCCCTTTTGCTTTGCCTTGCCTTGCCATGCTTTGCCCTTTTGCCTTGCCTTGCCTTGTCATGCTTTGCCCTTTTGCTATGCCTCGCTTTGCCCTTTTGCCTTGCATTTCCTTTCCTTGCTTTTCCCTTTTGCCTTGCCTTCCCTTGCTTTGCTCTTTTTCCTTGCCTTCCCTTGCTTTTCCCTTTTACCTTCCCTTGCCTTACCTTGCTTTCCCCTTTTACCATGCCTTGCCATGCTTTGCCCTTTTGCCTTGCCTTGCTTTGCCATTTTGCCTTTCCTTGCATTGCCCTTTTGCCTTACCTTGCCTTGACTTGCTTTGCCCTTTTGCCTTGCCTTGCCTTGTCATGCTTTGCCGTTTTGCCTTGCCTTTCTTTGCCCTTTTGCCTTGCCTTGTTTTGCCGTTTTGATTTGCCTTGCATTGCCTTACTTTGATCTTTGCCTTGCCTTGACGTGTCTTGCTTATTCTTTTGCCTTGTCTTGCTTTGGTTTCCCCTTTTGCCTTACCTTGCCTTGCCTTGCTTTGACCTTCTGCATTGCCTTGCCTTGCCTTTCCATGCCTTGCTTTGCCCTTTTGCCTTCCCTTGTCTTGCTTTACTTTTCCGTTTTGACTTGCCTTGCTTGCACTTTTGCCTTCCCTTGCCTTGCCTTACTTTGCCGTTTTGCCTTGCCTTGCTTTCCACTTTTGCCTTGCCTTGCCTTGTTTTGCCCTTTTGATTTGCCTTGCATTGCCTTACTTTCATCTTTGCCTTGCCTTGACGTGTCTTGCTTATCCTTTTGCCTTGTCTCGCTTTGCTTTCCCCTTTTGCTTTGCCTTTCCATGCCTTGCTTTGCCCTTTTTCCTTGCCATGCCTTGCTTTGCCCTTTTGATTTGCATTGCATTGCCTTACTTTGACATTTTGCCTTGCCTTACCTTGTCTTGCTTTGCCCTTTTGCTTTGCCTTGCCTTGCCTTTCCATGTCTTGCTTTGCCCTTTTGCCTTCCCTTGTCTTGCTTTACTTTTCCGTTTTGACTTGCCTTGCTTTGCCCTTTTGCATTCCCTTGCCTTGCCTTATTTTGCCGTTTTTCCTTGCCTTGCTTTGCCCTTTTTCCTTGCCATGCCTTGCTTTGCCCTTTTGATTTGCCTTACATTGCCTTACTTTGACATTTTGCCTTGCCTTACCTTGTCTTGCTTTGCCCTTTTGCTTTGCCTTGCCTTGCCATGGTTTGCCCTTTTGCCTTGCCTTGCCTTGTCATGCTTTGCCCTTTTGCTATGCCTCGCTTTGCCCTTTTGCCTTGCCTTTCCTTTCCTTGCTTTTCCCTTTTGCCTTGCCTTCCCTTGCTTTGCTCTTTTGCCTTGCCTTCCCTTGCTTTGCACTTTTGCCTTACCTTGCCTTGACTTGCTTTGCCCTTTTGCCTTGCCTTGCCTTGTCATGCTTTGCCGTTTTGCCTTGCCTTGCTTTGCCATTTTGCCTTTCCTTGCATTGCCCTTTTGACTTACCTTGCCTTGCCTTGCTTTTACCTCTGCTTTGCCTTGCCTTGCCTTTCCATGTCTTGCTTTGCCCTTTTGCCTTCCCTTGCCTTGCTTTACTTTTCCGTTTTTCCATGCCTTGCTTTGCCCTTTTGCCTTCCCTTGCCTTGCCTTACTTTGCCGTTTTGCCTTGCCTTGCTTTGCCTTTTTGCCTTGCCTTGCCTTGTTTTGCCGTTTTGATTTGCCTTGCATTGCCTTACTTTCACCTTTGCCTTGCCTTGACGTGTCTTGCTTATCCTTTTGCCTTGCCTTGCTTTGCTTTCCCCTTTTGCCTTGCCTTTCCATGCCTTGCTTTGCCCTTTTTCCTTGCCATGCCTTGCTTTGCCGTTTTGATTTGCATACATTGCCTTACTTTGACATTTTGCCTTGCCTTACCTCGTCTTGCTTTGCTCTTTTGCTTTGCCTTTCCTTGCCATGCTTTGCCCTTTTGCCTTGCCTTGCCTTGCCATGCTTTGCCCTTTTGCCATGCCTTGCTTTGCCCTTTTGTCTTGCCTTTCCCTTCCTTGCTTTTCCCTTTTGCCTTGCCTTCCCTTGCTTTGCTCTTTTGCCTTGCCTTCCCTTGATTTGCCCTTTTCCCTTACCTTGCCTTAACTTGCTTTGCCCTTTTGATTTGCCTTGCCTTGCCTTTCCATGTCTATCTTTGCCCTTTTGCCTTTCCTTGCCTTGTTTTGCCGTTTTGATTTGCATTGCATTGCCTTACTTTGACATTTTGCCTTGCCTTGTCATGCTTTGCCCTTTTGCCATGCATCACTTTGCCCTTTTGCCTTGACTTTCCTTTTTTGCTTTTCCCTTTTGCCTTGCCTCCCCTTGCTTTGCCCTTTTGCCTTGCCTTGCCTTGTCATGCTTTGCCGTTTTGCCTTGCCTTGCTTTGCCCTTTTGCCTATCCTTTCCTTGCCTTGCTTAGCCCTTTTCCCTTGCCTTGCCTTGCCTTTCCATGGCTTGCTTTGCCCTTTCTCCTTGCCATGACTTGCTTTTCCCTTTTGATTGGCATTGCATTGCCTTACTTTGACATTTTGCCTTGTCCTACCTTGTCGTGCTTTGCCCTTTTGCCTTGCCTTTCCTTTCCTTGCTTTTCCCTTTTGCCTTGCCTTCCCTTGCTTTGCTCTTTTGCCTTGCCTTGCTTTGCCATTTTGCCTTTTCTTGCATTGCCCTTTTTCCTTACCTTGCCTTTACTTGCTTTGCCCTTTTGCCTTGCCTTGCCTTGTCATGCTTTGCCAGTTTGCCTTGCCTTGCTTTGCCATTTTGCCTTCCCTTGCATTGCTTTTCCCGTTTGCCTTGCCTTGCCATGCTTTGCCCTTTTGCCTTGTCTGGCCTTGCTTTGGTTTGTCCTTTTGCCTTGATTTGCCTTGCCTTGATTTGCCCTTTTTCCCGGCCTTGCCTTGCATTGCCCTTTTGTCTTGCCTTGCCTTACCTTTCTTTTTACTTTTGCCTTGCTTTGCCTTGATTTGCCCTTCTTTGCCCTTTTACCTTGCCTTGCTTTGCCCTTTTGCCTTGCCTTGCCTTGCTTTGCCTCCTTGCTTTCTCTTGCCTTGCCTTCCTTTCTCCTTTTGCCCTGATTTGCCTTGCCTTTCTTCTGACCTTTTCCTTGCCGTGACATGCTTTGCTCTTATTCCTTGCCTTGCTTTGCCCTTTTCTCTTACCTTGCCTTGAATTGCATTGCCATTTTGCCTTGCCTTGCTTTCCCCTTTTGCCTTGCCTTGCCTTCCTTTGCCCTTTTGTCTTGCCTTGCCTTGCTTTGCCCTTTTGCCTTACATTGCCTAGCCTTGCTTTGCAGTTTTCCCTTGCCTTGCCTTGCCCTTTTTCCTTGCCTTGCCTTGCCATGCTTTGCCCTTTTGCCTTGCCTTGCTTTGCCATTTTGCCTTTCCTTGCATTGCCCTTTTGCCTTACCTTGCCTTGCTTTGCCCTTTTCCCTTGCCTTGCCTTGCCTTTCCATGCCTTGCTTTGCCCTTTTTCCTTGCCATGCCTTGCTTTGCCCTTTTGATTTGCATTGCATTGCCTTACTTTGACATTTTGCCTTGCCTAACCTTGTCTTGCTTTTCCCATTTGCTTTGCCTTGCCTTGCTTTTCCATGTCTTGCTTTGCCCTTTTTCCTTGCCATGCCTTGCTTTGCCCTTTTGATTTGCATTACAATGCCTTACTTTGACATTTTGCCTTGCCTTACCTTGTCTGGCTTTGCCCTTTTGCTTTGCCTTGCCTTGACATGCTTTGCCCTTTTGCCTTGCCTTTCCTTGCCATGCTTTGCCCTTTTGCCTTCCCTTGTCTTGCTTTAGCTTTCCGTTTTGACTTGCCTTGCTTTGCCCTTTTGCATTCCCTTGCCTTTACTTACTTTACCGTTTTGCCTTGCCTTGCTTTGCGCTTTTTCCTTGCCTTGTCTTGCTATGCTTTTCCCTTTTGCCTTGCCTAGCTTTGCCATTTTGCCTTTCCTTGCATTGCCCTTTTGCCTTACCTTGCCTTGCTTTGCCCTTTTCCCTTGCCTTGCCTTGCCTTTCCATGCCTTGCTTTGCCCTTTTGCCTTCCCTTGCCTTGCTTTACTTTTCCTTTTTGCCTTGCCTTGCTTTGCCCTTTTGCATTCCCTTGTCTTGCTTTACTTTTCCGTTTTGACTTGCCTTGCTTTGCCCTTTTGCATTCCCTTGCCTTGCCTTACTTTGACATTTTGCCTTGCCTTACCTTGTCTGGCTTTGCCTTTTTGTTTTGCCTTGCATTGACATGCTTTGCCCTTTTGCCTTGCCTTTCCTTGCCATGCTTTGCCCTTTTGCCATGCCTTGCTTTGCTTTGCTCTTTTGCCTTGCCTTCCCTTGCTTTGCCCTTTTGCCTTACCATGCCTTGACTTGCTTTGCCCTTTTGCCTTTCCTTGCATTGCCATTTTGACTTACCTTGCCTTGCCTTGCTTTTCCCTTTTGCTTTGCCTTGCCTTGCCTTTCCACGTCTTGCTTTGCCCTTTTGCCTTCCCTTGCCTTGCTTTACTTTTCCTTTTTGCCTTGCCTTGCTTTGCCCTTTTGCCTTGCATTTCCTTGTCTTGCTTTCTCCTTTTGCATTGCCTTGCCTTGCCTTTACGTGCCTTGCTTTGCCCTTTTGCCTTGCCTTGCAATTTTGATTTGCATTGCATTGCCTTACTTTGAAATTTTGCCTTGCCTGACCTTGTCTTTCTTTGCCCTTTCTTTGGGCTTTCTTTCCCCTTTCTTTGGGCTTTCTTTCCCCTTTCTTTCACCTTTTTTTCCCCTTTCTTTCCCCTTTCTTTGGGCTTTCTTTGGGCTTTCTTTCCCCTTTCTTTGGGCTTTCTTTCCCCTTTCTTTGGGCTTTCTTTCCAATTTCTTTCCCCTTTCTTTCCCCTTTCTTTCCCCTTTCTTTGGGGTTTCTTTCCCCCTTTTTGGGCTTTCTTTGGGCTTTCTTTGGGCTTTCTTTCCCCTTTCTTTGGGCATTCTTTCCCCTGTCTTTGGGCTTTCTTTCCCCTTTCTTTGGGCTTTCTTTCCCCTTTCTTTGGGCTTTCTTTCCCCTTTCTTTGGGCTTTCTTTGGACTTTCTTTCCCCTTTCTTTGGGCTTTCTTTCCCCTTTCTTTGAGCTTTCTTTCCCCTTTCTTTGGGCTTTCTTTGGGCTTTCTTTCCCCTTTCTTTGGGCTTTCTTTCCCCTTTCTTTGGGCTTTCTTTCCTATTTCTTTCCCCTTTCTTTCCCTTTCTTTCCCCTTTCTTTGGGGTTTCTTTCCCCTTTCTTTGGGCTTTCTTTGGGCTTTCTTTGGGCTTTCTTTCCCCTTTCTTTGGGCATTCTTTCCCCTGTCTTTGGGCTTTCTTTCCCCTTTCTTTGGGCTTTCTTTCCCCTTTCTTTGGGCTTTCTTTCCCCTTTTTTTGGGCTTTTTTTCCCGTTTCTTTGGGCTTTCTTTTCCCTTTCCTTGGGCTTTCTTTCCCCTTTCTTTGGGCTTTCTTTCCCCTTTCTTTCCCCTTTCTTTGGGCTTTCTTTGGGCTGTCTTTCCCCTTTCTTTGGGCTTTCTTTCCCCTTTCTTTGGGCTTTCTTTCCCCTTTCTTTGGGCTTTCTTTCCCCTTTCTTTGTGCTTTCTTTCCCCTTTCTTTCTCGTTTCTTTGGGCTTTCTTTGGGCTTTCTTTCCCCTTTCTTCGGGCTTTCCTTGGGCTTTCTTTCCCCTTTCTTTGGGCTTTCTTTCCCCTTTCTTTGGGCTTTCTTTGGGCTTTCTGTGGGCTTTCTTTCATCTTTCTTTGGGCTTTCTTTCATCTTTCTTTGGGCTTTCTTTCCCCTTTCTTTGGGCTTTCTTTCCCCTTTCTTTGGGATTTCTTTCCCCTTTCTTTGGGCTTTCTTTCCCCTTTCTTTCCTCTTTCCTTGGGCTTTCTTTCCCCTTTCTTTGGGCTTTCTTTCTCCTTTCTTTCCCCTTTCTTTCCCCTTTCTTTCCACTTTCTTTCCCCTTTCTTTCCCCTTTCTTTCCACTTTCTTTCCCCTTTCTTTCCCCTTTCTTTGGGCTTTCTTTCCCCTTTCTTTGGGCTTTCTTTGGGCTTTCTTTCCCCTTTGTTTGGGCTTTCTTTCCCCTTTCTTTGGGCTTTCTTTCTCCTTTCCTTGGGGTTTCTTTCCCCTTTCTTTCCCCTTTCTTTCCCTTTTCTTTGAGCTTTCTTTCCCCTTTCTTTGGTCTTTCTTTCCCCTTTCTTTGGGCTTTCTTTCCCCTTTCTTTCCCTTTTCTTTGAGCTTTCTTTCCCCTTTCTTTGGTCTTTCTTTCCCCTTTCTTTGGGCTTTCTTTCCCCTTTCTTTCCCCTTTCTTTGGGCTTTCTTTCCCCTTTCTTTGGGCTTTCTTTCCCCTTTCTCTGAGCTTTATTTCCCCTTTCTTTCGGCTTTCTTTGGGCTTTCTTTCCCATTTCTATGGGCTTTCTATCGTCTTTCTTTGGGCTTTCTTTCCCCTTTCTTTGGGCTTTCTTTCCCCTTTCTTTGGGCTTTCTTTCCCCTTTCTTTGGGCTTTCTTTCTCCTTTCTTTGGGCTTTCTTTCGGCTTTCTTTGGGCTTTCTTTGGGCTTTCTTTCCCCTTTCTTTGGGCTTGCTTTCCCCTTTATTTGGGCTTGCTTTCCCCTTTCTTTGGGCTTTCTTTCCCCTTTCTTTCTTCTTTCTTTCTCCTTTCTTTGGGCTTTATTTCCCCTTTCTTTGTGCTCTTTCCCCTTTCTTTGGGCTTTCTCTCTCCTTTCTTTGGGCTTTCTTTCCCATTTCTTTGGGCATTCTTTCCCCTTTCTTTGGGCTTTCTTTGAGCTTTCATTCCCCTGTCTTTGGGCTTTCTTTGGGCTTTCTTTCCCCTTTCTTTCCCCTTTCTTTGGGCTTTCATTCCCCTTTCTTTCCCATTTCTTTGGGCTTTCTTTCCCCTTTCTTTGGACGTTCTTTGGGCTTTCTTTCCCCTTTTTTTGGGATTTCTTTCCCCTTTTATTCCCCTTTCTTTGGGCTATCTTTCCCCCTTTTTTTCCCTTTCTTTGGGCTTTCTTTCCCCTTTCTTTAGCCTTTCTTTGGGCTTTCTTTCCCCTTTCTTTCCCCTTTCTTTGGGCTTTCTTTCCCCTTTCTTTGGGCTTTCTTTGGGCTTTCTTTCCCCCTTTCTTTGGTCTCTCTTTCCCCTTTCTTTGGGCTTTTTTTCCCCTTTCTTTGGGCTTTCTTTCACCTTTCTTTGGTCTGTTCTTTCCCCTTTATTTGGGCTTTCTTTGGGCTTTCTTTCCCCTTTCTTTGGTCTTTCTTTTCCCTTTCTTTGGGCTTTCTTTCCCCTTTCTTTGGGCTTTCTTTCCCCTTTCTTTGGGCTTTCTTTCCCCTTTCTTTCCCCTTTCTTTCCCCTTTCTTTGGGGTTTCTTTCCCCTTTCTTTGGGCTTTCTTTGGGCTTTCTTTCCCCTTTCTTTGGGCTTTCTTTGGGCTTTCTTTCCCATTTCTTTAGGCTTTCTTTGGGCTTTCTTTCTCCTTTCTTTGAGCTTTCTTTCCCCTTTCTTTGGTCTTTCCTTCCCCTTTCTTTGGGCTTTCTTTCCCCTTTCTTTCCCCTTTCTTTGGGCTTTCTTTGGGCTTTCTTTCCCCTTTCTTTGGGCTTTCTTTGGGCTTTCTTTCCCCTTTCTTTGGGCTTTCTTTCCCCTTTCTTTGGGCTTTCTTTCCCCTTTCTTTGGGCTTTCTTTGGGCTTTCTTTGGGCTTTCTTTCCCCTTTCTTTGGGCTTTCTTTGGGCTTTCTTTCCCCTTTCTTTGGGTTTCTTTCAACTTTCTTTGGGCTTTCTGTGGGCTTTCTTTGGGCTTTCTTTCCCCTTTCTTTGGGCTTTCTTTCCCCTTTCTTTGGGCTTTCTTTCCCCTTTCTTTGGGCTTTCTTTCCCATTTCTTTGGGCTTTCTTTCCCCTTTCTTTGGGCTTTTTTTGGGCTTTCTTTACCCTGTCTTTGGGCTTTCTTTGGGCTCTCTTTCCCCTTTCTTTCCCCTTTCTTTGGGCTTTCATTCCCCTTTCTTTCCCATTTCTTTGGGCTTTCTTTCCCCTTTCTTTCCCCTTTCTTTGGACTTTCTTTGGGCTTTCTTTCCCCTTTATTTGGGCTTTCTTTCCCCTTTTATTCCCCTTTCTTTGGGCTATCTTTCCCCCTTTTTTTCCCTTTCTTTGGGCTTTCTTTCCCCTTTCTTTGGGCTTTCTTTCCCCTTTCTTTCCTCTTTCCTTGGGCTTTCTTTCCCCTTTCTTTGGGCTTTCTTTCCCCTTTCTTTCCCCTTTCTTTCCCCTTTCTTTCCACTTTCTTTCCCCTTTCTTTCCCATTTCTTTCCCCTTTTTTTGTGCTTTCTTTCCCCTTTCTTTGAGCTTTCTTTCCCCTTTCTTTGGGCTTTCTTTGGGCTTTCTTTCCCCTTTCTTTTTGCTTTCTTTCCCCTTTCTTTGGTCTGTTCTTTCCCCTTTCTTTGGGCTTTCTTTCCCCTTTCTTTCTCCTTTCTTTGGGCTTTCTTTGGGCTTTCTTTCCCCTTTCTTTGGGCTTTCTTTGGGCTTTCTTTCCCCTTTCTTTGGGCTTTCTTTCCCCTTTCTTTGGGCTTTCTTTCCCCTTTCTTTGGGCTTTCTTTGGGCTTTCTTTCCCCTTTCTTTGGGCTTTCTTTGGGCTTTCTTTCCCCTTTCTTTGGGCTTTCTTTCCCCTTTCTTTGGTCTGTTCTTTCCCCTTTCTTTGGGCTTTCTTTCCCCTTTCTTTCCCCTTTCTTTGGGCTTTTTTTGGGCTTTCTTTCCCCTTTCTTTGGTCTTTCTTTCCCCTTTCTTTGGGCTTTCTTTCCCCTTTCTTTGGGCTTTCTTTCCCCTTTCTTTGGGCTTTCTTTCCCATTTCTTTCCCCTTTCTTTCCCCTTTCTTTCCCCTTTCTTTCCCCTTTCTTTCCCCTTTCTTTCCCCTTTCTTTGGGGTTTCTTTCCCCTTTCTTTGGGGTTTCTTTGGGCTTTCTTTCCCCTTTCTTTGGGCTTTCTTTGGGCTTTCTTTCCCCTTTCTTTGGGCTTTCTTTGGGCTTTCTTTCCCCTTTGTTTGGGCTTTCTTTCCCCTTTCTTTGGGCTTTCTTTCTCCTTTCTTTGGGGTTTCTTTCCCCTTTCTTTGGGCTTTCTTTCCCTTTTCTTTGAGCTTTCTTTCCCCTTTCTTTGGTCTTTCTTTCCCCTTTCTTTGGGCTTTCTTTCCCCTTTCTTTCCCTTTTCTTTGAGCTTTCTTTCCCCTTTCTTTGGTCTTTCTTTCCCCTTTCTTTGGGCTTTCTTTCCCCTTTCTTTCCCCTTTCTTTGGGCTTTCTTTCCCCTTTCTTTGGGCTTTCTTTCCCCTTTCTTTGAGCTTTCTTTCCCCTTTCTTTGGGCTTTCTTTCCCATTTCTATGGGCTTTCTATCGTCTTTCTTTGGGCTTTCTTTCCCCTTTCTTTGGGCTTTCTTTCCCCTTTCTTTGGGCTTTCTTTCCCCTTTCTTTGGGCTTTCTTTCCCCTTTATTTCCCCTTTCTTTCCCCTTTCTTTGGGGTTTCTTTCCCCTTTCTTTGGGCTTTCTTTGGGCTTTCTTTCCCCTTTATTTGGGCTTTCTTTGGGCTTTCTTTCCCATTTCTTTAGGCTTTCTTTGGGCTTTCTTTCCCCTTTCTTTGGGTTTTCTTTCCCCTTTCTTTGGGCTTTCTTTCTCCTTTCTTTGAGCTTTCTTTCCCTATTCTTTGGTCTTTCCTTCCCCTTTCTTTGGGCTTTCTTTCCCCTTTCTTTCCCCTTTCTTTGGGCTTTCTTTGGGCTTTCTTTCCCCTTTCTTTGGGCTTTCTTTGTGTTTTCTTTGGGCTTTCTTTCCCCTTTCTTTGGGGTTTCTTTGGGCTTTCTTTCCCCTTTCTTTGGGCTTTCTTTCAACTTTCTTTGGGCTTTCTGTGGGCTTTCTTTGGGCTTTCTTTGGGCTTTCTTTCCCCTTTCTTTGGGCTTTCTTTGGGCTTTCTTTGGGCTTTCTTTCCCCTTTCTTTGGGCTTTCTTTGGGCTTTCTTTACCCTGTCTTTTGGCTTTCTTTGGGCTTTCTTTGGGCTTTCTTTCCCCTTTCTTTGGGCTTTCATTCCCCTTTCTTTCCCATTTCTTTGGGCTTTCTTTCCCCTTTCTTTCCCCTTTCTTTGGACTTTCTTTGGGCTTTCTTTCCCCTTTGTTTGGGCTTTCTTTCCCCTTTTATTCCCCTTTCTTTGGGTATCTTTCCCCCTTTTTTTCCCTTTCTTTGGGCTTTCTTTCCCCTTTCTTTGGGCTTTCTTTCCCCTTTCTTTCCTCTTTCCTTGGGCTTTCTTTCCCCTTTCTTTGGGCTTTCTTTCCCCTTTCTTTCCCCTTTCTTTCCCCTTTCATTCCACTTTCTTTCCCCTTTCTTTCCCCTTTCTTTCCCCTTTCTTTGGGCTTTCTTTCCCCTTTCTTTGGGCTTTCTTTGGGCTTTCTTTCCCCTTTCTTTGGGCTTTCTTTGGGCTTTCTTTCCCCTTTCTTTGGGCTTTCTTTCCCCTTTCTTTGGTCTGTTCTTTCCCCTTTCTTTGGGCTTTCTTTCCCCTTTCTTTCCCCTTTCTTTGGGCTTTCTTTGGGCTTTCTTTCCCCTTTCTTTGGGCTTTCTTTCCCCTTTCTTTGGGCTTTCTTTCCCATTTCTTTCCCCTTTCTTTCCCCTTTCTTTCCCCTTTCTTTCCCCTTTCTTTGGGGTTTCTTTCCCCTTTCTTTGGGCTTTCTTTGGGCTTTCTTTCCCCTTTCTTTGGGCTTTCTTTGGGCTTTCTTTCCCCTTTCTTTGGGCTTTCTTTGGGCTTTCTTTCCCCTTTGTTTGGGCTTTCTTTCCCCTTTCTTTGGGCTTTCTTTGTCCTTTCTTTGGGGTTTCTTTCCCCTTTCTTTGGGCTTTCTTTCCCTTTTCTTTGAGCTTTCTTTCCCCTTTCTTTGGTCTTTCTTTCCCCTTTCTTTGGGCTTTCTTTCCCCTTTCTTTGGGCTTTCTTTCCCCTTTCTTTGAGCTTTCTTTCCCCTTTCTTTGGGCTTTCTTTGGGCTTTCTTTCCCATTTCTATGGGCTTTCTTTCCCCTTTCTTTCCCCTTTCTTTGGACTTTCTTTGGGCTTTCTTTCCCCTTTGTTTGGGCTTTCTTTCCCCTTTCTTTGGGCTTTCTTTGGTCTTTCTTTCCCCATTCTTGGTGCTTTCTTTCCCCTTTCTTTGGAGTTTCTTTCCCCTTTCTTTGGGCTTTCTTTCTCCTTTCTTTGGGCTTTCTTTGGGCTTTCTTTCCCCTTTCTTTGGGCTTGCTTTCCCCTTTCTTTGGGCTTGCTTTCCCCTCTCTTTGGGCTTTCTTTCCCCTTTCTTTCCCCTTTCTTTCTCCTTTCTTTGGGCTTTATTTCCCCTTTCTTTGTGCTTTCTTTCCCCTTTCTTTGGGCTTTCTCTCTCCTTTCTTTGGGCTTTCTTTCCCATTTCTTTGGGCATTCTTTCCTCTTTCTTTGGGCTTTCTTTGAGCTTTCATTCCCCTGTCTTTGGGCTTTCTTTGGGCTTTCTTTCCCCTTTCTTTCCCCTTTCTTTGGGCTTTCATTCCCCTTTCTTTCCCATTTCTTTGGGCTTTCTTTCCCCTTTCTTTCCCCTTTCTTTGGACTTTCTTTGGGCTTTCTTTCCGATTTGTTTGGGATTTCTTTCCCCTTTTATTCCCCTTTCTTTGGGCTATCTTTCCCCCTTTTTTTCCCTTTCTTTGGGCTTTCTTTCCCCTTTCTTTCCCCTTTCCTTGGGCTTTCTTTCCCCTTTCTTTCCCCTTTCATTGGGCTTTCTTTCCACTTTCATTCCCCTTTCTTTGGGCTTTCTTTCCCCTTTTCTTTGGGCTTTCTTTCCCCTTTCTTTGGGCTTTTTTTCCCCTTTCTTTGGGCTTTCTTTCCCCTTTCTTTGGTCTGTTCTTTCCCCTTTCTTTGGGCCTTCTTTCCCCTTTCTTTGGGCTTTCTTTGGGCTTTCTATCCCCTTTCTTTGGTCTTTCTTTTCCCTTTCTTTGGGCTTTCTTTCCCCTTTCTTTGGGCTTTCTTTCCCCTTTCTTTGGGCTTTCTTTCCCCTTTCTTTCCCCTTTCTTTCCCCTTTCTTTGGGGTTTCTTTCCCCTTTCTATGGGGTTTCTTTGGGCTTTCTTTCCCCTTTCTTTGGACTTTATTTGGGCTTTCTTTCCCATTTCTTTAGGCTTTCTTTGGGCTTTCTTTCCCCTTTCTTTGGGGTTTCTTTCCCCTTTCTTTGGGCTTTCTTTCTCCTTTCTTTGAGCTTTCTTTCCCCTTTCTTTGGTCTTTCCGTCCCCTTTCTTTGGGCTTTCTTTCCCCTTTCTTTGGGCTTTCTTTGGGCTTTCTTTCCCCTTTCTTTGGGCTTTCTTTGGGCTTTCTTTCCCCTTTCTTTGGGCTTTCTTTCCCCTTTCTTTGGGCTTTCTTTCCCCTTTCTTTGGGCTTTCTTTGGGCTTTCTTTGGGCTTTCTTTCCCCTTTCTTTGGGCTTTCTTTGGGCTTTCTTTTCCCCTTTCTTTGGGCTTTCTTTCAACTTTCTTTGGGCTTTCTGTGGGCTTTCTTTGTGTTTTCTTTGTGCTTTCTTTCCCCTTTCTTTGGGCTTTCTTTCCCCTTTCTTTGGGCTTTCTTTCCCATTTCTTTGGGCTTTCTTTCGGCTTTCTTTACCCTGTCTTTGGGCTTTCTTTGGGCTTTCTTTCCCCTTTCTTTCCCCTTTCTTTGGGCTTTCATTCCACTTTCTTTCCCATTTCTTTGGGCTTTCTTTCCCCTTTCTTTCCCCTTTCCTTGGACTTTCTTTGGGCTTTCTTTCCCCTTTGTTTGGGCTTTCTTTCCCCTTTGTTTGGGCTTTCTTTCCCCTTTTTTTCTCCTTTCTTTGGGCTATCTTTCCCCCTTTTTTTCCCTTTCTTTGGGCTTTCTTTCCCCTTTCTTTCCCCTTTCTTTGGGCTTTCTTTCCCCTTTCTTTCCCCTTTCTTTGGGCTTTCTTTCCCCTTTCTTTGGGCTTTCTTTCCCATTTCTTTGGGCTTTCTTTCGGCTTTCTTTGGGATTTCTTTGGGCTTTCTTTGGGCTTTCTTTCCCCTTTCTTTGGGCTTTCTTTGGGCTTTCTTTCCCCTTTCTTTGGGCTTTCTTTGGGCTTTCTTTCCCCTTTCTTTGGGCTTTCTTTCCCCTATTCTTTTTGCTTTCTTTCCCCTTTCTTTGGGCTTTCTTTCCCCTTTCTTTGTGCCTTCTTTCCCATTTCTTTGAGCTTTCTATGGGTTTTCTTTCCCATTTCTTTGGACTTTCTTTGGGCTTTCTTTCCCCTTTCTTTGGGCTTTCTTTCCCCTTTCTTTGGGCTTTCTTTCTCCTTTCTTTGGGATTTCTTTACCATTTCTTTGGGCTTTCTTTCCCCTTTCTTTGGGCTTTATTTGGGCTTTCTTTCCCCTTTCTTTGGGCTTTCTTTCCCTTTCTTTGGGCTTTCTTTCGCCTTTCTTTGGGCTTTCTTTCCCCTTTCTTTCCCCTTTCTTTCCACTTTCTTTGGGCTTTCTTTGGGCTTTCTTTCCCCTTTCTTTGGGCTTTCTTTCCCCTTTCTTTGGGATTTCTTTCCCCTTTCTTTCCCCTTTCTTTCCCCTTTCTTTGGGGTTTCTTTCCCCTTTCTTTGGGGTTTCTTTGGGCTTTCTTTCCCCTTTCTTTGGACTTTATTTGGGCTTTCTTTCCCATTTCTTTAGGCTTTCTTTGGGCTTTCTTTCCCCTTTCTTTGGGCTTTCTTTCCCCTTTCTTTGGGCTTTCTTTCTCCTTTCTTTGAGCTTTCTTTCCCCTTTCTTTGGTCTTTCCGTCCCCTTTCTTTGGGCTTTCTTTCCCCTTTCTTTGGGCTTTCTTTGGGCTTTCTTTCCCCTTTATTTGGGCTTTCTTTGGGCTTTCTTTGGGCTTTCTTTCCCCTTTCTTTGGGCTTTCTTTCCCCTTTCTTTGGGCTTTCTTTGGGCTTTCTTTGGGCTTTCTTTGGGCTTTCTTTGGGCTTTCTTTCCCCTTTCTTTGGGCTTTCTTTCAACTTTTTTTGGGCTTTCTGTGGGCTTTCTTTGTGCTTTCTTTGGGCTTTCTTTCCCCTTTCTTTGGGCTTTCTTTCCCCTTTCTTTGGGCTTTCTTTCCCCTTTCTTTGGGCTTTCTTTCCCATTTCTTTGGGCTTTCTTTGGGCTTTCTTTACCCTGTCTTTGGGCTTTCTTTGGGCTTTCTTTCCCCTTTCTTTCCCCTTTCTTTGGGCTTTCATTCCACTTTCTTTCCCATTTCTTTGGGCTTTCTTTCCCCTTTCTTTCCCCTTTCTTTGGACTTTCTTTGGGCTTTCTTTCCGATTTGTTTGGGATTTCTTTCCCCTTTTATTCCCCTTTCTTTGGGCTATCTTTCCCCCTTTTTTTCCCTTTCTTTGGGCTTTCTTTCCCCTTTCTTTCCCCTTTCCTTGGGCTTTCTTTCCCCTTTCTTTCCCCTTTCATTGGGCTTTCTTTCCACTTTCATTCCCCTTTCTTTGGGCTTTCTTTCCCCTTTTCTTTGGGCTTTCTTTCCCCTTTCTTTGGGCTTTTTTTCCCCTTTCTTTGGGCTTTCTTTCCCCTTTCTTTGGTCTGTTCTTTCCCCTTTCTTTGGGCCTTCTTTCCCCTTTCTTTGGGCTTTCTTTGGGCTTTCTATCCCCTTTCTTTGGTCTTTCTTTTCCCTTTCTTTGGGCTTTCTTTCCCCTTTCTTTGGGCTTTCTTTCCCCTTTCTTTGGGCTTTCTTTCCCCTTTCTTTCCCCTTTCTTTCCCCTTTCTTTGGGGTTTCTTTCCCCTTTCTATGGGGTTTCTTTGGGCTTTTCTTTCCCCTTTCTTTGGACTTTATTTGGGCTTTCTTTCCCATTTCTTTAGGCTTTCTTTGGGCTTTCTTTCCCCTTCTCTTTGGGGTTTCTTTTCCCCTTTCTTTGGGCTTTTCTTTCTCCTTTCTTTGAGCTTTCTTTCCCCTTTCTTTGGTCTTTCCGTCCCCTTTCTTTGGGCTTTCTTTCCCCTTTCTTTGGGCTTTCTTTGGGCTTTCTTTCCCCTTTCTTTGGGCTTTCTTTGGGCTTTCTTTCCCCTTTCTTTGGGCTTTCTTTCCCCTTTCTTTGGGCTTTTCTTTCCCCTTTCTTTGGGCTTTCTTTGGGCTTTCTTGGGCTTTCTTTCCCCTTTCTTTGGGCTTTCTTTGGGCTTTCTTTTTCCCCTTTCTTTGGGCTTTCTTTCAACTTTCTTTGGGCTTTCTGTGGGCTTTCTTTGTGTTTTCTTTGTGCTTTCTTTCCCCTTTCTTTGGGCTTTCTTTCCCCTTTCTTTGGGCTTTCTTTCCCATTTCTTTGGGCTTTCTTTCGGCTTTCTTTACCCTGTCCTTTGGGCTTTTCTTTGGGCTTTCTTTCCCCTTTCTTTCCCCTTTCTTTGGGCTTTCATTCCACTTTCTTTCCCATTTCTTTGGGCTTTCTTTCCCCCTTCTTTCCCCTTTCCTTGGACTTTCTTGGGCTTTTCTTTCCCCTTTGTTTGGGCTTTCTTTCCCCTTTGTTTGGGCTTTCTTTCCCCTTTTTTTCTCCTTTCTTTGGGCTATCTTTCCCCCTTTTTTTCCCTTTCTTTGGGGCTTTCTTTCCCCTTTCTTTCCCCTTTCTTTGGGCTTTCTTTCCCCTTTCTTTCCCCTTTTCTTTGGGCTTTCTTTCCCCTTTCTTTGGGGCTTTCTTTCCCATTTCTTTGGGCTTTCTTTCGGCTTTCTTTGGGATTTCTTTGGGCCTTTCTTTGGGCTTTCTTTCCCCTTTCTTTGGGCTTTCTTTGGGCTTTCTTTCCCCTTTCTTTGGGCTTTCTTTGGGCTTTCTTTCCCCTTTCTTTGGGCTTTCTTTCCCCTATTCTTTTTGCTTTCTTTCCCCTTTCTTTGGGCTTTCTTTCCCCTTTCTTTGTGCCTTCTTTCCCATTTCTTTGAGCTTTCTATGGTTTTCTTTCCCATTTCTTTGGACTTTCTTTGGGCTTTCTTTCCCCTTTCTTTGGGCTTTCTTTCCCCTTTCTTTGGGCTTTCTTTCTCCTTTCTTTGGGATTTCTTTACCATTTCTTTGGGCTTTCTTTCCCCTTTCTTTGGGGCTTTATTTGGCTTTCTTTCCCCTTTCTTTGGGCTTTCTTTCCCTTTCTTTGGGCTTTCTTTCGCCTTTCTTTGGGCTTTCTTTCCCCTTTCTTTCCCCTTTCTTTCCACTTTCTTTGGGCTTTCTTTGGGCTTTCTTTCCCCTTTCTTTGGGCTTTCTTTCCCTTTCTTTGGGATTTCTTTCCCCTTTCTTTCCCCTTTCTTTCCCCTTTCTTTGGGGTTTCTTTCCCCTTTCTTTGGGGTTTCTTTGGGCTTTCTTTCCCCTTTCTTTGGACTTTATTTGGGCTTTCTTTCCCATTTCTTTTAAGGGGGCTTTCTTTGGGCTTTCTTTCCCTTTCACCCCTTTCTTTGGCTTTCTTTCTCCTTTCTTTGAGCTTTCTTCCCCTTTCTTTGGTCTTTCCGTCCCCTTTCTTTGGGCTTTCTTTCCCCTTTCTTTGGGCTTTCTTTGGGCTTTCTTTCCCCTTTATTTGGCTTTCTTTGGGCTTTCTTGGGCTTTCTTTCCCCTTTCTTTGGGCTTTCTTTCCCCTTTCTTGGGCTTTCTTTGGGCTTTCTTTGGGCTTTCTTTGGGCTTTCTTTGGGCTTTCTTTCCCCTTTCTTTGGGCTTTCTTTCAACTTTTTTTGGGCTTTCTGTGGGCTTTCTTTGTGCTTTCTTTGGGCTTTCTTTCCCCTTTCTTTGGGCTTTCTTTCCCCTTTCTTTGGGCTTTCTTTCCCCTTTCTTTGGGCTTTCTTTCCCATTTCTTTGGGCTTTCTTTGGGCTTTCTTTACCCTGTCTTTGGGCTTTCTTTGGGGCTTTCTTTCCCCTTTCTTTCCCCTTTCTTGGGCTTTCATTCCACTTTCTTTCCCATTTCTTTGGGCTTTCTTTCCCCTTTCTTTCCCCTTTCTTTGGACTTTCTTTGGGCTTTCTTTCCCCTTTGTTTGGGCTTTCTTTCCCCTTTTTTTCTCCTTTCTTTGGGCTATCTTTCCCCCTTTTTTTCCCTTTCTTTGGGCTTTCCTTTCCCCTTTCTTTCCCCTTTCTTTGGGCTTTCTTTCCCCTTTCTTTCCCCCTTTCTTTGGGCTTTCTTTCCCCTTTCTTTGGGCTTTCTTTCGGCTTTCTTTGGGATTTCTTTGGGCTTTCTTTGGGCTTTCTTTCCCCTTTTCTTTGGGCTTTCTTTGGGCTTTCTTTCCCCTTTCTTTTGGGCTTTCTTTGGGCTTTCTTTCCCCTTTCTTTGGGCTTTCTTTCCCCTATTCTTTTTGCTTTCTTTCCCCTTTCTTTGGGCTTTCTTTCCCCTTTCTTTGTGCTTCTTTCCCATTTCTTTGAGCTTTCTATGGGGTTTTCTTTCCCATTTCTTTGGACTTTCTTTGGGCTTTCTTTCCCCTTTCTTTGGGCTTTCTTTCCCCTTTCTTTGGGCTTTCTTTCTCCTTTCTTTGGGATTTCTTTACCATTTCTTTGGGCTTTCTTTCTCCCTTTCTTTGGGCTTTATTTGGGCTTTCTTTCCCCTTTCTTTGGGCTTTCTTCCCTTTTCTTTGGGCTTTCTTTCACCTTTCTTGGGCTTTCTTTCCCCTTTCTTCCCTTTCTTTCCACTTTCTTTGGGCTTTCTTTGGGCTTTCTTTCCCCTTTCTTGGGCTTTCTTTCCCCTTTCTTTGGGCCTTCTTTCCCCTTTCTTTGGGCTTTCTTTCCCCTTTCTTTGGGCTTTCTTTCCCCTTTCTTTGGGCTTTCTTTCCCCTTTCTTTGGCTTTCTCTTCTCCTTTCTTTGGGCTTTCTTTCCCCTTTTTTTGGGCTTTCTTTGGGCTTTCTTTCCCCTTTCTTTGGGCTTTCTTTGGGCTTTCTTTCCCCCTTTCTTTGGGCTTTCTTTCTCCTTTCTTTGGGCTTTCTTTCCCCTTTCTTTGGGGCTTTCTTTGGGCTTTCTTTCCCCTTTCTTTGGGCTTTCTTTCCCCTTTCTTTGGGCTTTCTTTCCCCTTTCTTGGGCTTTCTTTCCCCTTTCTTTGGGCTTTCTTTCCCCTTTTTTTCCCCTTTCTTTCTCCTTTCTTTTCCCTTTCTTTCCCCTTTCTTCTCCCCATTCTTTCCCCTTTCTTTCCACTTTCTTTGGGTTTTAATTGGGCTTTCTTTCCCCTTTCTTTGGGCTTTCTTTCCCATTTCTTTGGGGCTTTCTTTCCCCTTTCTTTGGGCTTTCTTTGGGCATTCTTTGGGCTTACTTTGGGCTCTCTTTCCCCTTTCTTTGGGCTTTCTTTCCCCTTTCTTTGGGCTTTTTTTCCCCTTTCTTTGGCCTTTCTTTCCCCTTTCTTTGGGTTTTCTTTGGGCTTTCTTTGGGCTTTCTTTCCCCTTTCTTTGGGCTTTCTTTCCTTTCCCCTTTCTTGGGCTTTCTTTCCCCTTTCTTTCCCCTTTCTTTGGGCTTTCCTTTCCCCCTTTCTTTCCCCCTTTCTTTCCCCTTTCTTTCCCCTTTCTTTCCCAATTCTTTCCCCTTTCTTTCCCCTTTCTTTCCCATTTTTCTCCTCTTTTCCCTTTCTTTCCCTTTTCTTTCCCTTTCTATTTCCCCTTTCTTTCCCCTTTCTTTGGGCTTTATTTGTGCTTTCTTTCCCCTTTCTTTGGGCTTTCTTTCCCCTTTCTTTCCCCTTCTTTGGTGCTTTCTTTCCCCTTTCTTTGAGCTTTCTTTCCCCTTTCTTTGGGCTTTCGTTTCCCCTTTCTTGCGCTTTCTTTCCCCTTTCTTTGGGCTTTCTTTCCCCTTTCTTTGGGCTTTCTTTCGGCTTTCTTTGGGATTCTTTGGGCTTTCTTTGGGCTTTCTTTCCCTTTCTTTGGGCTTTCTTTGGGCTTTCTTTCCCCTTTCTTTGGGCTTTCTTTGGGCTTTCTTTCCCCTTTCTTTGGGCTTTCTTTCCCCTATTCTTTTTGCTTTCTTTCCCCTTTCTTTGGGCTTTCTTTCCCCGTTGTTTGTGCCTTCTTTCATATTTCTTTGAGCTTTCTATGGGTTTTCTTTCCCATTTCTTTGGACTTTCTTTGGGCTTTCTTTCCCCTTTCTTTGGGCTTTCTTTCCCCTTTCTTTGGGCTTTCTTTCTCCTTTCTTTGGATTTCTTTCCCATTTCTTTGGGCTTTCTTTCCCCTTTCTTTGGGCTTTATTTGGGCTTTCTTTCCCCTTTCTTTGGGCTTTCTTTCCCTTTTCTTTGGCTTTCTTTCGCCTTTCTTTGGGCTTTCTTTCCCTTTCTTTCCCCCTTTCTTTCCCACTTTCTTTGGGCTTTCTTTGGGCTTTCTTTCCCCTTTATTTGGGCTTTCTTTCCCCCTTTCTTTGGGCCTTCTTTCCCCTTTCTTTGGGCTTTCTTTCTCCCTTTCTTTGGGCTTTCTTTCCCCTTTCTTTGGGCTTTCTTTCCCCTTTCTTTGGGCTTTCTTTGGGCTTTCTTTCCCCTTTCTTTGGGCTTTCTTTCTCCTTTCTTTGGGCTTTCTTTCCCCTTTCTTTCTCCTTTCTTTTCCCTTTCTTTCCCCTTTCTTTCCCCATTCTTTCCCCTTTCTTTCTCACTTTCTTTGGGTTTTAATTGGGCTTTCTTTCCCCTTTCTTTGGCTTTCTTTCCCATTTCTTTGGGCTTTCTTTCCCCTTTCTTTGGGCTTTTCTTTGGGCATTCTTTGGGCTTACTTTGGGCTCTCTTTCCCTTTCTTTGGCTTTCTTTCCCCTTTCTTTGGGCTTTCTTTCCCCTTTCTTTGGGCTTTCTTTCCCCTTTCTTTGGGTTTTCTTTGGGCTTTCTTTGGGTGTTCTTTCCCCTTCTTTGGGCTTTCTTTCCCCTTTCTTTGGGCTTTCTTTCCTTTCTTTCCCCTTTCTTTGGGCTTTCTTTCCCCTTTCTTTCCCTTTCTTTCCCCTTTCTTCCCTTTTGGTTTCCTCTTTCTTCTTTTCCCAATTCTTTCCCCTTTCTTTCCCCTTTCTTTCCCCATTCTTTTTCTTTTCTTCTTTCTTTTTCCCTTTCTTTCCCCTTTCTTTCCCCATTATTTCCCCTTTCTTTCCCCTTTCTTTGCTGGCTTTATTTGTGCTTTCTTTCCCCTTTCTTTGGGCTTTCTTTCCCCTTTCTTTCCCCTTCTTTGGTGCTTTCTTTCCCCTTTCTTTGAGCTTTCTTTCCCCTTTCTTTGGGCTTTCTTTCCCCTTTCTTTGAGCTTTCTTTCCCCCATTCTTGGGGCTTTCTTTGGGCATTCTTTGGGCTTTCTTTCCCCTTTCTTTGGGCTTTCTCTTCCCCTTTCTTTGGGCTTTCTTTCCCCTTTCTTTGGGCTTTCTTTGGCTTTCTTTCCGCTTTCTTTCCCCTTTCTTTCCCCTTTCTTTCCCCTTTCTTTCTCCCTTTCTTTCCCCTTTCTTTGGGCTTTCTTTCCTCTTTCTTTGGGCTTTCTTTGGGCTTTCTTTGGGCTTTCTTTGGACTTTCTTTACCCTTTCTTTCCCCTTTCTTTGGGCTTTCTTTCTCCTTTCTTTGGACTTTCTTTGGGCTTTCTTTCCCTTTTCTTTGGGCTTTCTTTACCCTTTCTTTGGGCTTTCTTTGGGCTTTCTTTCCCCCCTTCTTTGGGCTTTCTTTGGCTTTTTTTCCCCTTTCTTTGGGCTTTCTTTGGGCTTTCTTTCCCCTTTCTTTGGGCTTTCTTTCCTTTTTCTTTGGGCTTCTTTCGCTTTTCTTTGTCCTTTCTTTCCCCTTTCTTTGGGCTTTCTTTCCCCTTTCTTTGGGCTTCTTTGGGCTTTCCTTCCCCTTTCTTTGGGCTTTCTTTCCCCTTTCTTTGGGCTTTCTTTCCCCTTTCTTTGGGCTTTCTTTGTGCTTTCTTTCCCCTTTCTTTGGGCTTTCTTTCCCCTTTCTTTGGGCTTTCTTTCTCCTTTCTTTGGGCTTTCTTTCCCATTTCTTTGGGCTTTCTTTCCCCTTTCTTTGGGCTTTCTTTCCCCTTTCATTGGGCTTTCTTTCCCTTTTCTTTGGGCTTTCTTTTGCCTTTCTTTGGGATTTCTTTCCCCTTTCTTTGGGCTTTCTTTCCCCTTTCTTTGGCTTTCTTTCCACTTTCTTTGGGCCTTCTTTCCCCCTTTCTTGTCCCCTTTCTTTCCCCTTTCTTTCCCCTTTCATTCCCTCTTTCTTTGGGCGTTCTTTCCCCTTTCTTTCCCCTTTTTTTTTCCCTTTTTGTGCTTTCTTTCCCCTTTCTTTGAGCTTTCTTTCCCCTTTCTTTGGGCTTTCTTTCAACTTTCTTTGGGCTTTCTTTGGGCTTTCTTTGGGCTTTCTTTGGGCTTTCTTTCCCCTTTCTTTGGCTTTCTTTCCCCTTTCTTTGGGCTTTCTTTCCCATTTTCTTTGGGCTTTCTTTCCCCTTTCTTTCCCCTTTCTTTCTCCTTTCTTTTCCCTTTCTTTCCCCTTTCTTTCCCCATTCTTTCTCCTTTCTTTCCCCTTTCTATGGGCTTTAATTGGGCTTTCTTTCCCCTTTCTTTGGGCTTTCTTTCCCATTTCTATGGGCTTTCTTTCCCCTTTCTTTGGGCTTTCTTTGGGCATTCTTTTGGGCTTACTTTGGGCTCTCTTTCCCCTTTCTTTGGGCTTTCTTTCCCCTTTCTTTGGGCTTTCTTTCCTTTTCTTTGGGCTTTCTTTCCCCTTTCTTTGGGTTTTCTTTGGCTTTCTTTGGGCTTTCTTTCCCTTTTCTTTGGGCTTTCTTTCCCCTTTCTTTGGGCTTTCTTTCCCCTTTCTTTGGTCTTTCTTTGGGCTTTCTTCCCCTTTCTTCTCCCTTTCTTTCCCCTTTCTTTCCCAATTCTTTCCCCTTTCTTTACCCTTTCTTTCCCCATTCTTTCTCCTTTCTTTTCCCTTTCTTTCCCCTTTCTTTCCCCATTCTTTTCCCATTTCTTTCCCCTTTCTTTGGGCTTTATTTGTGCTTTCTTTCCCCTTTCTTTGGGCTTTCTTTCCCCTTTCTTTCCCCTTTCTTTCCCCTTCTTTGGTGCTTTCTTTCCCCTTTCTTTGAGCTTTCTTTCCCCCTTTCTTTGGGCTTTCTTTCCCCTTTCTTTGGGCTTTCTTTCCCCTTTCCTTGGGTTTTCTTTGGGCATTCTTTGGGCTTTCTTTCCCCTTTCTTTGGGCTTTCTTTCCCCTTTCTTTGGGCTTTCTTTCCCCTTTCTTTACCCTTTCATCCCCCTTTCTTTCCCCTTTCCTTTCCCCTTTCTTTCCCCTTCTTCTTTCCCCTTTCTTTCCCCTTTCTTTGGGCTTTTTTTCCTCTTACTTTGGGCTTTCTTTGGGCTTTCTTGGGATTTCTTTGGACTTTCTTTACCCTTTCTTTCCCCTTTCTTTGGGCTTTCTTTCCCCTTTGTTTGGCCTTCTTTCCCCTTTCTTTCCCCTTTCTTTCCCCCTTTCTTTGGGGTTTCTTTCCCCTTTCTTTGGGCTTTCTTTGGCTTTCTTTCCCCTTTCTTTGGGCTTTATTTGGGCTTTCTTTCCCATTTCTTCAGGCTTTCTTTGGGCTTTCTTTCCCCTTTCTTTGGGCTTTCTTTCCCCTTTCTTTGGGCTTTCTTTCTCCTTTCTTTGAGCTTTCTTTCCCCTTTCTTTCGTCTTTCCTTCCCCTTTCTTTGGGCTTTCTTTCTCCCTTTCTTTGGGCTTTCTTTGGGCTTTCTTTCCCCTTTCTTTGGGCTTTCTTTGGGCTTTCTTTCCCCTTTCTTTGGGCTTTCTTTCCCCTTTTCTTTGGGCTTTCTTTCCCCTTTCTTTGGGCTTTCTTTGGGCTTTCTTTGGGCTTTCTTTCCACTTTCTTTGGGCTTTCTTTGGGATTTCTTTCGCCTTTCTTTGGGCTTTTCTTCAACTTTCTTTGGGCTTTCTGTGGGCTTTCTTTGGGCTTTTTTTGGGCTCTTCTTTCCCCTTTCTTTGGGCTTTCTTTCCCCTTTCTTTGGGCTTTCTTTCCCCCTTTCTTTGGGCTTTCTTTCCATTTCTTTGGGCTTTCTTTGGGCTTTATTTACCCTGTCTTTGGGCTTTCTTTGGGCTTTCTTTCCCCTTTCTTTCCCCTTTCTTTGGGCTTTCATTCCCCTTTCTTTCCCATTTCTTTGGCTTTCTTTCCCCCTTTCCTTTCCCCTTTCTTTGGACTTTCTTTGGGCTTTCTTTCCCCTTTGTTTGGGCTTTCTTTCCCCCTTTTTTTCCCCTTTCTTTGGGCTATCTTTCCCCCTTTTTTTCCCTTTCTTTTGCTTTCTTCCCCCTTTCTTTCCCCTTTCTTTGGGCTTTCTTTCCCCTTTCTTTCCCCTTTCTTTGGGCTTTCTTTTCCCCTTTCTTTGGGCTTTCTTTCCCCTGTTCTTTGGGCTTTCTTTCGGCTTTCTTTGGGATTTCTTTGGGCTTTCTTTGGGCTTTCTTTCCCCTTTCTTTGGGGTTTCTTTGGGCTTTCTTTCCCCTTTCTTTGGGCTTTCTTTGGGCTTTCTTTCCCCTTTCTTTGGGCTTTCTTTCCCCTTTTCTTTTGCTTTCTTTCCCCCTTTTTTTGGGCTTTCTTTCCCCTTTTCTTTGTGCCTTCTTTCCCATTTCTTTGAGCTTTCTTTGGGCTTTCTTTCCCATTTCTTTGTGCTTTCTTTCCCCTTTCTTTGGGCTTTCTTTCCCCTTTCTTTGGGCTTTCTTTCTCCTTTCTTTGGGCTTTCTTTCCCATTTCTTTGGGCTTTCTTTCCCCTTTCTTTGGGCTTTCTTTCCCCTTTCATTGGGCTTTCTTTCCCTTTTCTTTGGGCTTTCTTTTGCCTTTCTTTGGGATTTCTTTCCCCTTTCTTGGGGCTTTCTTTCCCTTTCTTTGGGCTTTCTTTCCCCTTTCTTTGGGCCTTCTTTCCCCCTTTCTTTCCCCTTTCTTTCCCCTTTCTTTCCCCTTTCATTCCCCTTTCTTTGGGCGTTCTTTCCCTTTCTTTCCCCTTTTTTTTTCCCTTTTTTGTGCTTTCTTTCCCCTTTCTTTGAGCTTTCTTTCCCCTTTCTTTGGGCTTTCTTTCTACTTTCTTTGGGCTTTCTTTGGGCTTTCTTTGGGGCTTTCTTTGGGCTTTCTTTCCCCTTTCTTTGGGCTTTCTTTCCCCTTTCTTTGGGCTTTCTTTCCCATTTCTTTGGGCTTTCTTTCCCCCTTTCTTTCCCCTTTCTTTCTCCTTTCTTTTCCCTTTCTTTCCCCTTTCTTTCCCCATTCTTTCTCCTTTCTTTCCCCTTCTATGGGCTTTAATTGGGCTTTCTTTCCCCTTTCTTTGGGCTTTCTTTCCCATTTCTATGGGCTTTCTTTCCCCTTTCTTTGGGCTTTCTTTGGGCATTCTTTTGGGCTTACTTTGGGCTCTCTTTCCCCTTTCTTTGGGCTTTCTTTCCCCTTTCTTTGGCTTTCTTTCCCTTTTCTTTGGCTTTCTTTCCCCTTTCTTTGGGTTTTCTTTGGGCTTTCTTTGGGCTTTCTTTCCCTTTTCTTTGGGGCTTTCTTTCCCCTTTCTTTGGGCTTTCTTTCCCCTTTCTTTGGGCTTTCTTTGGGCTTTCTTTCCCCTTTCTTTCCCCTTTCTTTCCCCTTTCTTTCCCAATTCTTTCCCCTTTCTTTACCCCTTTCTTTTCCCCATTCTTTCTCCTTTCTTTTCCCTTTCTTTCCCTTTCTTTCCCCATTCTTTCCCATTCTTTCCCCTTTCTTGGGGCTTTATTTGTGCTTTCTTTCCCTTTCTTTGGCTTTCTTTCCCCTTTCTTTCCCCTTTCTTTCCCCTTCTTTGGTGCTTTCTTTCCCCTTTCTTTGAGCTTTCTTTCCCCTTTCTTTGGGCTTTCTTTCCCCTTTCTTTGGGCTTTCTTTCCCCTTTCCTTGGGTTTTCTTTGGGCATTCTCTTGGGCTTTCTTTCCCCTTTCTTTGGGCTTTCTTTCCCCTTTCTTTGGGCTTTCTTTCCCCTTTCTTTACCCTTTCTTCCCCCTTTCTTTCCCCTTTCTTTCCCCTTTCTTTCCCCTTTCTTTCCCCTTTCTTTCCCCTTTCTTTCTCCTTTCTTTTCCCTTTCTTTCCCCTTTCTTTCCCCATTCTTTCTCCTTTCTTTCCCCTTTCTATGGGCTTTAATTGGGCTTTCTTTCCCCTTTCTTGGGGCTTTCTTTCCCATTTCTATGGGCTTTCTTTCCCCTTTCTTTGGGCTTTCTTTGGGCATTCTTTTGGGCTTACTTTGGGCTCTCTTTCCCCTTTCTTTGGGCTTTCTTTCCCCTTTCTTTGGGCTTTCTTTCCCTTTTCTTTGGGCTTTCTTTCCCCTTTCTTTGGGTTTTCTTGGGCTTTCTTTGGGCTTTCTTTCCCTTTTCTTTGGGCTTTCTTTCCCCCTTTCTTTGGGCTTTCTTTCCCCTTTTCTTTGGGCTTTTCTTTGGGCTTTCTTTCCCCTTTCTTTCCCCTTTCTTTCCCCTTTCTTCCCAATTCTTTCCCCTTTCTTTACCCTTTCTTTCCCCATTCTTTCTCCTTCTTTTCCCTTTCTTTCCCCTTTCTTTCCCCATTCTTTCCCATTTCTTTCCCCTTTCTTTGGGCTTTATTTGTGCTTTCTTTCCCCTTTCTTTGGGCTTTCTTTCCCCTTTCTTTCCCCTTTCTTTCCCCTTCTTTGGTGCTTTCTTTCCCCTTTCTTTGAGCTTTCTTTCCCCTTTCTTTGGGCTTTCTTCCCCTTTCTTTGGGCTTTCTTTCCCCTTTCCTTGGGTTTTCTTTGGGCATTCTTTGGGCTTTCTTTCCCCTTTCTTTGGGCTTTCTTTCCCCTTTCTTTGGGCTTTTTTTCCTCTTACTTTGGGCTTTCTTTGGGCTTTCTTTGGGATTCTTTGGACTTTCTTTACCCTTTCTTTCCCCTTTCTTTGGGCTTTCTTTCCCCTTTGTTTGGGCTTTCTTTCCCCTTTCTTTCCCCTTTCTTTCCCCTTTCTTTGGGGTTTCTTTCCCCTTTCTTTGGCTTTCTTTGGCTTCTTTCCCCTTTCTTTGGGCTATTATTTGGGCTTTCTTTCCCATTTCTTCAGGCTTTCTTTGGGCTTTCTTTCCCCTTTCTTTGGGCTTTCTTTCCCCTTTCTTTGGGCTTTCTTTCTCCTTTCTTTGAGCTTTCTTTCCCCTTTCTTTCGTCTTTCCTTCCCCTTTCTTTGGGCTTTCTTTCCCCTTTCTTTGCCTTTCTTTGGGCTTTCTTTCCCCTTTCTTGGGCTTTCTTTGGGCTTTCTTTCCCCTTTCTTTGGGCTTTCTTTCCCCCTTTCTTTGGGCTTTCTTTCCCCTTTCTTTGGGCTTTCTTTGGGCTTTCTTTGGGCTTTCTTTCCCCTTTCTTTGGGCTTTCTTTGGGATTTCTTTCGCCTTTCTTTGGGCTTTCTTTCAACTTTCTTTGGGCTTTCTGTGGGCTTTCTTTGGGCTTTTTTTTGGGCTTTCTTTCCCCTTTCTTTGGGCTTTCTTTCCCCTTTCTTTGGGCTTTCTTTCCCCTTTCTTTGGGCTTTCTTTCCCATTTCTTTGGGCTTTCTTTGGGCTTTCTTTACCCTGTCTTTGGGCTTTCTTTGGGCTTTCTTTCCCCTTTCTTTCCCCTTTCTTGGGCTTTCATTCCCCTTTCTTTCCCATTTCTTTGGGCTTTCTTTCCCCTTTCTTTCCCCTTTCTTTGGACTTTCTTTGGGCTTTTCTTTCCCCTTTGTTTGGGCTTTCTTTCCCCTTTTTTTCCCCTTTCTTTGGGCTATCTTTCCCCCTTTTTTTCCCTTTCTTTTTGCTTTCCTTTCCCCCTTTCTTTCCCCTTTCTTTGGGCTTTCTTTCCCCTTTCTTTCCCCTTTCTTTGGGCTTTCTTTCGGCTTTCTTTGGGCTTTCTTTCCCCTTTCTTGGGCTTTCTTTCGGCTTTCTTTGGGATTTCTTTGGGCTTTCTTTGGGCTTTCTTTCCCCTTTCTTTGGGCTTTCTTTGGGCTTTCTTTCCCCTTTCTTTGGGCTTTCTTTGGGCTTTCTTTCCCCTTTCTTTGGGCTTTCTTTCCCCTTTTCTTTTGCTTTCTTTCCCCTTTTTTTGGGCTTTCTTTCCCTTTCTTTGTGCCTTCTTTCCCATTTCTTTGAGCTTTCTTTGGCTTTCTTTCCCATTTCTTTGGGCTTTCTTTCCCCTTTCTTTGGGCTTTCTTTCCCCTTTCTTTGGGCTTTCTTTCCCCTTTCTTTGGGCTTTCTTTACCATTTCTTTGGCTTTCTTTCCCCTTTCTTTGGGATTTATTTGGGCTTTCTTTCCCCTTTCTTTGGGCTTTCTTTCCCTTTTCTTTGGGCTTTCTTTCGCCTTTCTTTGGGCTTTCTTTCCCCTTTCTTTGGCTTTCTTTGGGGTTTCTTTCCCCTTTATTTGGTCTTTCTTTCCCCTTTCTTTGGGCTTTCTTTCCCCTTTCTTTGGGCTTTCTTTCCCCTTTCTTAGGCTTTCTTTCCCCTTTCTTTCCCCTTTCTTTCCCCTTTTCTTGGGGTGTCTTTCCCCTTTCTTTGGGCTTTCTTTGGGCTTTCTTTCCCCTTTCTTTGGGCTTTCTTTGGGCTTTCTTTCCCCATTTCTTTAGGCTTTCTTTGGCTTTCTTTCCTCTTTCTTTGGGCTTTCTTTCCCCTTTCTTTGGGCTTTCTTTCTCCTTTCTTTGAGCTTTCTTTCCCCTTTCTTTGGTCTTTCCTTCCCCTTTCTTTGGGCTTTCTTTCCCCTTTCTTTCCCCTTTCTTTGGGCTTTCTTTGGGCTTTCTTTCCCCTTTCTTTGGGCTTTCTTTGGCTTTCTTTCCCCTTTCTTTGGGCTTTCTTTCCCCTTTCTTTGGGCTTTCTTTCCCCTTTCTTTGGGCTTTCTTTGGGCTTTCTTTCCCTTTCTTTGGGCTTTCTTTGGGCTTTCTTTCCCCCTTTCTTTGGGTTTCTTTCAATTTCTTTGGGCTTTCTGTGGGCTTTCTTTGGGCTTTCTTTCCCCTTTCTTTGGGGTTTCTTTCCCCTTTCTTTGGGCTTTCTTTCCCCTTTCTTTGGGCTTTCTTTCCCCTTTCTTTGGGCTTTTTTTGGGCTTTCTTTACCCTGTCTTTGGGCTTTCTTTGGGCTCTCTTTCCCCTTTCTTCCCCCTTTCTTTGGGCTTTCATTCCCTTTCTTTCCCATTTCTTTGGGCTTTCTTTCCCCTTTCTTTCCCCTTTCTTTGGACTTTCTTTGGGCTTTCTTTCCCCTTTGTTTGGGCTTTCTTTCCCCTTTTATTCCCCTTTCTTTGGGCTATCTTTCCCCCCTTTTTTTCCCTGTTCTTTGGGCTTTCTTTCCTCTTTCCTTGGGTTTCTTTCCCCTTTCTTTGGGCTTTCTTTCCCCTTTCTTTCCCCTTTCTTTCCCCTTTCTTTCCACATTCTTTCCCCTTTCTTTCCCCTTTCTTTCCCCTCTTCTTTCCCCTTTCTTGGGCTTTCTTTCCCTTTCTTTGGGCTTTCTTTGGGCTTTCTTTCCCCTTTCTTTGGGCTTTCTTTGGGCTTTCTTTCCCCTTTCTTTGGGCTTTCTTTCCCCTTTCTTTGGTCTGTTCTTTCCCCTTTCTTTGGGCTTTCTTTCCCCTTTCTTTCCCCTTTCTTTGGGCTTTCTTTGGGCTTTCTTACCCTTCCTTTAGTCTTTCTTTCCCCCTTTCTTTGGGCTTTCTTTCCCCTTTCTTGGGCTTTCTTTCCCTTTCTTTGGGCTTTCTTTCCCATTTCTTTCCCCTTTCTTTCCCTTCTCTTTCCCCTTTCTTTGGGGTTTCTTTCCCCTTTCTTTGGGCTTTCTTTGGGCTTTCTTTCCCCTTTCTTTGGGCTTTCTTTGGGCTTTCTTTCCCCTTTCTTTGGGCTTTCTTTGGGCTTTCTTTCCCCTTTGTTGGGCTTTCTTTCCCCTTTCTTT